>NC_142585.1:27037916-27345833 GCF_965207765.1 Zootoca vivipara | reverse complement strand
TGAGGCAGTTGCCTCCCTCTGCCTAATGGTAGAACCAGCCCTGGTGCACAGCACACTTCCTCTTTTCAAGTCCCCACACATTTGCTTCAAACACCTGAACAGGGCTCTTATTTTTAAGCTTTTAAAAACGCTTTCAGATTCGTTCAAGTGCATGGAATATTATCATAGGAGATTTCCCAAGATTCATTTTAAAAGCACATGAAATCTCTGCATTAAATTTTTTCTCCTATGGCTCACAATGCTGACAAGATGATGGAGATGGTAAATTAACATGTTAGCCATGAGAATGCACATCAACTCTAGGAACTGGTTTCATTATCACACAAGGGCAATGAAACAGTGGATATGGTAATTTATGGTTGGTGCGTTTTCTTCTCTTGAATGAATAGAGAATATGATTGATTAAAGTTGGCTGACCAGAACTATGCATCAGATAGAGCCAGCTACTGGAAATGGTAATGTTATAGAACAATATGATGCACTTGACAGCATCCTTGGATAGGGCTTGTATACTGTACAACAAGATGAGTTGTACACTGTCACATCTGCTCTGGATGAACAACAGTGTCGTTTTCTTTGTTTAGGCCTTTGCCAATACCTCAGGCAATTAGGAGTTGCTGCCCATGCTCACTCCACTTGTCAACCCCACCTACCCACTGGACCCCCTTCCCAACCCCCATTTTTACAGGGATATATTCTGTCTGTTTGTGAGGGTCCTATTGCAAAATGCAGGCAGCCATTTTAATCAATTTAATGACAAAATTCACCATCTCCTTCCAACTCTGTTCCCCCAATTAATGGGATTCTTCTCTTTTAATGGGATTCTTCTCTTTTCAGCTGGCACAATAAATGAAGAAACAAGGAGCAATTAAAGGTAGCAGACTTGGCAGGGAGATAAAGAGGCTCCCAAAATCAAAAACCTTTTCCTGCAAGTATTTCTTTGTGTGTTCAGACCCAGAGACCTCTCCCCTAAATAAACACACATTTGACTCAAATTTTAGTTTTGGTTTTTGGCAGAATTTAGGCCACAACTTTATTGATTACAGAATGTGAGTGGTTGCATAGGCTCTGGTTCGACTAGCTCCAGGGCCGTCTTAAGCGGGTTGGGCGCCCGGGGCGCCATGGTGCGCGGATCGCAGATCGCTCCAGCGCCCCCGCCCTGCCCCGTTTCTTCCCGTGGCTGGTGGGCGGGCGCAGCGTGGTTTCCGCACGGCTTCGCCGTGCAGCGCCCCCCTGGCACCCCGCACCACCCAGCCTACCCCTAGAGCCGGCCCTGACTAGCTCCCTGCACCCTTGCATGAAGCTCTGACCCAGAGCTCTATCATAGGTCAGCCAAGGGTGAACACCTGAGGTAGGTAGAAAACCCAGGAACAGACTATGTCCACTCCCCAGATGCTCCCCTGGACTTAGGGACGGGCACAATCCCTCTCGGGGGTTGACCAAACTAAGTTGAGTCCCTGCATTCCTTTAACACACGGGTGTCAAACACAAGGCCCGGGGGCCAAATCCGGCCCGCCAGACCTCGTCATGTGACCCGCCAAGCGCCCCAGCCAGCGGGACCCAGCAGCGGGACCTTGCTGCTGATGCGCCGCGCCGACAAAGCGCCGACAAACAGCTGGAGCCTGGGGGGGTAGAAAGGTGGCTGGAGCAGCGCTGTGTGGAGCACCCCAAGCCACAGCAGGAGAAGGAGGAGGCAGCTTGCCAGGTCAGCGCCCAGCAGCGCCGCACGGAGAGTCCCGAGCCTCTGCGACGCAGCAGTGCTCTGTAGCACTTTGAATCCTCCTCCTCCTGCCACGGCTCGGCGGCTGGAAACGGCTGCTGCTGCTGCTGCTGAAGCACAGACAAAGCACCCAGCAGCGCCGCGTGGAGGAGGAGGACCCGGCAAGCCGCCGCCTTCTCCTCCTCTTGCCTCACCTCCTCCTCCTCCTGCCGCGGCTCAGCCTCACGAACGTGCAACTCTGAGGCTTTACACACATCTCCTAAAACGGACACCCGCTGCCTCACGCTGCACGGGAAATGCTTTTTGCCCCTGGGTCCCTTCGCACTCTTTTCTGGCGCTGAATCAAGGCGGCGACCCCCCCTTCCCTTTCTTTCTTCCTCTCTCTCGTTCTTATTTTTTCTTTCCCTCTCCTTCCTTCCTTCTTTATCTCTGTCTTCTCTCCCTCTTTCTTTTTCTTTCCTTCTTTATTCCCTTCCTTCTTTCCTACTCTTCTTTCTCTCCCCTCTTTCCTTCCTCTCTCCCTCCTGCTCCCTCTTTTCTTTCTTCCTTCCTTCCTTCCTTCCTTTCTTCCTTCCTTCCGTCCTTCCGTCCTTCCCATCTTTCTTCCTCTCCCTCATTCTTATTCTTTCTTTCCCTCTCCTTCCTTCCTTCTTTATCTCTGTCTTCTCTCCCTCTTTCTTTTTCTTTCCTTCTTTATTCCCTTCCTTATTTCCTACTCTTCTTTCTCTCCCCTCTTTCCTTCCTTCCTCTCTCCCTCCCACTCCCTCTTTTCTTCCTTCCTCCCTCCCTTCCCTCCCCTCCCTCTCCCTCTCCCTCTCCTCAGAAACATAGGATGCTGCTTTATACTTCTGGCCTTTAAACCCTGGAACCAGGAGAGCAGCTCCAGTGAGTCAACCTCAGCCAGTCCCTTTGGTGAAGGGTGGTGGCTCACTGGCAGAACATCTGTCCTGCATGCAGAAGGACCCCAGCATCTCCAGGTACCAGTAGCTCTGCAAAGCTCCTGCATGAAACCCTAGCGAGCCTCCACCACCCAGTGCAGTTACCAAAAATCATTTTTCAATAAATTGTACAATAATTGTACATTTGAATATCTACTTGCCATTATTCTGACTATGTTAGTTATTACTTACATTATTACAAAAAACAGTAATAATTGAATGCAGTGACAATAATTTATGATAATAAAGAGTGGACACATAGTCCTACAGATACAACCGGCCCTTTGAGGGTGACCAAACTGCTGATGCGGCCCCCGATGAATTTGAGTTTGACACCCCTGCTTTAACAGAATACCCTTCACATAGGGATGGCGGGACCGTTCTCCCATCCCTATCACCTGAACCAGTGCCTATCTACAACCTTACAAGTTGTGAAGATTTGCTACGTGGCAGGCGAAACCCAAATGGCAACAGCCAATCAGCCAAGTGTGGAAAATTCATGCCGTGCCCCTGTCCCAACGACAGACGACACAACGGCATAGCAAGGTCAAGCACAAAAAAGCCCTAAAAGTAGGGAAAGGTGGGCGGCTGTTCCGATGCATGAACCGAAGGAGGAAGCTCTGGGTCATGTGCATGGGTGGGTATATATAGGTCCCTCGGTCTGTTTAGACAGCGCCCCATTGGCCAGATAAAACCCAACAATGAGGGACCTACCAATCGGGTATTGTGGCTATCTAATAGACTCACCCACAACAAGGAGGTCAGTCTCCAGGTCTCACCGCAACACGTGCCCTCTTTTAGGGAGAACACACTTTCCCAAATGTTGCAAGAAATGTCCAAAGTACAGCAAATTGTCTCATCAACAGCTGCAATCCCTTGAAAAGCATTTTCTCCCAAACCGTGTAAAAATAAAAAAATAAAAAATCTTCACGCACAGTCAAGCCTAGTAATCTTTCCCATACAGCAAATGAGTACAGAATGAACATGTATAGCCTCTGCACACACTTTTGAAGTTTAGAACAGCGCCTATAAGGTTCCTCTGCAATATACTTGGGATGGGTGAATGTGTCAATATCTCATCACTGCCCTAAGGGACACCAGATGTTTCATGGAAGTATGCAAATATTGCTCCTGACACAGGGACCCTTCTCCCCCATTCTTAAGTTTACATTACTTCCTTTCTCCAGCATGTTCCTCCAGTTAGGCTCATATCTCTTTCTCTCTGAATAGGGATTTCAAGGTCAAAACACTGAGGGGTAAACACAAATACACGTGAAAATAAAACCTTTTGTAAACACATTGGAAAGAGGGTGGTAATTCTGAAATGGAGAGGAGAGGCATGTGATCGCTTTCTCTTTTTAAAAAAGATTTGCTGCGTCCACAATTTACCTCCTATCCTAACTGGCAGCACTTACAATAGCCCAAAGTGCATTCCCTGTTCAATGATGCACCATGGCTGAACTCCCGAGGCTCTGAATTTGCATGCGACCCCAAAGTCACAAGATCTGAGGTCACAAGATCACAGGCTCTAGTCTATTTTTTATGCCTCCTACCCTGCATTCCACATACAGAACGTACTAAAAAGTACAGCAGGTTACGTTCTGGGTCCCTGTTTGCATAAGCGAAAATCGAGTTACATGGGAAGCACCCTCTAAATACCATTTAAGCACCTTCTCTGCCACTCTCTCCAATCCAGACCAAAAATATGGTATCAAAAATATCTGCAACTAGGATGGAGGCTTGGAGGCTAGCTGGAGTCTGGAGGACACATGGAAAATTGGTGGCGGTGACTGCACTACTGCACGCATAAGCGGTTAGACGGGGAGTCTGAGCAACATAAACAAAGTCCCACTGGTATCTTCAGGGCTTTCACCACTCTCACTGACATCCTCCTCAGGCTCAGAGAAGGGTCTCTTTGGGAGTCACAAGTACTCTCCAGTTCTCTCCCACCATTTCCAGGTTTGAATAGAATTATTTAGTTATTTCCCGGTGATGCACGTATACGCGGTCACGCACAAGTTGATCACACATAAGTTGGTGGACACCTGTACCATCACCCAGAATCTACCATCTCACTTTGTCTGATGGTTGGCTTTACACTGTCAGGAGAGACCAGGCAATTCTTATCAAAATACACATTTCCACAACCTGGTTTGCAAGCCCTAGACTACAACATGTGCAGTGCACAGAAGTTCGAAATTCAACCAAGGTGCGGAACAACCCTGCAAATTAACTGTATATGAGAAAAGCACTTTGTAAAGAAACCAGTTGCATAGCATGCTGTGAGATCATTTCCATTCTATTGCTATAAAGCAGGGGTGGCCAACTTCCAAGAGACTGTGATCTACTCACAGAGTTAAAGACTGGCAGTAATCTACCCCCTTTTGGGGGGTTCGGGTCAAAGTTGATGAGCTTTTTTGCTTTTTTTTTAGGAAGGAGGAAGGCCCATTATTGGGGGGTTCAGGTTGAAATTGTTGAACTTTTTATAGGGAGGGAGGGGAAAGCCATGTTTTTTAGGGGTCTAGGGCAAAAATGTTGAGCTTTTTTGGGGGGAGCCAAACTTGTTGAGCTTCTTGGGGGGCACCAGTGATCTACCACAGATGTCCAGTGATCTACCGGTAGATCACGATCTACCTGTTGGACGTGCCTGCTATAAAGGATAAGGAAAAAGCAGATCAAAGCCACAAACATTTTGAAAATTACTTCGTTTTTCCATCTGCAAAAACTAAGACTGCTGAAGGAAGAATACTCCAACAGTAATATCCAACAGAAATGGGGAGGTTAATGTGCTAGTTTTTACTGAGTCACAAAATAATTCAGTGACTAATTGCTAAGAATAATAACGCTTTAAAACAACAAGAATGTGCTGCTGCCGAAGCAAATTATATTTACACAAGTTATACAGAGCCATCTTCTTTTCACAGCTAGCTATGCAGCAGATAAATGTTGCTGTCGACGCAGTTAGACACACATTTTCAGATGGTGACTTACTTTATTGAGTAGCAACTGCTCCCCTCCAGGCTTGAGAGGTCTCCATCTACGCCTGCCATTCTTCCCAGCACGATGTACCTCCAAGGTTTTTGACCCCAGATCACTCTCAGCTGCCAGGACAAGTTTCAACAAAAAGTGGGATAAAATAAAAACATATTTGGAAAAGCAGATTTCTTTTTCTTTGCAAACTTGTTTCTCCCCAGTTCTCGAGTTCTAAATCTTTTGAATCCCCTAGTGGGAATTTGGGCATGCCAACGTCTACACATTGGGCAAGAAAGAATATCACAGAAAGTTTGAGCAGACCTAGGTTCGAATCCCCCTCAGCTCCAGAGCTCACTGCATGGCCTTGGGTCAGTTATCACTTTCAGTCTAACCTACCTTGAGGGGTGATTGTGAGGATAAAATGGTGATGGAGAGAAAATAACATACAAGGAGAGGCAGGATGAAAATTTAGTAAATATTTAATAAGTAATTATGCAGAGGGAAAGAAAAGCTCAGAACTCTACAGAACTATTAAAACCGCTGATAACTTTCTGCTTGAAACTAGGTTGAGGACCCCTCACGGAGGGAAGAATCTATTAAGACATAATCTATTCTGGAGAGGGACCCATAACAAGAGAAACAGAAAGTGACAACTGGGTCCACCAAGCCATGACAGACTAAAATGTTTGCAATTGTGCATTCCCTGGACAGAGAAATTGGGGCTCCCTGACCCTTCCTGAGATAGCCACCAATCAAGAAGTCATCCTCCTTAAATTTCTTGAAAAGAGAAAAAGTGTGTACTAAAAACTCCCACTGATGGGAGTTTGGACCATAGATAGAAGCAATAATTAAGGATTTTGATCCCAATTTCCCCTTATACAATGTCTCTCAGGATCTCTCTTGATCTGAGTGACCCTTATTAGGAAGGAGGCATCACATTGGGCATCCCAGGAGCTGAGAAATGCTCCCCAAAGAATCTGTGAGTCAACAAGCATGTCCACCTAGTGCAGGGGTCAGCAAACTTTTTCAGCAGGGGGCCAGTCCACTGTCCCTCAGACCTTGTGGGGGGCCGGACTATATTTTTTTAAAAAAAAAATGAACAAATTCCTATCCCCCACAAATAACCCAGAGATGCATTTTAAATAAAAGGACACATTCTACTCATGCAAAAACATGCTGATTCCCAGACCGTCCGCGGGCCGGATTTAGAAGGCGATTGGGCCGCATCCGGCCCCCGGGCCTTAGTTTGGGAACCCCTGACCTAGTGTGTTTCCTGCAGGCAGATTATGTTTGGGCAGAACTTCCAAAGGTTTTCATAAACTCCATATCTCTTTATGGGATTACCTAGTCCCCACACATTCCATGACATAAAAATCACATAGCCCTTATTCCCCTCCCCCTCAGACTTTTGTTTTGATAAGTAACCTGTCATTCCATTTATACAAAGTTCCCTCTTTTGTCCACAAAAAGAAACCTATTTCCTTTCTGGGTCTTCAAGAGTTATTTTTGTACTATTGTGTTGTGGTGCCTTAAAGATTCATATTGTCCCCATTTTTCTGAGCTGCAATATATTATTTGTTGCGATTTTGCTCTAGTTGTAGGGCCTCTAGAAGGCACATTAAGTTACCATTCTTTATTGAGGGATAATTCTCCCCTGGTATTTTGTCCTTATTTTAAAGAAGGGTAACCTCCTCTGTTCTCCTGCTCAGATCTCTCCTGGTTGCTCATTATTTCTATATATTCTTCTTGAATAATTATGGCTTTATCAAGGCCTCGTAGATGAATAAGAGTGTATCTCAAGGACGATATTCTGTCAATTATTTTATCTTGTGACTGATTAGGTAAAGCTAAGAAATAGTTTAGAAATCTCATATGCTCCATAGAAATAGTCTCTAGAATCATTTTCTACATAGGATAGGTGCTGCTTTCTGCAATGGCGGTTTACATTTTTGTGATAATCACAAATTCAGGGTTCCTCCAAACCAAATAGATCAACAATTTCATTATTATTTTGCTCAGGTCTCCTAATCCTCATGGAATAGGGGTATACAAATGGGGTTTCCAAAGAATCTGATCATTCCCTGATTCCATAATTTATGACTTTTTACCAAATAGTCCTTTCGCCATCTGCCATTTCTGAAATGTCACCACAGAGTGCATGATGACAGTCATAAAAGAGGTTCTCTATGCCTATTATGTCATCAATATTAAGAATCCCTGGAATTAATTCATCTACTTAATGCAGAAAGTCAATTTTACATTGTAAGAATCCAGCAATGCTTAAAAAGAACAACGAAGAGCTTTCTTTTCACCCAACCATCTCCGTTGCCATTTTGACTGGAAGTCAGATCACTCTTACTCATAACAAACACAACTACTGAGTGTGCAAACAAAAATGCCTATCATATTCACTGGATTAGTTTCCATTCTGGACATGGGATAAAAAGGTGAACACTGGCAATTTATGCTCCAGTTTCCACAAAAATTATCCAATCTCCTTACTATTGGCCATGCTGGCCTGGGGTTACTGGGAGTTCCAAGTCCAACAACATCTGGAGTGCAACGGACTAGCCACCCCTGACCTGCAGGAACTCTCTAAAATAAATTACAGAAATGGGACATGCATAGTCTCTTGCTGCTTTCTGTTCCGTCAGTTCACTGTATGACCAGTGTGCGCTTGCACTCCTGTATATTGGTGCACCTCATCAAAGAACCTTGGATACACCAGGTATATAGGCATGCTATTCAAGATGGCTTTTTTTAAAGCAGTATTTTTTAAACTGTGTGTGTACTTGCAAGGGGTGGGAGGGAAAATACCTATGTAGGAACAAAGAATGCTAGCACAAGTGGTGCATGGAGGGTGCTTTCAACAATATTAGGGGTAAACTCTGGAGGGTTCTCTAATGCAGAGATGGAGAATGTGGAGCCCTCCTGATGTTGCTGGACTCCAACTCCCATCAGTCACAGCCAGCAGAGCCAGCCAAGATGATGACAGGTGTAAATCCAGCAACACCTGGAGAGCTACAAGCTTCCCCACTCCCTGTGCTCTTATGCAACAGTGTTCCACTCCAGAAACAAGAATAGATTGTTCAAAACTCCAAAATCTGGGGGAGAACACAGATGAGAATTCTGGAAGTATTCCTACTGAGGAATCAAAGTTTCTAAAATTAAAAGGTATAATTTGAATAAACCAAGAATTAAGCTCCCCCTAGCTAGTGCTGTAAGAAGAGCAGCCTTTGAGATTTTCAGAGAGGCATGTCTGCCTTTTGATAGGGTGCAAAGCCATATTCTCCTTTTTTGCACTGTTCTCATTTGGAAGTGACACACAATGGGAAACAGAGGCTGCAGAGAAGCGCAGAGACCACGTGCAAGTCCACAGCTGCTGCTTAGGCAGGCTCCTGAGTCAGCAGGCTGCACGTGGCTTCAGCACATCACAAACTGCATATGTGGG
The DNA here is from genome assembly GCF_965207765.1 of Zootoca vivipara. Taxonomy (NCBI): domain Eukaryota; kingdom Metazoa; phylum Chordata; class Lepidosauria; order Squamata; family Lacertidae; genus Zootoca; species Zootoca vivipara. The sequence continues at coordinate 27,336,751 of NC_142585.1, read as the reverse complement.
GGTTTGTGTGTTCACTCCCTCCCTCCCTTGGGCTTGTCATCGCTTTAAGGGAGAAGAGCACCTACCAAAAGCAGCTGGATTTGGGATGAATTCTTCAATAAAGTTCAGTCTGTATTTTGCTAAATTTCCTCCACTACACCAGAAAATATAAGTGCACCCCATATTTATCTGGGAGTATGGAGCACTGTAATGCAGCCTCTCCTAACCTGGTGCCATTCAGATGCTTTGGACTACAACTCCCATGGCCCCTGAGCCATAGCTGCCAAGTTATCCCTTTTTTAAAGGGATTTTCCCTTATGCTGAATAGGCTTCCTCGCGAGAAAAGTGAAAACTTGGCAGCTATGCCCTGAGCACTAGGGCTGATGGGAGTTGTAGTCCCAAACTTGGGGAAGGCTGCAATAGATCTATTGAGGATCCAGTGATGGGTGGGAGGGAGGGGAAGAGCAGTGGGTTAGAATTGTTAAAACATAGTTCAAATCTTTGTTCAGGAACTCAGCTGACAAATTAGTAAAATTCACTAATGCACTGAAATGAAGTCATTCAATGAGATTAATTCATTAAGGATTATTTGTATCACCTCGAGGCACTGTTCATGGTTCATTACACACACACACACACACACACACACTATCCTCACAACAACTCAGCAATGTAGGTTAGGCTGAAAAAGAGAGAGGGAGAGAAAGTAAAACTGGCTCACCCAGTCATGCTGAGCAGGAATTACAATGCAAGTCTCCATAGTCCTACCCTGAAACTTAAAATCAATACAGTACAATGGCACAACAAGGCATAATTGAGATGCAGGCTGTAAACCTGGGGTGGGGAACCTGTGGCCCTGTTGAACTCACTGGACTAAAACTCCCAGTGGTGGCTAGGGCTGGTGGGAATTGGAGACCCACAACATCTGAAGGCAGCATATGTTGAAGAAACAAATAAAATAAAGATGGGCAGTGGATAGCACAGCATTTACAAACCATTGCACAATGCAATCCCCCCCCCCTAAATTCCAAGGGGAGGCACCCATCATTCAACATCCTTACAGTCATCACTTTTTAATATGCAAAAGGGTCTAGAACAGGCATCCCCAAATTTCAGCCCTCCAGATGTTTTGGACTACAATTCCCATCTTCCCCAACCACTGGTCCTGTTAGCTAGGGATCATGGGAGTTGTAGGCCAAAACATCTGGAGGGCCGCAGTTTGGGGATGCCTGGTCCAGAACCACCCACCTTCAGAGAAGCAGCTCCTCGATGTTTCTGATAGCACGCCTGACTGGGAGGAGGGAAGCAACTCAAACAGAGACACAATCTGCAGCTTTCCTCTAGAAAGTGGGGAATTCTACTACTCTGTATTGGGAGGGACTGTATGATGCAAACACACCCATTGCAGAGATATGGAGGAATTTAGCCTAACTTGGAGTTAGCTAATTAGAAAGGAATGGAGCCAAAGCAGATAATCATGAAGAGATGAAGTGTGGTAATTATGCTGTATCTGCAGCAGGAATGATAATAATCCAAGCATGTCTGATGCACAGACTTCAGTGGAAGCTGATCAAAGGAGGCAGGCCCAGAGCAGTGACTCATACAGAGATGCAGCAAACAACATTCTCTAGAGTCTAAGGGCTCGTCCACACTTTCACTTGCGCCGTGTCTAGAAAACATGAGTTTGAGTTGTTTTCCATTTGACCCACACTTTCTAGCCATAGGTCTGAGTAGATTTCTCATTGCCCTATTCCTTTTCAGGGGAAAATCTGCTCTTTAGTGTTAGATCAGAACAAATGACAATCCAGGGAAAACCCAAATTGCCGTTTGCTCCAAATGAACACTAAAGAGTGGGTTTTCCCAGTGGGAAAACAGCAGAACAAGAGAAACTGTAGATAAGCCCTTAGAGTGGTTAATTTTGCTGCATCTCTGCATCAGGAGTTAATGAATGACCCAATCACAACCAATAAATAAACACAGAATTACTTGCTTCCAGCAGAAATCAATTTAAGAGGAAAACAAGAGTAGTGATTCATGCAGAGCAACAGTGGGACTTCCTCTATGGGTGGGAGTTTGGGGCTCACAACAGTCTTTAATGAATCCATTTCTGAGTTTGGGAATCAATGGGATGGGGCATTACACTTGGACCAAGGAAGACCTAAGTTCAAATCCCCTTTCAGCTATGAAGTCCATTCACATACTTTACAACTAGCCTACCTTATACAGCTGTTCTGAGGGGGGGGAAGGGGAGGGAGAGGGAGAGTAAGACCCATGTTTTCAAGCATTATGTTCCACTTTGAAACATTACTTTCATGGAAATCAAGTGTCAGAACTTCAACCTCAGGGGCATGACTGGAAGAGATTTAGCCTTTGTACCTCAACCAAAACTTAGCTCCAAAGATGATCAAAGGAGCTTAAGAGGAGTTGACCAGTCTTCACCAACTTGCCTTCCAATGTTTCAGACTATGGCTCACACAGCTGGGGCTGAAGGGAGTTCAAAACATCTGGAGGGCACTGTGTTGGTGAAGCCTGGATAAGAAAGAAAGCCCATCCCATTCAACATTCCCTTCCTCATGGTGATAAACTCAGTTGCCCCTGAGAAGCCTAGAAATGCAATGTAAAGATGATAGCCCTCAGCTGCTGTTGCTCCCAGCAGCTGGTATTCAATGCTTTGCTGCCTCTGAAACCAGAGATGGTATATATCACTATAATGGCCTGTAACTTCACTGTGAATTTGTCAAATCCCCCTCTAAAGCTAGCAGCCACTCTGTGTCTGTTGGCAGTGAATAACTGTCTATCAATTTATTTAGATGACCCAAAGAAGAAGGGAAAATGTGCCCTAATGCACTTTCTCTCCACTGTGCACAATTTCACAGAACTCTATCGTGTTCCCTCACCACCATCCCTCATGCACACACACACCAGTTGCAATCTCGCCTTTCAGAGCAAATAACTTTGCTTCAAACCAGTCCACACAAAACATTACTTACCACCAGCGCTCAACAGCAACTTCCGCTGCCGGCCAAGCTGATCCAGCCCCATTGGGGTACTTTGGGAGAGTGGCACAGACTGGCATCTGTCCAAGAGGAGTTTGAAAGGTGGAGATTCTGGTGATGGATGAGTTGGGTGGGACAGCGGCTGGGAAGGGGAGGAAAGCAAAACAAACGGGAGTCAAATTATTTCCCCCAAAATTGCAGGAGTATTAAGAAAGCATCAAGATGCAGGTATAAGAACATAAGGGGAGCCCTGCTGGATCAGGCCAAAGGCCCATCTGGTCCAGCATCCTATTGTCATAGTGGACAACTAGATGGCTCTTTTGGGAAGCCCACAAGCAGGACCTGAGTGCAACAGTGCACAGACAGATTTTGGTCTGTTTCAGTTCTTTATTCTTCCAACAAACCTACTTCCTCCTATGATCAAACTTTCTACAATAAGGAAAGTGACAGGAAAATGCATTGGGAAATGTGAGATAACAGTTTCTTTGGCACAACATCATATAACCTCTTCACAAAAGAACTCAGAATAAGCACTTACAAAATAGCCAACATCATCTAATCTCCCTGCAAAGAAATAAAAAATGCTCAATAAGCATGGGCAGCCTGATTTCTGCTTAGTGCTTCTATTTATTTATTTATTTCATCACCACCTCTCTGTGTCTATCAGGCTGCATCCAGACCTACGAGGCATAGTCAGACGCTGTCGCCTCTAAACTTTATGCCCCTTTAAGGCTCCACTCCTCATTGCAGCAGGCATAAGCTTTTGCCTTCCTGGCTCCCTCCTCCCCAAGTTCCTTAGAAACACTTGAAGCCTTTTAAAAACCTCTTAGATCCAGTAGCCATCTTCCAAACCTCTCAAAGTAAGAAAGCAGAAAGCAAAACTTCATTTCCATTATAAAAGCAGCACTGAACCAGCATTCAGGATTCTGCACGGTCTTCCTCCCTTTTCAACCAACTCTTCTTTCTCAACCTTGCCCATCATCCCTACGACAGATAGCAGTGGGCCTCATAGGGGCAATTGCTGCAAAAGATGATTGATGGCATAAGTGCATTATCTACTCTGGTGAGGAACAAGTTATTTAAAACAAAATTTCTATTGATTGAGAAACAAGAGACTCCACTGAATGAATGATCCCTCCCTTTGGTCAATCTGGGGAAAGCGAATACGTTTTACACTTGTAAACCACATGCCCTGCGAGAAGCTCAATTCAGTATACAAGGGGAGTTGCCCCCTCTTTTACCCACAGAACAATTCTGAAGGTAGTCTAGGGTAGCCTGAAGGTTACTCAATGAGAGATGCAGCTGAGTGGGACTTTAAGCCAAGTCCAACACGGTATCTCTACATCTGAACATCATGTGACCCACCCAACCAAGAACAGGTCACCAGCCCACCATGAACTCAGTAATCTGCCATCCCTCCTCTTGCCTTGGACTACATTAACAGCAGGGGAGAAGGGTCACCCAATGTCTGAAAAACCACAGGAGACTGCCACCATGTTGGTGGGCTACAGATTCCAGGTGCCATTATGCAATTCTCTGTAACAAGCTTTGAAACCTATAATAATTGTTTTATAAAGACCAAATCTCCAAAATCAAACAGAACAAAAGGAAAGCCAGCCTTTGTTGGAATTCAGAAGTGGTTTATTAACCACAAATAATTCAAACCCTTAGAATAGCTTCTCTACCTATTTTTATTCACCAGTTCTTGTCAGTTTTCCAATACAGTGGGCTGACGTGAGGTTTAATGACTGAGAATTCTGTTATGGCCAACTGTTGCTGCCAATATACTATTACATTAAAGAAGACACAAATACAGCAGAGTAGACTGATGCAATGCTAACTAATCAATCCTAAAGCCTGTATTTGAGCCAGCTCTGCTGTCAATCAATGCCACTGTTCATGAGCGGTAAATAATGTGGGAGTCAGGAACTTTGTGGAAATTTCAGTGAACAGAAGCAAATGGGAAAGCGCCTTATTTGTATGCACTGGGAGTTGGGCAGAGGAGATGTGATTGGAAGCCAAAGCAACAGCCACGACAGGATCCACATTCAAGGTCATTGCACCAAACATGCTACTGTTCCTGGGATTTCAAACTTGGAGAAAATGCCTTGCTAAGAAGCAAAACCAGCTGGAATCTGTCAATGCTGAATGTTTAGCATGATCCTTTAATTTCTTATCACAGTGATTGCAATCAGATTACACAGCAATCCTTATTATCAAACAGGCTCTGTGAGCAAGAAACGATGTATAAGATTGAATGCTCAGTGGTGTCTGTAAGAATAAAATGAAAAGTATTTCTTCAGGGTGGAGCTGAACCTTAAACATGAAATTAGATATCAGCAAATACATTGATTTCAGGATCCCTCAGTTTCTCATTTTTCCACTTTTTAGTCTAATTCTTCAAAGTCCCACATCAGTCTGTGATTCTTTTATTTTTAAAGTCCTTGTGAAAATACACCAGGATTAGTGTGCCTGTCTCCTAATACATACATTTACAATTTTGCTGAACACAAACATATCTGCAGAGCAATTTTGCCTAATATGCTGTAAAAGGTAAAGGGACCCCTGACCATTAGGTCCAGTCGTGAACGACTCTGGGGTTGCGGGGCTCATCTCGCTTTACTGGCCGAGGGAGCCGGCATACAGCTTGCAAGTCATGTGGCCGGCATGACTAAGCTGCTTCTGGCGAACCAGAGCTGTGCACGGAAACGCCGTTTACCTTCCTGTTGTAGCGGTACCTATTCATCTACTTGCACTTTAATATGCTTTTGAACTGCTAGGTTGGCAGGAGCAGGGACCGAACAACAGGAGCTCACCCCGTCATGGGGATTCGAGCCGCCGACCTTCTGATTGGCAAGGCCTAGGGCTCTGTGGTTTAACCCACAGCGCCACCCGTGTTCCTATGCTGTAGTTCTGTATAATATGCTGTAGTTCTGTATAATATTTCCATTTTTCTGCACACTTGACCCTAGAATAGAGCTTTCCAAACTTTTCATGATGGTGACACCCTTTTTAGACATGCATCAATTCACGACACAGTAATTCAGTTTTGCTAGAAAACTGGAGGTTAAACTAACCCCTTTCCTGCCCGGGAGGAGTTTGGGGGAGCATTAGTGCAACACACCTACACACTGTAGCTGACACACTAATGTGTTGCAGCATACAATTTGGAAAGCTCTGCCCCAGTACCTCAAATGAGCAGTGAGCTTTACATGCCCTGAAATTCTTCTCCGGCACAGATCAGATCTGAACCAGACTCTATATAGTATATTATTTAAATATAAAAAAATTATATCTCACCCAACTGATTGGGAAATTTTTACTGTACTTCCAAGATCCCTAAAAACAAAAACCCTCATTTGACCAGCAGCCTGTAGAGGGCAGTAAAAGATTACAATGTAAAAAAGCTGTCTGTATTTTTAACTTTATTTAACTATGAGAGATATAGATGCATTAGATTGAAGGCTCAGTGAGAGTAAAAATAATTCTCTACATGTACCTGATTTTATGTGGAAAGCCTTTCCCCAACATTCTTTGCATCAATCTGTTTGGAATCCATTTCCTCAGCCCTGGGCAAACCTGCCACTGGAAAGCTTAATGTTGCCATACGATCATGGAATCTAGAGTTGGAAGGTGTCCCAAGGATCATCTAGTCCAACCCGCTACAATCACAGCTGAAGAATTCCTGACAGATGGCCATCTGACTTCTCTTTAGAAAACTCCAGGAAGGAAAGCCAACCATCTTCCTTACAAAGCAATAGCAGAATCTTTAAAATGTTGAATATTTAAGGATGGCTTGAGGCTCAATGGAGCAGGATAGAGAGGGTCAGTGTCAAAACACTACTGAGTGTCCTGAGCCCCATAGTGTTGTTGGGCTTGAACTTGCAAGCTCTGACATAGGTGGAGGGAGAAACAGATGAGGGGGCTGAATGGTGGGAACCTGGGCTGGAGAAGGGAGAGCTCCTCTTTCCACTCCAGCTTCACTCACTTTGGAAGAGGGTGTAGAGGACTCTTCCCCTTAGGGGAAGCAGAGGAGGGGTTTGATAAGCCGAGGGGGGAACCTGAACAGGAGGGCTCAGCCTTGCCACCTAGAACTAGATGCTACCTTTGCAGATGGGACCCAGACCCACTCTGAAGGAGTGCATTCAACAGCCTCAACATTCCCATAAGGTGAGAGAGTCTCATGAGTGAGCACCCCAAATCCTGCCTTTAAATGCTGCCAAGAGGTGAAAGAAAACTTGTTAGGATAACTTCATCACTTCCATACAGCTCTGAACATTTTGCCCTGGTCTTGAACTCCTGCATTGTGACTCCTGAGCACTGCATCTGCTGCTGAACCTCTTCAACTCCTTGCCTGAATAAGTATATCTTCCTCAAAGTAAAGGTAAAGGGACCCCTGACCATTAGGTCCAGTCATGACCGACTCTGGGGTTGCAGTGCTCATCTCGCATTATTGGCAGATGGAGCCAGAGTACAGCTTCCAGGTCATGTGGTCAGCATGACAGAGCCGCTTCTGGCAAACCAGAGCAGCGCATGGAAACACCGCTTACCTTCCCGCTGTAGTGGTACCTATTTATCTACTTACACTTTGATGTGCTTTCGAACTGCTAGGTTGGCAGGAGCAGGGACCGAGCAATGGGAGCTCATCCCATCGCGGGGTTTCAACCGCCGACTTCTGATTGGCAAGTCCTAGGCTCAGTGGTTTAACCCACAGCACCACCCGTAATAAAAGTTGTCTGTCTGCATGTGTTGGACAAGACACCAAGCTGCACAATTTAGTTCCAAACTAGGTTTCATTTTAATTTTCTGTGTGTAATTAGCCTGCTTTATTTTTAAAGTTTTAATTGCAGCTGTGCATGTATGGAAGAGATCAGGACTGTGCCGCATGGGTGATTAACCCTTTCCCCCACTTGCCTGTGGTCTTGATGACATACCCAGTGGGTATTACCCACATCCACACCAGAAAGCATGAATGGGAGATTCCTCCTTAAGGCTAAAATGAATCTTATGGGCAGATAATTTTCATCTGGACTGGAGGAGGAGGGCAAGGTCTTTTTCAAAACTCTCCCACATACCACAAGCCTGATCCTGATGTTTCCCCCTCCCTGAAAGCTGCAGATTAAACTTCAAAGTGAAGCCCATTGATTGCACTCACACCAATAAAGTAAGATGTTATTTGGCTCTTAGAGCTGTGACACTGCACTGCAATTGCCTTGCCAAATGAGCACAGGTTTGGGAGGAGATAGTCAGCACCAGGTCATTCTGTGCCACATTCCTTCTTTGTACTGGCACCCTCCCTCTCACATCAGAGGAGCAGCTGTAGGAATGCAGACTAGACCAGGGTCATTGCTGGGAACTGAAAAGAAAGAGTGGGATAATCTATCAATTTCCCTTTCTCCCGGTTTCTCATTTTCTTCAATATTAAGTTCAGTTTGCCATATCAGTTTGCAATTTTTTTAAAAAAAAAAATCCTTGTGAAATTTAAGCAGCATTTTAGTGTGAAATTCTCATGATGCACACATTTTTGTAGCAATACCCACACAAGATATAACCAGCTATACTCTTATTCACTGTATCATAATACAGATTTCAACAGAAATAAATCATAAAATACAACGGAAAAAGCAGAAGAGTCAGTGGATCAGTTCACACTCTATTCAGTTCATGGATCAGGTCCAAACATATTCTAGTGTCCATTCCACCTGCGTCTGTTCATCAGGTCCACGCAATCCACAAGAAGGGTTGTTATTGTTCCACAGAATCCTTTCACAAAGTCTATTATTAATGTACATGTATAACACCTGAGCATGGATTAAGAAAGTAATTTTGTATCTGTAGATTGGCAACACCTGTAACTAAAATAAATATTGTGCTTGTTCATATAACCCCACATTGTAACAGTTGCTGTTTATCACGGCTACTACTATGCCATAGATCCACTATCTTGGTACATCACATATGGTATGGACAGTTGTTTATGGTATTTATATTTTTTTTTGTGTGTAAATGTGGTCACAACATTGTATGATTTTACATTACCCAGCACTTGTACTACTGATGAAGCCCAGGACGGCGGAACAAAGTTAATATTCCAGAAATTCTTCTCTTAGACTTTGTGAAAGGATTCTGTGGAACAATAACAACTCTTCTTGTGGATTGCGTGGACCTGATGAACAGATGCAGGTGGAATGGACACTAGAATATGTTTGGACCTGATCCATGAACTGAGTAGAGTGTGAACAGATCCACTGACTCTTCTGCTTTTTCTGCTGTATTTTATGATTTATTTCTGTTGAAATCTACAATATGATACAGTGAATAATACACTTTATTTATACAAGAGTACAGCTGGTTACGTCTCGTGTGGGTATTGAGCATGTTTTATGTAACCAAATGTTTTATGTTGTTTTGCTAAGTACACATTTTTGTATGCAATGCTGCCTAATATACACATTTTTGCAAAGCATATTTCCCCTAATATTTATATTTGCCTTAACATAATGCACATCTGGTATGTTGTTTCCACTAAATGTACACCTTTTAAAGCACACTTTACCCTAAGCATGCGTATTTTTGCACTGATTACTTGGCTGGAGAACTGCCAGATTTGGAGAAAATGTGAATTTCAAATGATAGCTATGCTTCAGTTTGTGTATTTTTTTCAGAAAGAGCAAATTAGGTAGGTTTACCTTTCAATGTGAACTGAACCAGATTTCTCACCCATCCCTAAAGTCAAGGCAGTGCAGAAGCACCGGCAGAGCCAGTCTGGTGTGTTTGCTCCATAGCAACCTCCTCACTGCCTTACCCCTCCCCATCTACCTCTGGATTAGAAGCAACAGAAGTGTGACCAACTAGAAGTCTGGTGCATGGAAGCAACCCATCATGCTGTCTGCTGGTAATTATTGGTAATTATTTTTAAATGTGCAACTACAGTAATTATAAAATTACTGTGCAATTTTTATTATTTGTTTGTTTGCTTATTTATTACATTTCTATTCCACCTTTTTTTTTCTTCTACAGAGCTCAGTGGGGTGGACACAGATTTTCCTCTCCCCATTTCATCCTCACAGCATCCCTGTGAGGTAGGCTAGGCTAAGAGACAGTGAGCTTCACAGCTGAGTGGGGGCTAGAATGCTTGTCTCCCAGGTTGTAGTCCAGCACTCTAACCACTACACCACATTGGGTCCTCAAATCTACACAAATCTGGGTCATCTCTTGTCTTTTTTAGGGGGTGTGTTTCCTCTTTTTTATGCAAGTCTTCATAACTACAATTTGTCAAAGCAGTTTTCCATTATATCTAAATGGGGAAAGTGTGGTTTAAATTCTGTCTACAATCATGAAACAGCAACTTGAAATCCTTACTTGTAGTCAGAGCTGAAACCAGAGTTTCCTAATTCAGATACTAATAGGAAGCTATGGTTTAACAAACACAAAAAATATTGCATCAATGTGCACAAAAGAAGGGAGGATTCATTTTTAATCTGATAAACCATGGTTTATCAGACTGGGATTACTACATATGAACAAGGCTAAAAGGTAAAGGACCCCTGACAGTTAAGTCCAGTCGCAGATGACTCTGGGGTTGCGGTGCTCATCTCACTTTACAGGCCAAGGGAGCCAGCGTTTGTCCACAAACGGTTTTTCCGGGTCATGTGGCCAGCATGACTGAGCCACTTCTGGTGCAACAGAACACCCATACCAGAGCACAGAAATGCCATTTAGCTTCCTGCCACTGCTATTTATCTACTTGCACTTTAGGGCGTGCTTTCAAACTGCTAGGTTGGTAGGAGCTGGGACCAAGCAACAGGAGCTCACCCTGTCGCGGGGATTCGAACCGCCGACCTTTCGATCGGCAAGCCCAAAAGGCTCAGTGGTTTAGACCACAGTGCCACCAGCGTCATGAACAGGGCTACACAGTAAAAATGCAAAAGCAAAAGTGCAAAGCAAAACCCAATAAGCAGCAACTAGTTGAGATTTTCTCAAACTCTGCTAGCATTATGCAGTAGCTGGGTGTTCATTACTGAGTTAGCCTACAAAGAGCCAATGGTTTCAATAATTGGGTAACAAGCCCTAATTTAAATGTGGAAAAAGCGAAGCGTCAATATAACTTTTTAAAAGGTTAACAGCATGTTACTAACTACAATTTTTTTACCATTTTAATGCGTTGTAAGCCACCCAGAGTGGCTGAGGAAACCCAGACAGATGGGTGGGGTATTGGGGTATTATTATTATTATTATTATTATTTCTGCTATTACATAAGTGACTTACAATTATAAAAAAATAAAAAGTAATGCAAATACAAAAGCTTAAATATTATTTACTGAAGGAGCTCATCCTGCAATATTATTACAAAAAGGAGAAGTACTACCTCACCATATAAAACAGTTGAACACAACTTCAAGCTAGGCACCATTATATCATATGGTTACAATTAAAAATCAAATGTCTGGGTAAAGTGAAACATCCTCACTTAGCACCTAAAAATTGAAAATAATGGTTCCAGCCTCACCTCCCTGAGGACAGCGTTCCACAATTGGGGAGCCACCACTGAAAAGACTCTTCTTTTGCCACAATGTACACCAACCCTTTCGAGGGAACTGTGCACGAGAATGGGCCTCAGATGGCAAGTGCAAGATCCAAGTAAGTTCATGTGAGAAGATGAAGTCCTTAACATACTGGGGTCCTGAGCTATATATATTTTCTTTCACCAGGTAAAAAGCAGCAGAGGTGGATTTTTAGGAAACAATTAGCACATAAATTAAGAATTTAGTAGCCCCTTCTCCTCCTCCATCATTCTTCCACTAACAATTGCACCTTTCCAATCCAAGTCATTGAACATACAGTTTCATTGAACATGCAGTTTCCTACTCCACACCCAGCAACAAAAGGAAGGCCACTTTAATAAGCTACAGTGTTGAGCACCTAGTAAGTCACAATTCCAGGCTAATGTAAATACAGGTAAAAATGGGTGAGAAACCCATTCATTTGACATTTAAACATGAAGCTACTTAATTTGCACTTCCTAAACAAAAAAAAACCAGGGGTAGCCAACATGGAACCATCCAAATATTTTTAGACTCCAGTTCCCACCAGCCCCAGCTAGCAGGGCCACTGGTCAGAGATTATGGGAGTTTTAATCCACAACAGCTGGAGGAAACCAAGTTGACTGCTCTGCAAAGTGTCATCTGAAATGCAGCTATCCTTTGAAATTCAGACTTCTTTGAACTTTGCAATATAGTATTGCAAGCAAAAATATTGTACAACCCACCCCCACCAATGTATTAGGGGAAAATGCACACACAAAAAATGCTCAAATTTATGTAAATTTGCTTTCCAAAAATGCTTTCTGTTAGGGGAAATTGCTTGCAAAAATGCATATATTAGGTAAAATGGTACATGAAAGTACACAGAAATTCCCTCAAATACTTTATTTTTTAAATTGCAAATCAATGTGGAAATGTAGCAGGATGAATTTAAGGTTTTATATAAACAAGCAACTGAGAAAGAGAGAAAAATTAACAAGGTTTGCCCATCACTATGTACTGTCCTGTGCTTCAAATCGGTTTCCTGAAAAAGTTTCCCCAGCCATCCTTGTGGGAAGAACAGCAGCCAAAAGGCCTATTAGTATAAACATTCCAAGAGGCTTTTTCTCTGCAGCATTTTTAAGACTGGTGCCTGATGCCACCCTTTCTCCCAAACATGGAAGCTGGTTGACAGCTATTCTGCCCTCTTCCCTAACTAGAACGCCACTGAACTACATCCGTTTTTCTAATTCTCTAGACATCACTTTGAGCCTCCAAAAACGGATTGTTAAAGGCCAGGGAGGGGTATTTTTGTATCCCTTTTGCTCTTGATGTTCCTCTGGCCAAAAATAGCAAGAGGCTCCTGAACGCTTGAGGCCGGAAGGCCCAGGAGTCAACAGGTTGCTCTTATCAGCTTAATCCCTGTGCTTGTTGGGCTTTTTCGGGGGAGGAGGTTCCTGTTGTATTGTGTCAGCGCATTCACTGGACTAGGAGCACTTTTCCCCCTGTAAACTGCGGCAAGCCAACCACAGGAGAGTGAAAATGCACATATTTTGCTCACATTCACAGGCCTGCCCTGTGGAAATCATGGAAATGCAGTGATAGAGTTCAACGGTAAGATTACAGAGATTCAGCCACCCCAACTCCCGGCTAATTTACGGATTAACCCGTAACAGAGAGTAACTGCCAATTACATGTGACAAACTTGGTCGGGAAACCTTTGAGTGCTTTCACATCACCCTGACAAAAATGGCAAGCCAGGTCAATGAGCTAGCTTCCCTGCAGGTGGGTTCCTTACCAGAAGGGTGAAGGGTGAGGTAGCAAGGAGGTCAGCACAGTGCAACCTGGCATTTATGCTTGTGCATCTGTCCTGTACTGTGTCTAATTTCATTTAGGTGGCAAGGAAAGCAGAGGGAAAGGGGGTGGATTTAAAAGGGGGGATGCACCCCACTCACTTTAGACCCTACTGGCACGTATCCTCCAGAGATGACCCCAAATTGCCAAGTAAACGTCAGTTCTCTCTACTTGAAGTGTTCTGTACATTTCAATTTGAACAAACGAAAGGGTGTTTGCACAGAATAGAGGCCTAGCACATTATCAGGAACAGACAGGCAGAAAAGATATGTCCTCTATCGAGGAAAAAAATCCACAGAAAGAACTACAGAAAAATAAGCTCTGGCAAGGTCTTAATTTTTTGCTGTCACAGGCCTAATACCATATTATAGATTGGATATATAGATCAGATTGAGAATAGATAGAAAGATAATGCAGTAAAAAGAAATACCAAATATACATTGAGATGCAAAATTCCTGGAGCACACTTGCCACTGGTTACCAATAGCATATTTGCAACTGTGTTTAGTGTTTGCTTTTTGCTTTTTAAAAGTCACAGTTCTTTCAGTACTGTCTTCACCAACCTGGCGCTCTCCAGATGTCTTGGGCTACAACTCTAATCAGTCCCAGCCAACACTAACATGCTAGCTAGACTGATGGGAGTTGTAGTCCAAAACATCTGGAGGGTATCAGGTTGGAGAAAGATTGTTCTAGTGTATTACATTGTTGGATCCAAGTGTCCCTTGTAATCAATCACTATGCAAAAAGGGCAGTTTGACAAAGTGGTTGGTGTCTGCAATCCATAGAAATCTCCTGACAAGCAGGAAAGGAATATTATAACAAAAAAGGATGTACAAAAAAAATATGGGTTGCAGAATGCAGCTTTTCTGATCACAGAATTCAAAAGATCTGCAATTAGCACATTGTGCACACATAGTTTTGCTTTAAGAATAGAAGGAAGAGGGGAAGAAGCAATAAACCCAAATGAGATTTGACATACTGCCTAATTGGAGCAAGATACTACCTTTGCACTGTTGAATTCAGCGAAGGGGACAATTGTACACACACTCATCTGAACTGGATGATGAACTCCCCTGCATTTGGGGCGTTGCGCTTTGCGAGCTTTCCACACCGGATCTGGATGTAATTGGAAGGTGTCTCCGTTCATTTTGATGGGAAAATTCTCCCGATCTGGCACTTGCTGGCTGTAGCTTTGGCAGCATAAAGAAGCAGATGCACAAGGGTTGTGAACATCCTCCAAGATGCTGCACAAACCTTGAGAAGCAGACAGAGTAGTACTAATGTTCTCAGTATCCACAGGATAAATTTCTGAATTATGGGCATCTACTCGAGTCCTTGCTAAATCTTGGCTGTCTGCTTGTACAGTAGCCAAGGGCTGTCCATCCTTTGGAAAACTCTCCAGGATCTGGCTATGTGCTAATATAGTCCCAGCATCTGTGATATCTGCTGGTGTCATCAGCTCCAGGTCTGCGCTAATTCGTGAAATTCTCACCAGGTGCTCTGCATCTGCTGCAGCCCTATGGAGAGCTCTAGCATCTACTACAGGACAAGCCAGATCATCATCTGGAGCATCAACAACACTACATGGTACAACATTAACATCCTCTGATACAATGCTTAGGCCTGGTGTACCCTCATCAGTTTTACAAAAAACCTCCAAATCCAGCTCAGTGTTGCAAAACCCTTCATAATTTAGAGAAGCATTTTTGATATCCCTAACATCCATCTTAGTCAAATCCTGAGTCTTTAAATCACTAATATCGAAGCTATTGGGGTCCACTGGGGTATCAGCAGAGTGTTCAGTATTGCCTTCTACCCAAGACTCTAATACCCAGGTGCCTACTGGAGCAGCACTTAAGCCCCAGTTGTCTACTTTATCAAGAAGTGGCTCTTGGACCTGGGGCACATCAAGAAATGAACAGTCACTGAGAAAGCCTGTTTGACAAAAAGCTGTCAAACTTATGGCAGGGGGTGAAACTTCATTGAAACTGCTATTCTCACTGAAGACTTCATGGGAATTATCGGCATCTGTGCTTTCCTGGGGTGGCCCTTTACCAGCGGAACTTTTTGAACTACGGTTATCCCAGATTCCGGAATCCAGAGACAATCCTGGGGAAGAGAAACTGCTGGCTTTATCATTTATGATGACCAGAGGCTGCCGGTGAGGAGTTGATTCCTGCCTTCGGCGTCTGGAACTGGAGTTTGGCCTTTGTTCTTTCGAAGAGCCCCGCCATTTCCTAGCAAAGCTGTTGAAGAATCGAAAAACCCCACCAAAGTGGCCCCCCTTAACCCTTTGAGACTGGCCAACACTCTCCTCACATCCCACATCAAAGTCAAAATAAGAAGTGGGATCATCTGTTGCATTTCCCATGTCCTGAAAATTGGGTTCCCTGCTTATGTTGGGCAGCTTTTCACTATCCTTGCTGGTCAATGAAATCCCTTTGATGTAACTCCAGACCCCAGAACTTCTTCCTTTTTTAGTCTCAGAAGCAGCCACAGAACATCTCCTTTGAGGGCCCCCTTGTGCAACACCAGATTCCTGAGAATTCTCACATTCTGGAGCCATGCACCTCTGAGCCAATGGCATGTTGTGACAGTCATTATCAGTACTGTCGCTGTTTATTTCAGTGCCAAAATTCTTGTGCCATTTAATTTCACTGGCAGCGATATCTAGCACGCAACTATTCACCTCGACATCTTCAAAAGAAGAATCCAAATCCTCAATATGGCCTGCATAGGAATGGCGGTATGGACGCTGATTGTTACTTAGCTTCTTAATTCGGTGAAGTGCTTTTTGCTCAAGATCTTCCTGAGCTTCCACAGAGATAATAACAGCCTTGGTTTTGGACATACTCTTGGCCATACCAGATGATCTTAGCTTCTTGAAAGACCTCACCCTTTCCATTAAGGACATCTTACGATTTTGCTCCAAGATCTCGGTATTATCTCCAAAGAGGATCATGGACTGGGGTCTCCTGGAATTCATGGAGGATGCTTTCTTGAGGTTGACAAAATTCCAAATCCGACTGCCCTTGGTCTTCTTCTTATGCTTGGCTCCATCCTCCTTTTCATCATCATTGAAATCACAAGAATTAGAACGCTTAAAATCACTGGATCTTTCCTTTTGATTAGTTTGAAAAATCTTGTTTCCATATCCATTTGGAACTGGCCTAGAGCAACCATGTTGGCAGCTGTCACCGAATTCCATACTTCCAGGTAACAAATCCAACGTCCAAATGTCACAGCTCCATCACCACCAGATGCTTACGTTCTGCAGAGCTTAAGGGGGTAAACAGAAAACAATTCGATTAGTTTCTGTGCCTTTTAAAAAGAGAGAGAGAGAGCTAGAGAAAGGAAAGTTGAATTTTTGATAATGGCATCTAACAGCTGGATCATTACAAGGGCTAATTTGCAGACCACTCACAGAAATTCCCAAAACACAGAGACACAAAAACGTAAACACTTTCTATAAGCTGAGTAAGTAATGCCTTTGAATACATTTCTTAATAAATCACAGGGATATTCTATCTAAAACAAACATTTCTGTTTGTTTCCAGTACTGCTGAATATACATGCTTTCAAGGAATGAATAAGGAACAATATTGACCTCAACTGCTACATCTTATGCTATAAAACACACATTATCTCCATTGTGAAACTGGAAGTGCATTCCAGGTGGCTTGGTCCTGTGGTTTGGCCTTGCATGGCTGGGGTTTTTTTAATGAGTAGACGGTATAAAGCCCTCCTATATGGATCAGGACTGTGACATTGGGGAGGGGAACATGAACTCTTATCCCCACCCCTGCCTGGCACCTATTTGCAATGAGGAGAAAGTTTCCAACAGCACCA
Source organism: Zootoca vivipara (assembly GCF_965207765.1). Lineage (NCBI taxonomy): Eukaryota > Metazoa > Chordata > Lepidosauria > Squamata > Lacertidae > Zootoca > Zootoca vivipara. The sequence goes on along the minus strand of NC_142585.1, from coordinate 27,319,550 downwards.
ATGGGGGCTTTCTTCCAATTAGCTGGTATATGGTGAGCAATTTCAATTGGGACTGCAGTAGAAACAATGGGAATAAGTTTTAGCTTCCCCCTCATTCCAGCCATTTGTTAAAGAAAAATAAATCACTCAAGGCCAGCCACATAACAAATGTCACATCTAGTTTGTCCCCCAGTGTCAGCACCAGGGGTGGGTGGGTGGGTGGGTGGTAGAGGATACTGGGGACAGGGAACAAAGAGGAACCAGCACATTTATGGGGCAAGAGCAAACCTAGTCCCACAGGTTATATATAAGAAAAAGAAATAAAATTAGAACCTATGGTCACACGGTTCAGTTCACACCCCACAGATGTCAGTCAGTTGACAAAATGCTCAAACAGATGTATAGTGCAGTCTTGGTGGTGCACTGGAAGCACATGTGTGCACTGGAGATAGAGGCCTGGTATTGTAGGAGAGAGGAGGTTGACTAGACACATTCAGAGAAGACCCATTGACATTAATGGATGTGACTAATTTAGGTGCATTAATTTCAATGAGTCCACCCTGCATATGACTTAGCTGGATTCAAGAAAAGGTGCTAGAGCCAGATTTCTGGGAGCTCCATTTTGACGCAACCTCATGTCTACGCAGCATCTTATGTGCAGCATCTGCATCTAATCACTTAGCAAAAAATTAAGAGACTTAAGCCTGCAGACTTAAGATCTAAAATTGTGCTCAGTAGTTTTTAAGGCAGACACAAAATTTGTACACCATGTATGCCTTGGTTTGATGAAGACAGAAAATATGAACATGAAAAATGGTCCCTTTATGAAGATAAATGCACTCCTTGCAAAGCTTTGCCAATGGCTAGGCACTCCTTCTCCTGAGGCCTCTTGCAATGTGTATGTGTGTGTACATATCCTACAGGGAGACGAAAGTGCACAAAAGGCCAATGCTTTGATTTTCCACCATTGTTGATCCTTGCCAATTTATGAATGGCTGGGCTTTTCATAGAGCTCAAATGGAGAGAAAAGGAGGGATGAACTGAAAAGGAAGCATCCATTCAAACAGGATGTTTATGTTTCATAACAATGAGAAAGTTTATCAGGCTTGTTCTTTCCATCTAAAGAGAACAAGTTGCAACAAGGCCAGATCCTAGCTGGGTGGTACCCACAGAAGTGTGGGAGTGCCAAGTGCCTTCAAGCCAACAGCAAGCTACGGTAGCCTTCGTGGTGCCAAGTCTCCACCCACCACCACCTTGAGGCTCTCTGCATACTCAAGTCTTCCGTAAACAAAGGGACAGTGCTAGGTGATTTCCCTTTCGCTTATCAATTCAGGAGTTGACTCACAAGAATCCTGAACTTCCAGCCAATCACTAGTTTGTAAGAATAGTTTAGAATGATTTTTAGGAGGAGGAGGAGAAAGAGATAGACAGTGACATTTGTGCCAATACCTAAGATTACTGTACACAACAGAGAGACCCTTTGAGCTTTAAAAAATAAGAAATAAATACCAGGCATCTCTCTCTATGAGGTGTCTCTTTGTACCAACAACAACTTAGTGATGATGATAATAATAATAATAATAATAATAATAATTTATTATTTCTACCTCACGCATCTGGCTGGGTTCCCCCAACCACTCTGGGTGGCTATCAACAGAACATTAAAAACAGAATAAAACGTCCCTAAACAGGGCTGCCTTCAGATGTCTTCTAAAAGTTGGATAGTTGCTTATTTCCTTGAATTCTGACAGGAGGGTGTTCCACAGGGCAAGGGCCACTACTGAGAAGGCCCTCTGCCTGGGTCCCTGTAACCTCACTTCTCCCAATGAGGGAGCCGCCAGCAGGCCCTCAGCGCTGGACCTCAATGCCTGGGCAGAATGATGGGGTGGAGACGCTCCTTCAGGTATACTGGGCCGAGGCCGTTTGGGCTTTAAAGGTCAGCACCAACACTTTGAATTGTGCTTGGAAACGTACAGTTTGCTCAACAAGGGCAGTGATAGCATTTTTTGATATCAATTGTCTTTGAGAACTAGTTATAGATTATAAAATAAGCCACATTGGATCCTGAGGCAAATGGTCCCCTTCATTGATACTGCTACAGAACAGAAAAAGACAAGAGAATTGAGCATTTGGGCCATTGCTTTCTTGGACATGGAGAGCACATAACATTAAGCACAGAGAGTTGCACTTTCCCAAAGACGCCAAAGCAAGCCAAGGAAGTTCCACCTGGCTTCAACGTACAGTACTCATATCCGTTCCTCTCCAGGAAGATAAAAAGAGAAGGGGGGGAGAGAGAAACTGAGTAACAATCATACAACCCTCAAGAGAAACCTCTCTGCTCCAAACATTCTTTAGATCCAGGGCATACAACATCCCTCCTACCCAGAAAAAGGAAAGAAAGCCCCCCAGCATTTCCGGCAGTATATGCTGCATTCAAAAAATAGGAGGAAACAGATGTTTGTCATATAGCGACAGGAATATCTCTTTCATGGTACAGCTTCTTCAATGCAACTGGGGCAAGTAACCAGTGAGAGCTGTGTGTTTTCTGTGCGTGGCCGTGTGGAGATAGTGGCAGGCTAAATTCTGAGAATCCTGGGCTTGAAGGGCAGGGGAGGCACCTGCAAACACAGCCCACAGTCCTCTCTCCATTGTGCAGATTGCACAGGGAGAAGAATGCCAAAATAGATCTCTTATGAAAGCCCTGGACAATCACCTCACTTTGCATAGCGGAAGGCAAGGGTGATAGGCAGGAAGAAAGGAAAGAAATGCATTGTATTAGGGGGAGCAGCTTGCAAAAACACATGCATGGGATAAAACTGCTTACAAAAATGTGTATAATTGGCTAAATTCACAGTGGTATGCGAATGATATTTTTAAATTTTAAAAAAATCACAAATTGCTGTAGAAATGTGGGGAATGGGGAAATGAGAATTTGAGAGGAACCAAAGTGGACAGATTCATCCACCCCTATCAGTCACTCACCTCACCTTTATAGCTGCACCAAACTGTCTTGGTCCACCTGTGCTTCTGGTTAACCCAGAACAGGCATGAGGGGTACGCTAGGGCCAATGGGGAGGTCATAGGATCACCAGAGGTCATAGGATCATAGGATCTGGGGAGGTCATAGGATCACCAGAAGGAGCCTTAATTGACTCATGCCATGGTTGTCCAGTGTTTTAGACGGGGACATTCCCAGTTCTACCTGGAGCTGCAGAGATTGAACCTGGGCATTTCTGTGTGCAAAGCAGATGCTCTACTAAGTTCCCACCCTTCCCCAATTCCTTGCATACATCAGATACAGCAGCCTATGTAACAACTCAGGTCATTGATCAACTCAGAGTTTGGGATCTCACAACATCAGCTGATGCCATAATACAATTGGTTAATCTTTAAAATGTCATGGGATTCTTCTTCATGCAACAGGCTCATCATAGCTCTCTTATATCGGTTTCTTTGCAGGGGAGGGTAGGAATCAAACAGTGATTGTTACGTCTGCTGAGGAAAACCCTAGTATTCTAAAAAGCCAAACGAAAAGATATCCCAGTACCAAGTCCCTAAAGGAAATGAAGGTCTGCTGCAGGAAAAGTCGTGGAATTAAAGCCATAGGGTTTTTTTAATACATCAGCTGAAAAACATGTTGTATGCAAAGCATTAAGCTCTTTTATTAGCAAGAAGGAGACAAAGTGAAGGAGGAGATCAAACAGCAGGATGCAAAAGCTTTTTCACTCAAGGAAGGTCAACCGTTCAAACCCTACCCTGGGCTGCAAAAATTCATCTGGTGGTGATCCTTGATATCAAAGTTATTTCAATTCAAACAAAGCACCAGATCACCTTGGACCAGGCATCCCCATACTTCGGCCCTCCAGATGTTTTGGACTACAATTCCCATCATCCCTGACCACTGGTCCTCTTAGCTAGGGATCATGGGAGTTGTAGGCCAAAACATCTGGAGGGCCGCAGTTTGGGGATGCCTGCCTTGGACAATGTGATATAACAGAGTATCATTGCCCAGGTCATGGAAACTCAGTGTGGACTCTATACTTCCTATCACCCCTGGAGGGGGGGCCCAGGTTCCCCAACCCTGCTCCACGTAATAAGACAATGATCAAAGCATACAAGATAGCAACACACCTATGGCATTCTTTGCTAAAACATCTCTAGCCAATGAGAGAGTTATTCCTATGTTATGTATAGGAGGTGAGTGGTGAGTTTGATATGTGGATACCTACTTAATTCCCTTGATTCCAACAGGACTGGATCTGCTTAAAATTGTTAAATAAACACCAACTACCAACAGGGGCAACCCATATGGTACTTTCCAGATGCTGTGCACTACAATTCCTTTCATCCCTGGTCATTCGCCATGCTGGCTGCTGTTGATAGGAGTGGAAAGCACCATGTTGCGTCCCTGTGCACAGCCTCAGAGTACAAAATTTGGAGTGTGGGGAGGGGAGGCAGGTCTAAGAAAAAAAGTTTCAAATTCCTGAAAATCTGCTATGACGAAAGCCAATAGAGGAGCAAGAATATCAAAGGGTTTGTAGTAGCTTACAGACTAAAAAGTATGAAGGCAAAAGCTTTGTTGGACTAGCTAGACTCCACTTCATCTGATAAATATATGAAAGGCTAATAAATCTCTTTGTTTTTATGATGTAACAGTACTGGGGGGGGGGGGTTCCTGCAACAGACTAGCACCACTCCCCCACCCCTGGAGGTTATCACCATAGAGCAATTAGGGCTTGCACACAATTTAAGATGAAATGGGATGAAAACTCCCCCTAAAGTGAAATATCTGGGAAATTACATGGGTTATTGAAATTTGCATTAAAGCAACTTGTATAGTAAATGTAGAGTTTCTGATTAGGAGGCACAATTTAGAGGTTTTTGTGGGAAGCCAAGACTAATTAAATTTAATTGGGGGGTAGGTGAGTGGGTGGAGTGAGTAGCCTGAAGTGGGAGACAAGAAATACGTAAATAGACGCTGCATTGAAAAGCGCATCTCTGTCAAACCATCATCAATTCTCTTGAAAGCTATTGTTTATTTCCAACCACAGACACATCTTATGTTTCGACTGGGCTTCAGTTGTATACATTTTTTTATGAAGCAAAGAGAGCAGCATGTCTTACGGCTATCATGCACGTGCAGAGTTAAAGAACAAGTAGAGAGCCTTCATGGAGGAGAGAGAGCATTGCACATTTTTTCATTGTTCTAATGCTCAATGCGGCGGCTTCACCCTGTCCAATACAAATCAAACAAGTGTTGAAACTAATCTAGCTAAGCTAGACACAATGCATCAGTGTAGATTAAACAATGCAAATATGCACTTGCCCTTTCTTGCTTTTTTTTAAAAAATAAAAAACCACCATTATTTGTTCAAGTTTCAAATTGCTTTGGGCACAGGGATGGAAGAGGGAATGTGTGCACAGTTCATCACAGGCATTATTCAGTAAGTGCCCTCAGCATCGTAACAAAATTTACACTGTCTATTGCAGTAATGTTGGTTATCACGTATTGTGGCTGGTTTTGGCTTTGCTAAAGCTAGAGTGCTTTTTAAAAATCCAAAATGTCTAAAATGGTTTGTGCAGGCATTGCGATGCAGAAATTTGATGAAATTCACTTTTAAGGGTAAACCTACTTAATCTGCACTTTTCAAAACATTATGCAAACTGAGCCTCAGACATCCTTCAAAATTCACTTTTCCAAATTTTGCAATGCACTTCTCCAGCCAAGTGATGTACACACAAATGCATACATTAATGAAAATAGCATATAGAAATTCACCGTAGATGAAAAAAATGCTCTGCAAAGATGTATACGTTAGACAGAATTGCACACAAAATGTGTATATCAGGGAGGGCACTAAAATGAGGATTTATTCTCAAGAGGTTTAAAAAGAAATGCAAATAGCTGCAGAAATGTGGATAACTGAGTTTAAGATTGGAAACCAAAGCTAATAAATCCATCCATCCCTATAGAAGCACCATAGAGCTGATGTGTGTATCCTCAAACAACGTCAGCTCTACAACAGGTTCAGCCCACCCTATTGGCCAGGTTCACACTAAAAGACCAATTTATTACAAGTGTGGAATGAGTATTATGTGGCACATCTAACAGTGTCAGTTCTGCAGATCAAGGCAGTCAAGTGGACAAATGTGGGGGAAAGCAATCCTGCAAGCTGCAGGGTTACTTAGCCACTTGCATTTTGATGAAAAACTGCCTCCAGGCCTCATTCTGAAACAAACTCCTGATTTGGATCAGATCCTCCTGACATTTTCTTGCTGAAAATCACCCCCCCCTTCAAATTGCTATTTGCTGTGGGTGCTGTTAAGCATCCTGGGGGGGATTGGCTTACAACAAAGTAGCAGCAGGATTTAGTTCTGGAAGCAAAGTGGCATGAGGCACTGATCCTCATGTTCTGGAACAGTTGGACACTGGCTGCTTTTCTTCCAAAACAGAAATGGTCAAATAAAGCATTTTTTTTTAAAAAAAAATGTTTATTGCAATGTGAAGTTTTGCACTGAAGTGTTTCCAAACAGCTTACTGAAGACATGTCTGACCAGGAAACTTCCTCTCCCTCATGTTATAAAAATCAGATATGAACAAGGTAGAACTGCTACCCATTCCTGGGCATGGCCTTGCAGATCAGACTCCCCTTTTTCAGGGAATGAAACTGAGGTCTCAGTCAGAAATTCATGCAGGGCCAGCCCTGCAAAAAGATCCTGTGGTGTCAATGCCCCCTCCAGCCCAAGGAAGTTGCATTGCCATCCTTTGATTCAGAGGACTCAGTCACAAAAGCCCCAATCTAGCCATAATCTCTCTTGCTCTATTAGTCATAAAAGACTGCTGGAGTGGGCTGGGCCTCTTTAATAGAAGAGTACCTTTCAGTGAAAGTGGAGGTTGCAAATGCAAAAAAACCAGATGCTCCTGGGATGCGGGTGGCACTGTGGTCTAAACTATTGAGCCTTGGGCTTGCGGATCAAAAGGCCGGCAGTTTGAATACCCACGACAGGGTGAGTTCCCGTTGCTCATTCCCAGCTCCTGCCAACCTAGCAGTTCGAAAGCATGCCCCCCCCCAAAAGTGCAAGTAGATTAATAGGTACCGCTCCTGTGGGAAGGTAAATGGTGTTTCTGTGCGCTGCTCTGGTGTTGGTGTTCTGTTGCACCAGAAGCAGCTTAGTCATGCTGGCCACATGACCCAGAAAAACTGTCTGCAGAGCAGACAAACGCTGGCTCCCTCGGCCTGTAAAGTGAGATGAGTACCACAACCTCAGAGTTGTTCACAACTGGACTTAACTGTCAGGGTCCCTTTACCTTTACCTTACCTTTCAGTGAAAGTGGAGCTTGCAAATGCAAATGCAAAAAAAGTGCTCCTATAGAGACAGCTGAAGCAACACCAGAGCTCTGGTTTCCTGTAGCATTCATCCAGAGCCTTGCCCCAACACTATACAGGATTAATGCTTGCAGTAGGACCCACTCCACCATCCTAAGAAGTGACCCATCTTTCCACAATATGGATTGTGCCACCTATGCCTAATTAGAGAACAAAACAGTTGGGCATGTGCATTTATTCAGAAGCAAGTTGATGTGATTTACTCCCCAGTAAGTGCCTATAAAATGACATCAGTCCATGCTGTGCCAGAACTGTAATAAACTCTACGAATGAATGCAGACAAACCAAACTTTGTTTATACAAAGTGTTGCCCTGATGCCCAACTCACTGCCTCAACCAAAACATGAGACAAAACACTCTTTTTTCATTGGGAGTGACCCAGGAGATCACCCATTTCCTTACTCGCAAAATAGCTCACAGACTATCATTTCCAAGACTGTGCTGATTGCGTGCTCCTCTCTTTCAGTCGAAACCTTTCCCCAGAAGGCACATATCCGACCCCATTGTTCCTGTGCAGCCATTTGAAAGGGTTATTTTTCCCTTACTCCTTTTGTGTGTGTGTTTTTGGAGTTTATTTGCTTTGTACTTCCTCCTTGCTGTGGAATTACTACTGGGGGAAGTGAAGACACAAAAGAATAGAAAAAATAACACTAAACCAAACCCAACATGGAAATGAAGGACAAAAGGCCTTTCTGACTGCTTCTGGAATCCAGGGTGACTCAACTCAACACAGACCCATCTGACACAGTCAACACAATGGGATGAGATGAGAGTCTAGTTTTCTGTTCTGGAAAACCAAGAAGATTCTACTTCCAGATTATCATACATTGCTACTGCTTTCCTGATAAATATTCAGGCCAAAGTACACATTAATAGAAAGACACTTATTTAATAAATAAATAAATAAACCCAAAGAAACCCCCAAGTGCACATAACCTTGCCACATTTATTCTATATAAATAAATTCATTTATGAATTGCTTCCCATAAGATATCCAAAAGTGATTAACAATAAAAACCTCAATAAAAACTATAACAATAAAATCAATTACAAATCCAGTACAGATAGCAGACTAGAGTAAGACTCTCCCCTGAAAAGGCTTGTTGAAAAAGCAAGAGATTTGGGGAGGGATTTTTTTGGCAGAGCGTGTTCTCCTTCATGGAGAGCATGTGTTGCGGTGGGGGCAAACAAGACATCCCTCTGTTGCTGGGCACGTTAGTTTGGATGGCCACAAATCTTATTGGGCACCTCTTGGTCATTGGGGAGAATATGAAATTGCAATTTATGATTGACGGCCAAGGGGCTATTTATTCCCTGCATGCAGCGTTGAGCTGCCTCTTTTAGTTGCATGCATCGGATCACCCGCCCACCTTCCCTATATTTAAGGCTGTTCACTTTGACCTTGCTATGCCTGTCATGGGGTCGTCTGCTTTGGGGCAGGGGCCTGGTAGGAATTTTTCCATTTGGCTGATTGGCCAGTACCATTTGGTTTTTTGCCTACTGAGTAGCAAAATTGTCACAATTTGTAAGGTTGCAGTTAGGCATTGGTTAAATTTGGTTGGTGGAGGGGGTATGGTTGGCTGTGCCCGCCCCTACAATGCTGCTGCTGCAAGTGTATTCCGTTGAAGGAATCCAGGGGCTCACCATGCTCTTGTCCGAACCCCTGTCAAACGGCTAGGGCCACACAAGAGCCCTGGGGAGCATTTGGGGAGAGGTGAGGGCCTGGCACCCAGCTCTATTCTCTCCCCAAAAATGTTTTCCCTTATTGACTTTCGCAGGCTTGCGGGTGTCAGTTCTGTTCCTACCTCTAGGTGCGAACAGATAGTCGTGAACCAATTCTCCTAAGCAACCACTCACATTCTGTAATCAATAAAGTTGTGACCAATTTTTTTTGCCAAAAACCTTAAACAAAAGTTCTGTGTAAATTGTGTTTTATTTGAGGGTGGCTTGGGGACCTCGACACGCAACAGGAGATACCCTGAAGAAAACATAAGGACCTAATTCATAATGTGCTCCCAATCCACATACGGTCCCCCGATCAACACAAAGTTAAACTATGGAACTCGTTCCCACAAGGGCAATGATGGCCACCGGCCCAACAACTTGAATGGCTTTTAAAAAAGACTGAGAAATTCATGGAGCATAAGGCTATCAATGACTACTAGACACAAAGGCTGGGCTCTATCTACATTCTGTACACTCTATGGCCAGAGGCAGTATGCCTTTGTACATCAGCTGAAAGAAATTGCAAGTGGGGAGAATGTTGTTGCACTACTGCTTGTGGGCTTCCCAAAAGAGGCATCTGATTGTCCACTGTGAGAAGGATGCTAGACTAGATGGGCCATCAGCTTGATCCAGCAGCTCATCTTACGTTATGCTCTTATCATTAGCCCATAGCCCTTCTATTTCTTGGCTCCTGCCTCATATCTAGAGTGAGATTTGTCCAAACTCCTGTGAACTGTAGTTATATGCAAATAAAGCCAGCGCTTACATTATTTCACCCCACCAGCGAAACTCCTGTCTCGATGCACTGTCCCCTGATGAATATAGCAGACTGGCAAATTCAGGCTGGGCCCTGCAGTTGATAGGGAGCAAAAAACCTGCCTCCCCAAAATGTCAAGGCTTTTTGCAATCTGGAAAGTAACGGGGAAAATGCACTGGAAATTTCAATACATTTGGTTTGAGGCAATGCTACCTAACCTTCCCACAAATACGTATATCAAAAGGCTTACCTGCTAAATAGCCCTTCCCATCTAATCTCCTAGCAAACAAATCAAGATGAATACTAAATAAGCAGTTCACCTGAGTGATGGTCTGAGTGATGGTTTTGATGAGTTACTCGATACTATGTATACTTTTTCCAGATGTATTTTCCCTTTACATTTGAAACTTCCCGGGAAGGAACAGCAACCTCATTTTCCTGTTAAGGCTCCATTTTCCCCTTCTTAATTTAGAATACGGTACATAATTTGTTCCTACACAAACCAATCAGTGTGTGTGTGTGTGTGTGTGTGTGTGTGTGTGTGTGTGTGTGAGAGAGAGAGAGAGAGAGAGAGAGAGAGAGAGAGAGAGAGAGAGAATGTTCTTTTTTGAAACCTTTACTTTAAATTGTGCCCAGGTGGCTTCCACCCATTGTTTTCAAATATACATATTTTAAAAATCTAACAAAAGGATCATGAGATTCAGGGTGAGTTGAGAACCTACAGCCCCAACCATGGAAGGGCTTTCAGGAATTCACAAGATATATTGACCCCCCAGATTGATTAGATCAGCTTTCACCCACTTGATACCCTCCAGATGTATTAGACTCCAGCCTCCATCAGCCCTAAGCCAGGATAGTCAAAAGATGCTGATGAGAGTTGTAGAGGGCACCAGGTTGGGGAAAGCAAGCCTATGAAAGCAGCAGAAGTGGCAGGTGATGGCCACTTTGAGAAGGGGTGCCACATATTTTTTGAAAAGTAAATAAATGCATGTTACATATAGGCATGGATGTATCTCAATTTCAGATTTTCTGTTTCTCTTTTTTGCAATCCTAATTTCTGTTCTCCACATTTCCACATCAGTTTTCATTTTTGGATGAAAAATGCCTTATGAAAATTAATCAACATTTTACACCGTAAGTAATTTTGCCAAATGCACAAATTTTTGCAAGCCATTTCCCCCATTACTAAGCATTTGTGTATTATTATTATTTTTATGTGCATATGCCTTTTTCAGCACACGAGTATATGCATTTTTGTACAGATTACTTGGCTGGAGAACTGCATGCCAAAATCCATAGAAGTTAAACATTTGAAGGAAGGAGACTTTTCAGTTCACATATTGTTTTTATGTACTGTTTGACCATGGTGATACCGGTAGTTCAAGGATACATTCCAGTCAGGCAAAAGTGCTGAGGGAGGGCACAGAGATGAGCCACTGAGGGATGTGACCGAAGAAAAGTCCCATGAGCCAGACCTGCAGAGCCACACTTGGCCACCCACACCTGAGGTTCCCCATCCTTGTTTTGGTCCCTATGACAAACATCTGCGGCAAATGCAGCAAAGCACCCTTCTGGTGGGAGTTCTGCATGTACCACTTACATCTCTGCCAAATGAAGTCAGAGGCCAAATACCACAGAACTTTTAGGGCTGCTCAGGAAAACGAGAAACAACACCGCTTCCTCTAAAGTTTACCGCTCAAACCAAATTTTGTAGTTAAGATTATTTGACATTCCCACCTCCTTGAAAACAACATTTCACTTCTGATATGAACATAAAGAGGAGGGTGCTGTACTCTTTTCGCAGGCGCCGATCTCAAACAACAGAATACGGCCAATGTTTTGTACGGAATGGCATTTCTTTCAGCTCACTTGTCAGCATGGAAAATCATTAAGACAGCAGGGTTGTGGGGCGGGGGTGGGACGGGCATGAATCCCGAAAGGACAGCAGACATATATTCCCTACCGCCAGATTGTTGAGGGGGGGGGAGGCTTAAGGTTGAAGACTGGGCCAGTAAAGCTCCTCTGGCAGAAAAGAATGACAAAAACCGTACAATCGGGAAAACACGTGTGGCTAATTCATTACTGAGCAGGGCACTCGGGAACATCTGGGCCCAGCTCTCTCTCTCTCACGCACAGTCCACAGCTTTGCATAGACCTCCTAAGGACATCCTTTATGCAGCCCTTTCTTTTGCATTCCACATCATTCCATACAACCCTATTACACACAGACACACTGGGACCACAGAGGGTGGGAGATAGATTTTGAAGGTGGCAAGCTCCATCTTAAATATTAAAACCTATCCAAAACACAAACCTATTTAGATTTGACATTAACACCCCAACTCTCTTTAACACCACTTAGTCATCCCCATTGGCTTCAGCAGAATTTGCATTCCTATGGATGTTCTCAAAATTACACCCTCTCTCAGCTGAAATTGTAATTCGATGTTCTATTTAAAATGGATTTGTTTTCAATCTACATTTCTGTGGATGTGGAGAAATTGAATTTAAGACTAAGAAAGCGAGGAACTAAGAGAAACCAAAATTGACAGATTATTAGCGCATCCCTAAACTCTATGCCAGGCATAGGCAAACTGAGCCCTCCAGATGTTTTGGGACTACAATTCCCATCATCCCTGACCACTGGTCTTGTTGGCCAGGGATCATGGGAGTTGTAGTCCCAAAACATCTGGAGGGCTCAGTTTGTCTATGCCTGCTTGCCCTTTAGCATTCTCTGTGTTTATCCATTTATACATTCAGCTGCTGCTTCTTTTCGTAATGGACATATTTTAAATTCGGCAACAAATATGCCCCCCCAAAGCAAGTAGAAAATTTGAATATCTGAAGTAACCCATAGGGAGTGCAGTTGTATCTCAACAGGCACCAAAGCTCCACTTTGAATTCCAAAAGTAAAGTGACTTTTTGCTGCTGGTGAAGGCTGTTCACACAAGGAGACTGGGAGCCAGAGTTCTTGTATGAACCCACCAAAATTCTGTTGGTGCTCCCCATGTTGTTACAGCTGGGATTCTAGCATCTGCTTACTGGATGGGGCAAGGTTTACTAATAAGGCCCAGAGGGCATTTCAGAACCACTGCTTTCATCTCTTGGGAAACATCATCACACACAGACAGGCAGACTAACAGCAATCAGTCACCTATTTTTTGTTAAAAGGAGCTTACATAGATTCATAGGAGGACAGGTCTACCAACAGCTGCAAGCTAGGATAGCTACATGGCTCTTCCATGTACAGTGGTACCTCGACTTACAAATTTAATCTGTTCCGAATGGACATTCGTAAGTTGAAAAAATCATAAGTCGAAGCCAATGCGGGAAAAATAAAAAAAATTCGTAAGTCGGAAAAATCCTATCTAAACCACATCCAAAATGGCGGACGAAACTCTGTTCGTAACTCGAAACAAGTCGAGTCATTCGTAAGTCGAGGTACCACTGTACCTCTGAGTACAGGGAATGAGAAACGGGGCACTTAGTGCACTGGTGGAGCTTCATGCTCCGGCACTGGGGCGGGGGCGGCACACGTTCTGGGGGCGCCCCCCGTAGGGGCGTGGTGCATGCTCTGGAGGCGGGGTGCCCGGCAGGGTGCCTAGCGCGGGTGGCAGGCCAGCCGCCATGGCGCCCCCGGGATCGTGCTGCCCGGGGCGGAGCACCCCCATTGCCCCTCCCTTCCTACGCCCCTGACTCAGTGCCTTACATGACCTGCTTCTTGACATCTTGGGGCATCTGGCTGGTCACCATCAGAAATTAGGCACTGGAACAGGTAAGAAGGGAGGAGAATTTTGTTTGGTCTGAATTTTAAAGCAATCTCGCATAATTCACAGTTCGGAGACTGTAAAAAAAACACAAACACCTGCATTTTACAGGAGCGGCTGCTGAGTGCACAAGGGGGACACTTTAGAGCAGAATTGGATGCAAGAGAAGTATCTTAGGGGAAAGTACCTGAAATATACTCGGAGTCGAGAGTGAATTTCATGCTCTTTATTCAGCTCATAGTCATCAAGGAGAAGAAGAGAAGAATGGCTCTTTTCCCAAAACCATCTGCTTATATACATTATTTACACAATGGGCCTTGCGTGATTGGCTACTTCAGGGCTACAACTGTGGGCCAATCAGGTTGTGGATTGACTTCTGCCTGCAGCCTGATTGGCTGCTCCTACAGGCCAATCAGGTTGCAGATTCACTTCTACCAGCCGCCTGATTGGCTACTCCTGCAGGCCAATCAGGTTGCGGATTCACTTCCACCTGGAGTTGGATTGGGTAGCTCCTGCTGACCAATCAGACTGCTGATTCTGAATCCTATTGTTCTAGGATTCAGCTCAGTACATAACAGTACCTGTAATGGGTACAGTTTAGATCCAATATTTTTCATGTCTTCCCCCACCTAAAGGGGGGTGGGGGAAGCCTGCAGAAAACAGGATTAGTTTATGACTGAATGCCTGCATAATTAAAGAGGCTGGTTTGTCCATTCCTTGGAACAGTTGGTCGTGAATAAACAGGGCTCCCCTTATGTGATACAATCAAACAATGTCCATGTCAATGAGCCTGGGCCAAAACTTCTCAGAATAGTCTGAGAAATAGCCTAAGAATTTCCTTTTTCAGTCTCTAACAAACTGTTGCAAGATTCTACCACCCCAAGAATGTTCCGTGGAATGGCCTTCCTAACTTATCTACCAGTATATGTAGTCTCAGTGCCAAAGGGTTCAACCTGGAATTTTGAAATGACAAGCACACTTTCATTGTTTTTGAATCTGCTGTATATGTGCAGGTGCCAAAAACAGACAATTCCACTCTGCAACCTTTGGGCAATGTAAGATATTTGGCTCTGTTGACATCTGTCTGTCTTGGGAGACAATGGAGTAGTACCTCTTTGGGGGTAATGTCAAATCAATGGAGAGTTACAGTGCCTGTTGTGGCTGTAGAGATCAATACATGAGACACATTTTTTGTTGCAGCTGGGGCACATGAACACATCCAGTCATGGTGCTGCAGATGAATCATGGCATTTCTTCTCTCTGCACTCCTCCTAACGGGCATTGGTACCAGTGTTTCAGGAACTGGAAGTTGAAAATTCTGATGCAGTAACACACATATTAAATCCCAACAGTTCTGCTGGCTAGAAATGTAGTGTAATATTTATGGCACTGGGTTTGTGTAGCTTCTGTTCTGCTGCAACCATTTTGTAATATTTTTGCCTTTCAATCTTTTTTCTCTTTTAAGGATATTATATTTTTCATATATTGTATTTCTGTGATTGGAACACTGCACTGAGAGCTGCTAGGTGAATGGTGGATGGTCTAGAATTATTTTTTAAGTTAATAGATATAAATAAAACTGCTTAACCTTATTAAAAGCTACAAAAACTAACATTAAGAGGAATAATGTCATTGCTGAGCAAAGTTGCTAAGAAACAGTGACATGTCCTTCATTGTAACATGTCCTTTTGCCAAAGGTTTTTGCTAAGAGCATTTCTTTCAGGAGAGTTAAAGAGTTAGTTTGGGAGTCACAGCATTAGAAAGTTATTGTGTTGGAGAGGGAAGCAAAGTGATTTGGTAAACCATTACAACTATTAAGCTGTAGTGGCCTGGGTTGCAGGAGATCAAGGACCCATTACTACTTCCACAGCACGATCCCAGAGGGGTGCTTGTCTCCAGCATCCTAGAGCCTTCCAGTCAGCATGAAAGATGAGTTAGCCACCAAGAAATCTTTTCACCCTTTGTGCTTATAGGAGTCAGAGTGAAAGGTGGTGAGTCAGCCACTGATAATTGGCTCCTACGTTCACTCTGGGGAAGGTATGTGGGAAGAACAGCAAGGAGCGGTTCTGTATGCTCCAAAGCTTCAGCTTCAAGATAATATTGCGCAAGTTCTGATATGGACAATGGAATTTCAAGTAAAACACAACTTAAGGCACGCAAAAAAAAAAGGTATTAGAGCGCTCCAAATTGTTTTCCCAGCCGCATTCACAGAAAACAGAAGATCTAGCTGAAAGGCAACGCATAGGAAAGAAAGAAGCAAGTCTTTGACTGAAAAGTGACTTCAGCGGACAGCAATAACACCCTATTAAGAAAAAGGGAGATAACAATTTCTCTTCTCTTCCGTCCATTCCCATGAGCAGGGTTTCTTGACTCATTCATTGGTTTGCCAAAGGAGGCAGAGAACAAACCAGCCATTAACAGCATCAAGCATCATGAAGCCTGAGATAAAAGTACCACCAGCACCTCGTTCCTTCCTGCTTTTAAAGTGAACATCTGGATTTAATAATCAGTGTCGCACAGCAGGGTTTGCCAACTTGGCGACTGCATGTGTACGTAAGAAGGAACATAGGAAGCTGCCTTACACCAAGTCAGTCCATTTGTCCATTTTGCCCAGTATTGTCCATACTGCCTGACAGCGAGTCTCCAGGCAGGGTTGTCTCCCAGCAAGAAGAAAATAATGCCTGAAAGGATGTGATGTACTTTATGAACCAGTAGTTACTAAAAGAGAAGGAATCAGTAGGGAGGAGGAAGAGTGGGAGGGGATGAGCAGGTTGCCTTTCTATCACTGCCCAGTGGATCAGCTGGTTCTGCATCTGATCTAGGAGGAAAGTGTGTTTCGGGGAGGCACTCATTATGGTGAGACACCCAGAACCACCACTCACAATGGAAAGGGGTTGCTGGTCTTAGCTGAGTTATAAGAACTGTAACTTTGAGAAAATGTGCTTAAGCTTCCTTTTCCCTCCTCCCTCCTGTTCCTTTTTCTTTGTGTGTCATTTACTTTCTTTAGATTACAAACTCCTCTTAATACTTTCTTTTTTCCCTTTTGCTAAAGGGAACAAATTAAACCAAAAGCCCCATTTCCATACTCTAACACACACACACACACACACACACACTGCCAGTTTTAAGCCCATTATCCCCCCCTCTTCTCCTACTACATTTAAACAAACAAACAACAACTACTACTACTACTTGTTTATTTATATGCCGCCTATCTGACTGGGCATCATCTGTAATTCAAACATTTCATTCACAACCATTTCTGACCAATGACATTCCTCTTCTTTCTGCTTTTATTCCCGAGGTTCATATACTCTCCATCCCATTGCGATATTCCCTTCCCCTCTGGCTTATATAGGCAGCCTGCCGATTTCAACCTTGTGCTTGCATGCTGGGACCAAAGTATGCCACATTGTCAGCTCTGAGGGAGAGAATAGGGTCCCATTGAATGAGAGAGCACAGTTTAGCCATCCAGGGCTTTCACACAAACAATGAATGCGAAAGCTAACAGGATTTTCTTTTGAAGGGCACTGTTGTAGTGGGACTTTCTAAAACACAGCAGGGATGGTGCAAGAGGAAAAGAGAGAGGCAGTGGGGCTGAAGCCTACACAATTCAGCTTTGAAAACCTGTTTACTGACGTATTAAAGCTGTGCACAAAAACCAGAGGCTCGCTCCAAGTGTCAAAGTGACTAACAGCATGATCCTACACATGTCTGCGCAGAAGTCAGGCCACTGAGTTCTGCAAAGAGGCATACTTGAAGGTAAACGTTGTTACAGAAATGGTTAAATTTCTGTAGATTCTGCAGATTAATGTATTTAATCTACAACTATCTACACTGTTTATGACAGCTTCTTATGTTTCAGGGGGAGAGTTTAGCACAAAACTGCACCTGCGCATCTCCCTGCTTTCTGTGGGAATGGGGCAGATTGGGGCCTAAAACACAGGTGTGCCACCATTGCCTGGTTTGGCCCAGAAAGTGTGGAAAGGCAGATTTACTGAAAATAGTAGACTGATTGAAATTAAAGAGCCTGTTAGGCAGTTTATTCTGTTTTCATGTTTCCCTGTTAATTTCCACATTATGTTTGAACTTTCAGACAATGTAGAAGCCACTATAGTGGAATATAGTGCAAGTTTAGCCCATACTGTATTTCCATATTATTTGTAAACAGGTTTTTTTCCCTGGAAGAAAATAAAGGCAGTGATCCATTTGTGTGGGGGTTATGTTCCATGGAACTGCAGGAACATCCATTGATAAAAGCTGCAAACACCCCATTCCACCCCTGCCCCTTTCTGCCCCCTCTGGCATCCGCCCCCCCCCGGTTTCCCAGCGCAGCTGTCTGGTGGGCACAGCGCGGCGGCCCTTGGCGGCCCGGCGCCCTGGCGCATTGCGCCACCCAGCCTTGCCTTAGGGCCGGCCCTGTCAGCGCGGTTGTGCACATGTTGGATGCGCCTAAAATGGTTGTGGCCTGTAATACCAACATGAGCACTAAGCTTGCACTATATTCCATTATAGTTCCAGAAGTGTCTTTTACATTTTTTAACAGCCAGGAAAAAATAAGGAGCAGGAATGAAGGAATTATTTTTTTGGATGGAAGAATGAGACAACTGTAGGTGGTATCAGGAGTTGCATGCAATAAGGTCAGGGGATGCATGCAGCCGTGGGGGGGCCTATAAATTGCCCACCTGTGCCACTGACAGCTAGCAGAGCTGCTAGGAGTGTGAGCTGTGAACCAGACACCCTCATCTCAAAACTTGCCTCTGCCTCTCAGGCAATCCACAGTCAGTCAGTCTCAGTTCCCGCAACTGCGAAATGAGAATATGTAATAGTTACCACCCCCACCCTATGTAGGGTTTTTGCAAAAGTGACCAAGGGAATGACTGTGACAATGTTAAAATGCAGGAGTATCACTACTAAGGGTTGTCTCTATGTTAGTTCTACTCAGAAAAGGCCCACTGAAATTCATGAACATGAACTTAGGGCCATTAATGTTTTCCCCTAGCAGATACTCTATTAGTTGTAGTCAAGCCTAAATTTTACGCCGGTCCTTTGTCCCTGCCAATATCCGCCCAATCTTATCCTTTGCCAGAGGTGAGGAACCTTGCTCAGCCTATGGGCAGCATTCCCTCTTGGGCAACCTTCAGGGGGTGTGGCTGCATGCCAGTGGTGGGAGGGGCCACAGTGAAAATGGGAGGCGCAACGGACAAGTGACTCTTATCTTTGTACTGTGGGCAGTACTCCAGCCAGGCAAAATCCAAAGACACCCACACCTCTCTCCAACGTCCATCTAGGTAAGCAAGAGGCATTTTTGTAGTTCAAGGAAAAGGCCAGGCAAAAGCACCCAAGGAGCTGTACTGGTGAGAGCTGCGGCCTAGAGAACATGGCAAGGGCCCGGCAGAAGGGCTTAGTGGGCCACCATCAGCTCCTAGTCCTGAGAATCCCATTGTGCTGTATGCATTTGGGAGGAGCAATTAAATTTCTCCCTGAAAAGGGTTGTCCAGACTGCACCCTCTCATCCCTCTTCCAGAAGGGAAGGTGGCCCTTAGGTTGAAAAGACCATGTTGTCCCAAGGTTCTCAGGAGTTGAGCAGAGAATAGGAATTGTGCCCTGTCTAGAAGCTTTCTTTTCTAATTATCCACCATAATTTCACCACCCTAGAGAGCTGCCTGTACTGGGTACTGGGTCAGACTGGCTCCACTTTCATCACCATCCTTCAGTAAAACCAACTCAAAAAAAAAAACCCACTGTGCTGACTGCATCCAACAAGAAGTGCTGCCAGGTTTTTTCTGCTGTAAAAGTTATAAGAGTTTTACTGAGATAAACTGGGATTTCCCCCCCCCCTCCTCTCCTTCCCCCAAAGCTAGTCATTCAAGGTACTGGTATGGGAGTAACCAACATTCCAAAAACACACTGTCTGGGCAAGTTCAGATCCACTGTACAGAGCATTCAGGTTTTTTAAGCAGCCATGAATCAGCATAGCCCTGTCTAGTGCTAATATTTACATTGCAAGCCAGCCCTTTTAAAAATAAAATGAGCACCGGTGTTCAAAACAGCAATAGACAAACCCCTGGGAGGAAAAAGGCTGATATATTTCTCCTCAGAGGGGTATTTAGATTCTTTATAAAGCATTACTCCTCCAGTGCCTTTTGAGTTTAAAATGACAGAAAACTTATTAAACAGAAAATAATTTCATTTGTACCATGTGAAACACAAAAAGAGGTGTCATTAGGGCATAAGAAGAAACCCTTCTAGTCCAGCATCCTGCTCTCACAGTGGCAAGATGCACTCTTGCTTGCTGCCTGTGAACCTCAGCAACTGACATTTGTAGGCACACTGCCTCTGCTGACAGTGGAGGGAGAAGGAAGGCACCTAAATGCAATAAAATAAATGAAGTTTACTTTACTTCATGCTGGAAGCCTAAAGGTACCCCTGACCGTTATGTCCAGTCGTCACCGACTCTGGAGTTGTGGCGCTCATCTCACTCTATAGGCCGAGGGAGCCGGCGTTTGTCCGCAGACAGCTTCCGGGTCATGTGACCAGCATGACTAAGCCGCTTCTGGTGAACCAGAGCAGCACACAGAAACGCTGTTTACCTTCCTGCTGTAGCGGTACCTATTTATCTACTTGCACTTTGACATGCTTTCAAACTGCTAGGTGGGCAGGAGCTGGGACCGAACAACGGGAGCTCACCACTGACCTTCTGATCGGCAAGCCCAAGGCTCAGTGGTTTAGACCACAGTGCCACCCGCGTCCCTAGCTTTTATGTGCCCCCAAACTAAGAAGGAGCTTGTAAGAGAATCTTGCTATGCTACTTCTGTAACCCCACTTCCTTAAAACCCACAAATTAAGTCCATTCAGAGATAAGCTAGGTAACACCTTTCATGACAAATACCTATCTTTCTTATTCAACTAGGTATTTCTACTGCTGGTACTGCAGAATAAAAGTGAACAGGTGGAGGGATGGAATTGCTGTGTATTCTAGGTCCTATGTGCATACAGCTGAATGCAATGTGTGTAGGTTTCCTATGTGCAATCCACACCTTCCTGTTTCATATACAATGATGTATGGCAAGGGCTATTATACAAATGCTTGGTATTGGCCCTGCACCATGCCTCATCCTTCTATTAAGCCTAAAATGAAGAACCTGTGGCCTTTGATTCCCCATGTGTAACACTGTCTATTCTCAAACTAAGGGTCATAACTTAATTCTATCCCTACACAGATGATTAAGGGCCCAGTTCTACTATGCCATAAGCTGCTGCACACTAAATTAAAAAATATTACACCTGGTATTTTAAAGGCATGGATGTGTTTCTATTTCCCCCCTCTTTTGATTTCTTAAATTTGGTTTTAATTGCATTTTTATAAGTTGCTTTGATCACATTTTTTTCCATGAACAAATGACTAGTAAATGCAAGAAGGAAGGGAAAGAAAGAAGGGGGGAAACAGTTTCCTCCTTGGTTTAGTACAATTGGTTTTTTCCCCCTCCCATCGACCACTTGAAAATTGATGGAGGTCTCATCAAACTGTTTTCTTTGCTGGTGTTCAGGGTAAAGGTTTAATGCTCATCTTTTAAGCTTTGTGTATAGATTTTTACGTTAGTGTAACTTTTAAAAACTGACTTGTATTAAGATGAACAAGGTCTGAAAATGGATTATTAAGATTATAAGGTTATAAGGATGTCCGTGAACAAGCATTAAGCAATGAAACCAAGAGGGGAAGGGGGAGAAAGTCAAGCAAAAATTATGGTTTAAATTTTTTTATTATGATGAGGGTTTTTTATTTTGTTTTTTGCATTTATCTTTTTCTTTTTTCCTTTTCTTCATATGTTGTTGTTAGGTTTATTTTTTATGTTATCTTTTGGAAAATGAATAAATTGTTATAAAAATATATTCTTTGCTGGTGCTCTAACAGTCAGAGTGCAAGCAAAACTGATATTTTCATTAGCTCAGTCTTGCCTTTCCAATGTAGTGGATGTCATTGGTGAGAGTGGTTTCGTGATTCACAGGGAGATATTAGAGTGATGGGGGAGGGACGTTAGCAAGAGGTGTGGGAGCAGAATGGAATGAGTGATGCTAGATGAGTAGTGGTTCTGCAAGATTTCTGTTTAGGTAGTGAGGAAAGTGGTTGGGAGGACATGTAAGGGAGAATCTGGGTGTGATATGTATCTGTTAGTGGGGTGAATGATGCATAATATGAGTCAGGATTTGCCTTTGCAAAGGGAGAGTGAAGAGATAAAGGATCTCTGACGCAAAATGTTTTCGAAATGGGCAGCTGTTCTTGCTTTTGGGAAATTTTATGGATTTATTTGGTATTGTGGTTTTTTGTTTGTTTGTTTGTTTGTTTGTTTTGTGTACACACTTTTGTTGTAGTTGTTGCAAACCACTTGAAGATGCTTTTGATGCTCAGAGGTATATAAATGCACTTCTGGGTTATATTAGAATAAAAATTAAAATATTACAACAGTCACAGGCCCCAGATGAGAGGCCTTTCTAATAATCCAGTACCAGTCAAAGCAGCCTTGATCACCTGAAATTGATATTCAGCAATCATTTGTGGCATCAGGAACAGATACTCCTAATTGTGTAACAATTGAATCACAAGCAGTCCATGGGCAACAGTATGAGAAATTCTTCCTTTGATTATTTGGCTGTTAGCCAGACAAAAAGGTACGAGATAAAGATGAAGGATTGCTGAATTGGTTTTTGTTGTTACTGTTTCTTCACCTTAGAGACTTCTTACTTGCTTGCTTTTATTTAATAGGTGTTTACCCTGCCTTATCGCAAGCAATTCAATAAATACAATTAAAAAACAACATAAATAAATAAAAAATACAGAGAGAAAAAGTCATAAATAAAACCACAGCAGAATAAAACCACATTCACCACGAAAAACAGAACAGACTTCAGAACTCACGTCATTCTCATTACAACCACAGCAGAGTAGATCAGCATCAAAAGACCATTAGGAAGAAGCATTAAAAGGGGGCTGGCAAATAAATCATGAAAACACCTTTCTTTCCTCTTCTTCTTTTTAAAAAAGGTCTTTCCAATACAGCAGAAAACTTGGGATGGAATTGAGATGCAAGACCACAAAAGCACAAAGTTGGAAGCGGTGGGAAAACTATTTGGCATGGGGTGGGGGAACATAAAGGACAACCATGTGTAGGGTACCCCCTTGAATGCCTTAGAAACAAGGCCTGAAAAGCAACTCACCCTGAGTTTGTGATGGGTCAACAAATGGATGGATTCCAGGACATGAAGGAGATTATACAGGGAAGTCAGCATCAGATAGGGAAACTTTGCTAAGAAGCACTGACCGCAAGATGCAGAAGGAGGAAACAACACTTAAGGAATACTTAAAGGACACTTAGGGCTCAACCACACTTCCCTTTGTCCTAGTTTATTCCATTTGCCCCTTGATTTCTAGGCACAGGTCTGAGAGGTTTTTCTTT
Organism: Zootoca vivipara; assembly: GCF_965207765.1. Lineage (NCBI taxonomy): Eukaryota > Metazoa > Chordata > Lepidosauria > Squamata > Lacertidae > Zootoca > Zootoca vivipara. The sequence goes on along the minus strand of NC_142585.1, from coordinate 27,296,479 downwards.
CGTCCTGCTGCTTTTCCTGGGAAAACCCTGCTGATTACTGCTGAATCAGACCACATGTCACTCTATAGAAAACTCTACTGACATTTGTTCCGATTCAGTAGTAAACAGTTTTCCCAGGAAAAGCAGCAGGACAAAAGAAAAAGCCTCTCAGACCAGTGTCTAGAAATCATAGGGCAAACAGAAGTGTGGATGAACCCACAAGGGACTGCTTCATATGGAAAGCAAAACAGCAAAAGCCTGAAAACATAAGAAGAGCCTGTTGGTTCAGCCCAATGGTCCATCTAGTCCAGAATCCTGTTTGCACATTAGCAAACTAGATGCATGTGGGAAATCTGCAAGGATTGTTTGAGCACCAGAGCACTCTTCGCTCCTGTGGTTCCCAGCAACTGGTATTGTGAAGCATGATGCCTCTGACAGTAGAGGCATTACATAGCTATCACAGCTAAAGGTAAAGGTACCCCTGACCATTAGGTCCAGTCGTGACCGACTCTGGGGTTGCGCGCTCATCTCGCATTATTGGCTGAGGGAGCCGGCGTATAGCTTCCAGGTTATGTGGCCAGCATGACAAAGCAGCTTCTGGCAAACCAGAGCAGCACATGGAAACACCGTTTACCTTCCCGCTGTAGCGGTTCCTATTTATCTACTTGCATTTTGGCGTGCTTTCAAACTGCTAGGTTGGCAGGAGCTGGGACCAAGCAACGGGAGCTCACCCCGTCACAGGGATTCGAACTGCCGACCTTCTGATCAGGAAGCCCTAGGCTCAGTGGTTTAACCACAGCACCACCTCTACTCTCAACAATGCCTCTGACAGTAGAGGCATTACATAGCTATCACAGCTAGTAGCCAGTTATAACTGTGTCTTCCGCCAAAGTGCCTATCAGAACATAATTAAATAAAAACAATTTTGGGTTTGCAGTTTAACTTTTTAAATTATTTTTTTCATTTGTAAATCTAGCAAGGAAAGAGGAAAGAAAGAGAGAGGGGGGAATGGATTAAACTTTAAAAAGAAAAAAGAGATGGGTGAATTGTGCTAACAATAGTATTAACAAAAATAGTACTAGCACTCTGCACAAGAGCCAAGGCAGAGGGATAAGGTGAGAAAGTCACAACAGCAATGGAGTGTGTGCTTCAAAGCCACACAAGGAAACTTATCCCACATGGTTATTAACAGAAGCTTCTTTACAGAGTTAGAGCTGAACAGTAAAGAAAAAAAACCAATCTAGCAGATGGAAGCATCATCACTGCAGAAGGTGATCATGAACTACAATAAGCTAAATGGAGGGATGCTAACCATACCAGTGCAGGGCATACTATGCGTTCTCACCTTGGAAGGAGGGCTCCTGTCAGTTAAGCGCTTGGCTTCCAGAGGGCTCATAATCAAGACCCAGGGCAAAAGATACACAATTCAGAAGGGGTCAAGCCAGAGCAATTGCAAATGAGCAGCTATATCACCTAAGCACAGCAGAGCAACAACCGAGTGTCACTACACACAAGCAACCTGGTGGCTGCATTCACTGGGAGCATTGCCACCTGTGGCACAGATGCCCAGAAAGTCTAAAAGAATTACAGAGACAATTACAATGGACATAGGATCTCAAGGAATCTGAATGTCTCTATAGTAATATTTCAAGATGCTCTGAAAAACGAGAGGCAAATGTAAAATATGAGGCAAATGCAGTTCCCCAGAATCAGGATGGTGTAGAAGATGCCCAAAGATGCTAAAGAAGGGGAATACAGCATCATATTCGTCTCACCAGTCCTTGGGGAAAAGGCTTCATCAGGGAACACACTGTGCAACAGCCTTTCCCAACGTGGTGCCCTCCAGACACCAGGACACCTCCCAGGCACCACTGGGGCTGATGGGAGTTGTAGTCCAAAATGTCTGTAGTCCAAAATGTCTGGAGGCACCAGGCTGGGGAAGGCTGCACTTATATAACTTTCACATCCCTCACAGCTCTGGAACAGAACTGCGCACCAGCAACATGGTTCAGCAGCAGAAAGCAGATGCATGCTTCAAAGAATGACAAAGAGAGATCTCAAGATTTATCTGGAATGGGGAAAAGCCAAGGATAAAAAATAAGATACTTACAGATGTGAAAGAAAGAGGCGGATTCTCACTTCCAGATTTAAAACTGTACTATGAAGCTGTATCCCTAATATGGATCCGGGTTTGGATCAAGTAAGATAGAGAGGAAATAACAGAACTGGAAGGACATGACAACAGGTTTGGGTGGCATGCTTATCTATGGTATGGAAAGGCCACAATCATATAATAAGATCATTGTTTAAAGTGTGGGGAAAATACAAAGACCTACTAGAACCTAAGACACCTTGGTGGTTATCACCTATTGAGGCATTGTCACTTAAAACATTGGAAAAAGAGAGGGAATGGCCAACATATAGAGATTTATTGATAGAACATGAGGGAAAACTAAAACTGAAAGAATATGAAGAAATAAAAGAGCATCTTCAAAGTTGGTTGCACCATAGACAGGTAAAGGATATTTTTAAAGAGGACAATAAGAAAGGTTTATCATACTCGGTTTCCAAATTCCAAAAGGAAGTGATAGAAGAAAACTCGAAATTATTTTAAAAAGGCATACAATATCCTTTTGGAGTGGGAAACGAAAGATGAAGAAGTAAAGTCAGTAATGATAAAATGGGCACAAGATATAGGCCACAATATACAATTTGAAGACTGGATAAAATTGTGGAAAGTAAATTTGAAATTTATGAATTGTATATTGTTGAGAGAGAATTACATGAAGATGATGTAAAGATGGTATATATCACCAGTAAAACTAGCAAAAATGTATAAAAATGAAAAGAAGGAGTGTTGGAGGTGTGAGGCTGAAGGTACTTTTTATCATATGTGGTGGGGTTGTAAAAATGTATTGGGAAATGATATTTAATCAGTTGAATAAAATGTTGAAAATAACATTTGTTAAACAATCAGAAGCCTTACTATTAGGTATTTTAGGTCAAGATCTGCCAAAAGAGAAAAGGACATTATTTATGTATGCTACTACGGCGGTGAGAATTCTGATAGCACAAAAATGGAAGACTGGAGAAATTCCAACTAAAGAACAATGGCAAGAGAAATGGACGAATTATGCAGAACTGGCAAAATTGACGGACAGACTTCGAGAAAAGGACAATAGTGACTTTAAAAAAAGAGTGGGAACCATTTATAATATATTTGCAGAAACAAAGGAAGACTATTGACTTGATAGCAGGATTTAAATAAACACTCACATTTTTATTAACAAAGAACATTTAAAATAAAAGAAACTATATAGTGGACTTTTAAGAAACAGCAGTATGTAATAAGGGGGAAACAAACCAGAAGTAGAAGCTGAGGGAAGCCCAGGAGGGAAGGGAAGAGGTGATGTTATTGATATGAGATGTATGTAATGATAGAAAAAGAAAAGTGAATAAAAAAACAATATTTTTTTAAAAAAGACAGCCCTGGCAGACAGGCAGATTCTCCAGCTTGTGGTATATTATAAGATGGACTGAGACAACCTAATTTACAGCCTTTGCTCACCAGAACAACCTTTTATCGATGTATTATTACATGACTGTGAAAGGTACACCATATTATTAGGTGAAAGTAAGAGGCAGGATTGCTTTCATTTGTTGGTTTCTTGAGCCACATGTATATAAATCTCTATATATTTAAAGTGCTCCAAAGCAGCATATTCCCACTGTATAAAAGTGCAAATGCCTGGTTTGTAATGCTTGGAGTACAGTCAGGTAACCACAAAACCTCAAAGACCATTAGTCACACACCTGTAAATCAAAATACATTAAATATATATTTTCTGTGTGTCATCATCTGATCTATAAGGGTTTAGAATACTTGTAGGACTGTAATATATACTCAATGAGATCAAGAATCTTCAGCATTTAGATCTGGACCATTTTCACACAGAAAATCTGACATGAAAAAGGTAGAGCCTCTCCCTTATAATCTGAAAATGTATGATTGTCATCAGTGCAGCATAGAGAGAGGAAGAGGCCTGTTTTTAACTGATAATTACTGACATGGGTATTGCAAACATAGCTTTTAGTCACCCAAAGAGTCTGGCCATTTTCAAAACTGACATTCCATTGGCGTGTGACTCAGGTTTCTGCCTCTTCATTATTTAAGCTCAAATCTTATCCACGCTTACCTGAGAGGAAGTCCCATTGAACAAAGTGGGACTCAGTACTGAGTAAACATGCATAGGATTGTTCCCAAAACCATTGCCCCTTGATTCCATAAATTAATCCTCAGTGACCCCACCCCACCCTACAAAAAACATTATTTATAATAGCGATTTGCACATCCCACTAAGGATGTGCACAATAACATTCAAAAAGGTAATAATTAATTGCACATTTATTCAAAATAAAGTTTCTGGATACATTTCATATGGCATCCCTGTGTAGAGGGATTTACGTGCACATAGATGTAAGTGAGGGAGAAACAAAAGGCGGAAAAGTAAATGAACTACCGGTACCCGTTGACTTCGTCAGACCAATTGTGTTCCTAGACCTGCATTCTGTTTCTCACAGTGGCAAGCCAGATGCTGCAGGGAAGCCCACAAGCTTAAAGGCATGAAGGAAACAGACAGTCCTCTGCTACCATTAGCCCAGCAACAACTGTTATTGAGAGGTAGACTGCCTCTCAACACAAAGGCTCCATTTAGACATTATGGGAGTCCAAACAACATCTGAAAGGCATCCCCAGTCTGTAGTCATTGCCACCAATTGCAACAGAAAATTTCACAAGTCAATAATGCATCACAGGAAGAAGTATTGGGAGTAGTGGTGCATGTACTAGCTGTCAGTTGATTCTCAAAGTTGGGGGCTAATTAATAAAATTTAACACAAACTGAAAAAATGAACTCATAATGAACTTGTCCACTTTGGATGTACCACAAGGCAATGCATTGATTATGCTGCAAAACAGACACTCTCTTTTAAAGATCAGTGCTAGGTGTGTTGGCCTGTTAGAAAAATTCTCAAGCCCTTATTATGTCAATACTTTTATTAGGCCAAGAAAAATGTCACCAAACCTTTGACTTCCATAGAACCCTTCATCAGGAGTGGATGTTTAAAAAGCTGGGATGGGGTGAGAGAAAGAGAAAAGGATGTTGATGTTAAATCAAGCCATCTAAGGTCTGCATCTGATAAGTTTTCAGATGGTGGGAGGGAGGAGCTAGCAGATATTCAAATAAGTTGCTTCCAGGTGCTTTTTAAAAAGAGAGAGCCAAAACTGCACACACACATTCCATCTGCGGCAGCTGCCCTTCTGTCCCTCTGCCCTTAAATGGGGGTGGGGGGCGGGTTGGAGATCTTCCCAGCTAGATAACATCATAACTTTAAGCACGTTTGCTAAAAAGTAAACAGGACTCACCAGCAAGTGTGTTTATAGGAGTTCAGTCTTCATAGCAAGTTTACTCAGAAGCACATCCCACTTATGGTCAATAGGACTTACTCAAAAATTATGGCACACATACACTCAAGGGTAGGGATTAATTGATCTCATTAGATCTACCTCCTAATCATTTGAAGGTTGGCTCAGAAGTCAATCCCACTGAGTTAAATGCTTGTGCTACCCCAGGGTGTACCGTATGTGTGAGCTCAGGTTTGCAACTTGACCCTATACATGTTTACTTGGATCCAATAGGGCTGGCTATAGCATAGATTAGAAGATAGGTGGGCCGGGGTGGGGAGGAGGTATTGGTTCTCTACCAGGACCTGATCTAAGGTGGTCACAACAACAGCAGTACCATCACTATAAAGAAGAAATAGGTCCTTAAATGCATATTATTGTTGTTGTTGTTGTTGTTGTTGTTAAGGTGGGTCATGCTGTGCCTGAAAAAAATGAGATTACTGAAAGCCTAATGAAATTTAAAGGATCTGACCTCTGCAGCCTACACAACCTCCAGGTCCTATACATGCTCAGCATAGCTGCCAAGTTATCCCTTTTTTTAAGGGATTTTCCCTTATGCTGAATAGGCTTCCTCGCGAGAAAAGGGAAAACTTGGCAGCTATGATGCTCAGGAGTCAGTTCCACCGCACCGACGGTTCCACCGCACTCAGTGGACCCGGGGCATAAGCCTGCTTGAGTTCTGTGGGACTGTCACTTCAGGGATCTTTAGCCAGAGAACTCTTTCTCCAGCCCTTATGAAATAAGCCCGTAGGGTTATATAGATACCGGTATATAGACAGCATTTGATCTATTGAAGCTTAGGGGAGCGGTGGATGGGGGGAGAGAAAGAGAGAAAATTAACTGTTCTTTTCAAAGTCTACAGGCAACCCACCCCTTCAGACGACCAAGAGAAAGCGAAGCCCTCCCGCTCCCTCCACGGCTCCAGTGGTGCCACCAGGGCAGGACTTCAGGGCAGACGTTAACGGCCCCCGGCTCCGACTCTGCAGAGGCCAAAAAGAGCTTGTCTGCCTCGCAGCATTTCGCATGATGGGGAACAATGCGCGTTGCCCCTCGCACCATACGTCTACGAAGTCTGGAGCTCGCAACGACTTGAAGTTCCCCGTGCGGTTTTACCTTGTCAAGTTTTGCGCGGCTCCTCCGCACGCGGTCCTGGCGCGGCCTGCCGAGGCTGGTGTCAAAGAAAGGCGCCAGCTGGTTCCTCATTCCAGAGGAGCAGGCTCTAGCGGCTTCCCCGCAGCTGCCGTCTGGTTTCGCCGCCGCCGCCTCGTAGCGGAGGGAATTTCCTCCGTTCCCAAAGCGCGGCCGTTCTCTCCCCGCCGCTGCAAAAAGGAATCCGAATACCAAGGGCAGTTTCCGCAACCCGAAAACCAACACAGACAGCTGTACACCCTTCCTCCTCCTCCTAGCTGAATCTACTTTTCACTGCTTTGCAAAACGTGCTTTAACTTTTTTTAAAAAAAAAGTACTATTATTTTTCTCCGCCTCCTTTTCCTTGCCGTTTTTTCCCAGGCCAAGCTGACGCGCAAAGTTGCGGGAGAATCAGAAACCGGAGAGAGAAAGAGGCTGCTCTGGGCTTGCGGAGACACGTCGAGCAAGAAGCGTGGAGCAATTGCAGCTGCCGCCGCTATCCGTAAAGATTCACACGAGTTGGGGGGGGGGCACATGCGTGTGAATTTGAGAACGCGGGAAGCCTTAATCTGTAAGGCTGGTTCCTCAGAGGCAGCCGGTTGTCCCGGGGCTCGCGTCGGAAAGCAAGGCAGTCTGGCCTCAGAACTGCTACTCGCTGGCTGTTGAGAAACTTCCCACCCCTTCTTCCTGCCACTGGGATCGCTTGGCAGGCTTCTTTTAAGGTATATCCCTACACTTATGACTTCTACCGTAGGAGCTCAAGGTGGCGCACATAGCTCTCCTGCTCTCCATGTTATCTTCATAACCTGTTAGGCTGTTTTGCCTGAGGGAAAATGCCTGGCCCAGTGTTACCCAATAAGCTTCATGGTTGAGTGGAGATTTGAACCCCAGTCTCCCAGGCCCTGGTCCGCACAATTTCCTTCCACCTTATTCAGCTTTCTGGAAATAAGCAGGGGGGGGGGAGAGGAAGAGGTCTGGCTCTTCTATGTAGAGTGAAGTAAGCAGGGGGGGGGGGCTTTCTGGCATCAGACACCTTGAGGGCAATCCTATAAACATCTACCATGTCTGCTCAGAAACCATTCCTGTCCAATCCCTGGCATGCATTAACTTCAAAGCAAGCCCTCTGAAACTTTTTTTAAATAATTTTTATTGGTTTTACAATTTCAAATTCAACAATTATTTTCCATCAAAAAAAGAAGACTGAGAAATACAAAATATCCAACATGGAATATAAGAACTAAAAAAATATTAAAAAATTAAAACATCTTTTCAAAGGTTCTCTTTAACCTCCTGACTTCCCTCCATTTCCTTTCCTGGTTCATTGAATATATTACATACCATTAGTTTTTATTGTTTCAGTTCAAATTTCCTTCCATAAACTTTATCTTATTTTAATTGCTTGCAAGTGTTTAGTCAAAGCATGCCAATGTTTCTACTTCTTTATATTATTTTTGTACATATACAATAAATGCCTGCCTCCCATTCTTCATAGCTGCCAAGTTATCCCTTTTTTAAGGGATTTTCCCTTATGCTGAATAGGCTTCCTCACGAGAAAAGGGAAAACTTGGCAGCTAAGCATTCTTTTTTAAATTTCTCAATGTCATTGTCTCTGAGCTTTTCTGTAAGTTTTGCCATTTCTGCATAGTCCATTTTCAATTGCCATTCTACTATTGTTGGTATATTATCTTCCTTCCACCCCTCTTAATGCTTAAAAGGGTTAGGGGGAAAGTTGTTGCACTACAACACCCATCATCCCTGATCATTGGACATGTGGGCTGGGTACTGATGGGAGTTGGAGTCCAGCAAAAGAAAGACCACCAAAGGTTATCTTCCCCTAATGTATAGAAACATAGGAGGCGGACTTGTACTGAATCAGATGCATTGGCCTGTCTGACTCAGAACTGTCAACACAGACTGAAAGCAGTTCTTCAGGGGTTTCATTCCCAGCCCTACCTGGAGATGCTAGGGAATGAACCTGGGACCATCTGCCTGCATGTTTTGTAGCTTTTGACAGAAAAGCACTGCAATTTGGCTGGTTTAAGCACATGCCAGATTCTCCATAAATCCACTCAGCTCACCCGCCAACTTGGTCCCCCAAGATTTGCCTATGCTATTATACATCATATTACACCTAGCCATAAATACTGGGGGTTGAATCCAGACAAACAAAGGTCCCATCAAAATCAATGAGGACAAGTTAATCATGACTTTACCTACTTACATACCACTGATTTCAGCAGGAACTAAGTTCAACTAACTCCACCAAGATCCAACCCTGTATTAATAACGGGTTAGAAATACAACTCCCTTTTTTTTTTTACAGTCTGTGGAAAATGATATGAGGAGGGTGTTCCCATATGATGCATCACCTGTACAAAGACTCATGGGGAAGAGCCATGACTCAGTGGCAGAGGACCTGTTTTGCATGCAGAAAGTTTCAGTTTCAGTCCTCAGCATCTGCAAATAGAGCGAGGAAAGTTCCTTGTCTGAAATCCCGGGGTTCCCAAAGTGGGTGGTACCACTTCCTGGGGGCAGTGGGATTACCTAAGGAGGCACTAAGAGGCAAGGGGTGGCAGGGGTGACTGAAGGTGCAAATGACTACCTTTGAAAAGCTGGTATCACTGGATCAAGTTCATCAATTTTGTTGAATTAAACTAAATATTTTTAACTGGATTTTGAATAAAACTGCAATTAATTGTTACTATTTTGAATGTTATTGTCTTAGTATCTTCCTTAGTGAGTTGTGCAAACTGCTATTTAGAACAATTTATCAAATAGGGGACACTGAAGATGAGTTTATGGAACCAAGAACACAATGCTCCGAAGAAGCTTGGGAACTTCTGGCTTAGACAACACCAAGCAAAATGGACCAGTGATCTGACTAAGTAAGTAAGGCAGTTTCCTGAACATTACATTAACTACACCATCCATCATTGAGTGTCTCTTTCTATTGTTTAGTGTCAGTTCCAGATTTTGTGGGTGGGTGGGAGAAGTTTGGGCAAGATCCGCTGTCTCTCTGTACCATAACACCACTCCCTTGGAGAGCACAACATATGTGGAAGATACATATGTGGAAGAAATGTATATTTTCATGTCATGATGAATTAAATATTGAGCTGTGTGATTTTTGGGTGGGTCTATATAGTTGATACAGTGCTGACCATCATTCAAGGAAATCATTGGTATATGAGGGATTGATTGTCTCTTCAATCAGAGTCAAAATCTTGCCCACAACTACTGGTACCACTTCCAAGACATGTCAAATCTTTATTTGATGCAGCAGTGGGGAACCAGTGGCCCTCCAGATATCATTGGATTCTAACTCCCATCAGACCCAGCCAGCATGGAAAGTAAGGGTGATGGGAACTGTAGCTCAGCAACAACTGAATGGTTACAGATTTACCACCATTGATTTAATGGTGCCTTCTCTTCCAGTTTGATACTAGCTGTGTTTTAGCAAGTATATATAACAATGTTATTAGGTTTGCCTCATTCCTGATATATTTACTATGGCTGTGCACAGCTTCTCCCCTCCCAGCTGCCCTGCCCTAGGTAACACCAGGACTACCTGCTCCTCATCAGATTCAGTCCCAATTAGTTTGGAGGTGGGGCTAATGTTTAATTAGGGTTTTAAAACTAAGGAGGGGAGAGTGAGGAGACATTACATCTTCTTTACCCCCACCAAGCAGATTTAGGGAGGGTGCACAGAGAGGGGGGAGTTCTGTTGCACAAGCACAAATCCTTGTATTTATAGAATATATTAGTTAATACAACTCTTATTATTATTATTATTATTATTATTATTATTATTATTATTATTATTTAAATCACTGAATTGGAGGAAACCTGGGTTTAAGCCACCCTCACCAGCATGTGTGATTTGAGCCTTCATCATTCTACAACAAAGAATTTTGCTGTATCTCAATTAGAGATGGGGGAGATGTTAGGTTTGGTTAGAATATCAGTACGAAGCTACCTATTTTGCGCTTTCTGAAACAAAATGTGAATCAAAATTCACACTTCTCCACCCAAATATTGTCTACAAAAATGTGTCTGTTAAGGTAATGTGTGCATATTACTTCATATATTAAGTAAACTAATATTGAAATGCATTGCATTATGGGAAAATGCTTGCAAAAATGTCTGTATCAGGGAAATTGTATGCAAAAATGTGAATATTATGATAAATGTGCACTAAAATGCTGTTGAATTTTCATTAGGACTTTCAAAATAAATAAATTATAAGCTGATGCAGGAATGTAGAGACCTGAATTTAAGACTGAAAAAATGAGGAACAAACAAACGAAAACGGACAGATTCATTTATCCCTAAACTGGTTTCACCCCCACACCTATTTCAAACCCATCAATGAATATCATTTCACAGCTCCTGCAGGCTGCTGATTTCATTGCATTTCCTCTTGACAAGTTGCCTCCTCACTTCGTCAAAAGCAGAACATGGTAATGCATCAGAGTAATCCAAACATCCTTTTTAAAGCCTCTATCAGGGCCTGCCTGACTTTGGTTCCTGAGAATTTGTATAGCTCACTTCCCACTGGTATTTTTTTTAATGAAAATTGCTCATTAATGCCAGTAGGGACTTTTGACAAGATGCTGATGAAGACTTTAAAGAAAAAAAATTACTCTCAGCTGGATACCATCCTATCAGAGGTGCCTAAGGAGGATAAAATTATCCTCCTGAGTGATTTTAATGCAAGAGTTGGGCGAGATTTCCATCTGTGGCCTGGGACTATTGGGAAAGAAGGAATTGGCAACAGCAACCAGAATGGAATCTTACTTTTGACTATACGTGCAGCGCATAACCTTTTGTTACCAACACATTCTTTCAACAAAATAAATAAATTTTAAACATCATGGAGGCACCCTTAGTCCAACCACTGGCACCTCTTAGACTATGTAATTGTCCGAGCTGAAGACTGCCATGATGTGCTCCTTACCAGAACTATGATGAGTGCTGACAACTACTGGACAGATCACTGATTAATACACTTCACAATGGCTATCAAGATTATACCTAAACACTGGCTTCAAGGAAGAAAACCAAGGCACAAAATGAACACTCAAGCCCTTTAATATCCTATTAAGTGGGATTGCTTAAGGACCATCTGCTTTCAGAGTTCCCTGATAACATCAAGGAACACTGGACCAAGCTAAAAGCACCCATTATTGCAGCCTATGAACAAACTGCTCACTGGAAGGACAGATCCTGAAGCTGAGGCTCCAATACTTTGGCCACCTCATGAGAAGAGAAGAATCCTTGGAAAAGACCTTGATGTTGGGAAAGATGGAGGGCACTAGAAGAGGACGACAGAGGACGAGATGGTTGGACAGTGTTCTCGAAGCTACGAACATGAGTTTGACCAAACTGTGGGAGGCAGTGGAAGACAGGAGTGCCTGGCGTGCTATGGTCCATGGGGTCACGAAGAGTCGGACACGACTAAATGACTAAACAACAACAACAATGCACAAACTATTGGATACCAAACCAAGAAACGCCAGGACTGGTTTGATGAGAATGACAGTGAGATTGAATGCATTATTGACAGGAAAGGGAAGACCTTTCAGATCTGGCCAAGAGAAAGAAAATGCGCTACTAAGAAAAAAACCTATACCAATGCTAAGGCTAAGGTTCAAAGAAGAACCAGAGAACTAAAAAACAACCACCACAACCACCACAACCACCACCACCACCTGGTGGATAAAAAAGTTCAAGAGATCCAGCACTTAGCTGGACACTCATGGTGCAAAGCGTTTATTTAAAGCCACAAAGGCAATCTATGGGCCAATAAATAATGGCATATGCCCCCTACGCTCAACAGACGGTACCACACTTCTAAAAGATAACGAAGCTATTGCAATGTACTGGAAAGAACATTACCAACATCTCCTTAATGGCAACTCCCCTGTAGCTGCTGAAGTCTTCTCACAAATTCCACATAAACAAATTAGAGATGACCTTGCAGTATCTCCAAATCTGGGAGAGTTGTGTACAGCTATTAACCAAATGAAGAATAATAAAGCCAGCTGACCTGATGCGATACCTGCTAAAGTCTTCAAAGTGGGTGGAATTGAACTCAAACAACAACTTCACAAGCTCATCAGAAAAAAAATTGGGGGAGAGAGGAGATCCCAGCAGACTTTAAGGATGCCAAAATTATCAATCTCTTTTAAAAAGGTGATAGAATGGATTGCGGAAACTATTGAGGCATCTCTTTATTAGCTGCGGCTGGCAAAATTCTTGTAAGGTATCAGGATGCTGTCAGCAGCTCCCGGTTGGTTGCCCAGGAAAGTATAAAGACAAAGGAAAGTTCCTTACAGTCTTTTTTTTATTTCATTCGTTATAGCGGCTATCCAGCCTCTTGGATAATGGCACTGTCCCAAGTGAACCTCCACCCCTTGTCTCTCCCACTTCCTCATTCTCATCATCTCTTCTACGGGTGCTGCTACGTGCCCTCTGTCATTTGAGCTCTTTGCTCTCCTACTTTTGAGGCTCGCCGGGTTCCGGGAGATGGAGGGTCTGGAATGCTTTCTAATAACAATGTGTCAGCCAGCTGCTCTGGCTTTCCCATAATTTCCCAACTTTTCCCCTCATCTGCCTCTGAGCTGCGACCTCCCTCAAAGCCCTGTTGTAAATCTATATTGTCTATGTCCTCCCTGGAGGGGTCAGGCTGGGGAGGCGGTCTCCACTATTCCTCCTCTGCCCAGTCCCTGACACAGGTATCTTAATAAACAGTCTCCTGAGACTTCCGGTCTGCCGCCATTGCTGACTGGTGGGAGAATCTCGAGCTCTGAGATTCTCTAGTGCTGTGAGGGAAGGGGGAGCCGTGAGAATGCTGCAGACCCCTGAAAGAGCTCCAGATTGAGCATTCTGGAGACGTAGGGAATCAGCTGCACCTTTCTCTGTCTCCTCCGCCCCCCGGTAAGCACTACTATAAGGGAGCTGAGAGTGAGCGGAGTAGAGACGTGGTGCCTTGAGTCAATCTGCTGCCCTCGCAACGTGAAGCTCTGAGCCGGCAGCCTGTGGAGCGGTGGATTTTTCCAGATTTAAAGGATTTGAAAACATTGGACACTGTGAGTAAAGGAAAAGGATTTTTTAAAAAATAATTGAAAAGATTTGGACACGGGAGGAAATTAAAAGTCAATCTCCCCCATTGAGCAAATTGAGACGCAGTTAACTTGCCCGAAGCCGGGAAGCTGACAGGAAGTTTTTAATCACCAAAAATCGGACTTAAAACTTTCCCCCTAAGGCAGGGTAAAGGGGAGAAAGGTTGAATTTCACAAAATCCCTGTAAAGGTTCTTTAATTTGGTCTGGGGAAAGTCCCCCTGGAAGCTGGAGTCGGGTCCCTGGAGGGATCAGCGAACCGTCATTATGACATCACAATAGGATGGAATTTGTTTACCTCTTTGAGACTGAAAGCTGTCAACATTGAAGGAGCATAAAATACAAGGTTGTGAATAAGAAGTTTGACAGCTGCTCTTTTCATGAATGGATATATGAGTTTTAAGATATGAAGAATTAAAAATAAGAGTTTGTAACCAGATCGGGCATAATTTCTGTTTCTGAAGTTTGGAAATATGAACTGCGCCATTTCCTGCTGTAATCTGTGCTGTTCCCTTGAAATTGGAGACGACCAGGATGTCAGTAGACACATCATCTGACTTTATTGACTTTTGGAATTGCTTTTGGATTTTAGGGATGAACTGCATCAGAATGTTATACAGATTAAAAAAATAAGACAGAACTGTGCGGAAAGTGAGAAAGGACTAATCTCAGCAAAGTATGAAGAGAAGCAAGATGAACAATCATCAGCCATGGACAATGTAATTGAATTCAAAGATGATGAAGAAGCTGCATGGAACATTGTTCCTTCAGTGAGAAGGGGGGGAACAGGACTCATGCTTGATTCAAAAAGCCTTCAAGGAAGAACCAGCATGGAACAATGCCCTCCCAGTGAGAGAGGGAGGACAGGATCCATGCTGGGGCCAGAACTTAAGTGGTATCAAAATTGAGACATGGCTGGAAAGTGGCTATGTAGTTGGATGGTATTGTGCAACAGCTAGGAAATTGGGGAGGCAGCAGGGGAAGAAGAAGGGAGAGTGGTGGATAGGTGGTGAAAGAGCAGGAGTGAGGTGAGGAGTAATAATGGATATTATTTTCTGACTGATCAAGATGGCCAGAAACTGGAACAACCTATTGGAACTGGCTGATTCATCTGGGGGACCCTGAGTCCAGGGGGGGGGCTGAATTAGATTTAAGTGTTTAAATGTTATTATGATAAAAGAAATAATATTTGAATGTATGGAAAATTTTGGGTATAAATTTGAGGCTAAGGGGAGAAATAGAGGATAGATGGATGTGGAAATAAATTTAGATTTGGATTAAGATAAATTACGGGTGAAAGATAGTCAATACATTGAAGAATAGAAATAGTTGTGAGATAATGAAAAAATGTGTTAAGAATGATTTAAGATAATAAATGAAAATTGCTTAATTTGGAGTTAAAAATGGACCCAGGGCATGGGGAATCAAGGAAGTCTACGATGTTAATTAAAATGTTAGATTTGATATGTTTTTCTTTTTTATGTTTTTATTCCTGTTTTTTATACTGTATTTTTTGTTGTTTTTGTGAATTTTTTGTGATTCGGAATGTTAGAAAATCAATAAATATTTGCAAATAAACAAACAAACCGTCTCCTAACAATTCCCAAAGCTACCCTTCCTGAATCCCAAAATGGTCTTAGACCTTCTAGGGCAGGCATGTCCAAAGTCTTTTGGGGGGGCCTAATCTGGCCTGCCAGTTGATTTAATCCGGCCCCCATGGCAGTATATATCGGGGGGGATCTCAACAACTTTGGGGTAAAATTGTAAAATAAGCCCAACAACTTTGGTTGACCCTCATGCATGTTCACTTCATCAAATCTGGCCTTCATTGAAAAAAGTTTGGGCACCCCTGTTAGGGGGACAGTGGACATGATTTTCACAGCTCGACAGCTTCAAGAAAAATGCAAAGAGAAAAACCAACCCTTTTATATGGCGTTTATTGACCTGTCTAAGGCCTTTGACACTGTAAATCATAATGCCCCATGGACTGTCCTTCTGAAAAGGCTGCCCAGTTAAATTTGTGAACATCATTTGGCTCTTCCATGATAATATGACAGCAACAATTGCTGATAACATTGGCTCTCAAAGTGAACCATTCACAGTGGAATCAGGTGTTAAAACAGGGTTGTGTTATCGCCCAAACTCTGTTCATTATTTTCATTGCCATGATTCTACACTTTGTTGAAAGGAAACTCCCCACTGGAGTAGAAACCATATATCAAACAGATGGAAAGCTCTTTAATCTGAGTAGGCTGAAAGCAAAGAGTAAGGTTACCATAACTTCTGTCATAGAGCTTCAGTATGCTGATGACAACGTAGCATGTGCACACTCAGAAGATGACCTCCAAACCATCCTAAATATCTTCGCAGAAGCTTACATAAAGCTTGGCCTATCATTCAACATCCAAAAAACCAAAGTGCTGCATGCACCAACAAGCAGAAAAGCAACCCCTCTGCAGCGCCACAAATTCAACTCAATTGTGTAACGTTGGAAAGTGTTGACACGGCCAGTTATCTTTCCACAAGGCCTGACATTGATGCCAAAATCCAGCATCGCCTGAGGTCTGTGCATGCAGCTTTCTCCCAAATGAAGTGCAGAGTGTTTGAGGACCGGCTCATTCACAGGGAAACCAAAATGCTTTTTTACAAACCTACTGTACTACCAACCTTACTGTATGCTTGTGAAACATGGACCACTTATAAATGCCATCTCCAACTCCTTGTAAGATTCCATCAACGGTGTCTCCGAAAAAAATTACATATCACTTAAGAAGATAGGCAAACTAATGCCAGTGTACTGGAAGAAGCAAAGTTCACCAGTGTCAAAGAGATGGTTCTTCAATATCAACTTCACTGGACTGGTCATGTTGTTCTGATGCCTGATTATCATCTTCCAAAGCAACTACTCTATTCTGAACTTAGAAATGGAAAGTGTAATGCTGGTGGTCAATAAAAGAAAGACTCTCTCTTTTCCTTTCCTATTTCTCCCTTATATAAATTTTTATAAAAATCCATTAAACATCTTTGTATATCCTCAATTTTTGTCCAGCATTTTTCTCCCTCTCTAACTTTTGTTATGATTTTTTCATTTTGCTTTTTCCTCAATTGCCAAGCTAGGAATTTCCCGGCCTTATTTCCAAATTCAAAATATCTTTGTCTATTCCATCTTAACTTTCTCTCCAATTCCTGGTCTACAACATTTTCCAATTCTTTTTGTAATATTTTAATTTGATTTGCCAATTTTCCCTTTTTTGGATTTCTCCCTAGCTCTTTTTCTTTTTCTTTGATTTTCTTTTTAATCTCCTCTATTTTTTCTTTTCTTTCTCTTTGTTTCCTTCCTTTTTGTTGTATATAAAGCCCTCTCAGGAATGCTTTACTGGTATCCCAGATTGTTGTTAATTTTGTCTCTTCCCTAATATTTATTTCAAAAAATTCTTTTAATGATAATTTTAATTTTTCTACAAAGGCCTCATCCCTTAAAACAGGGGTGTCAAACTCAAATTCATTGGGGGCCGCATCAGCAGTTTGGCCACCCTCAAAGGGCCGGTTGTGTCTGTAGGACTATGTGTCCACTCTTTATTATCATAAATTATTGTCACTGCATTCAATTATAACTGTTTTTTGTAATAATGTAAGCTCATTCCCGCCCCCACGTGGATCACATTCCTGCGTCGTGGCGCGTGTGTGGGAGGGGATGTAAACAAGGGAAATTTGAACAAAAGGTGGGGATCGACGGCTTCCGGGGGAGGGGCTCAACTAAACCTTCGGCAGGAAGGAGAAAGCCAATGCTGGGATTAAAAACCTGCAGATGGAAAGAGGGCTTCCCTCTCCCGCCCTGCGCACACCCAAACCCCGCTAGGCAGGATGCCACACGCTGCAACCCACCCCATGCTTTGGAGAGGGGCAGGAACATGCGGTGCAGCGCCAACTCCCTGCTTTGCTTTTGCATCCTCCCTCCTCAGCGCCAGAGTCCCTTCCCCTCTCACTGAGGGAGGGCAGCGGATTTCCCGAGGAGGAAGGCGGCGTCAGCCCCAGCGGATGTGCATCTTCGCCACAGAGCTGCTCTTCCCCCCACCCGCGCTGTTGTCGTCTTCGCCGCAGCCTCTCCCTACCGGGACTGCAGGCAGAGGAGGCTTGAAAACCTCCCCCCCCCCAAAAAAAATTTCCCCTCCCACCTCAAACCGCGAGGCGACTCCATCTGGAGCCCTACATCACGAGGGGCTGAGAGGAGGCGGCGGCAGAGCGGGAAGAGCAGGAACCCGTGCCGTCGTCGCCGCCTCCCTCCCGGAACTGAGAAGCCAAAGGGCGGCACGGGGTGGGGGGCAGAGCAAAAGCCAGGCACCCTCCCGAGTGTCTATGAGGAGAAAACGGGGGAAGAGGGAAGAGAAACTCGGCTCCATCAAGAGAGCGGCTGTTGCGCTTCGCCTACTTCCCCCTCAGGCTCACTCCGCGTCCCTTTCGCCCGCTCGCTCGCCCACCTCCCGGATGCAGCCGAGGAGAGGAAGGGAAGCGGCGGGCGGCGGCTCCCCAGTGCCGCCTCACTCGCTCTCAGAGACAACAGCAAAGCCCGCCAAAAAAAAAATCCAGCGCTGCTCCGTCCCAGCACCAACTTTGCCGGCGGCGCTTGTACGGCTTTCCTACCTCCTCGGCGGGCTTCCTCCTCCTCCTCCTGCATCTCACTTCCCCGTCTGGCCGCTGTGCCACCGCCTCCCTCAGCCTCATTCAAAATTGAAATTCCCTGGCCAAGGCCGTCAGCGCGGCTCCAGCGCCCCGGCCTCCGCCTGCAGCCCCGCCCCCGGTTTTGACCCTCGGCCAATCGCAGGCTCCAGAACTACTGTCAGCGGCTAATGTCGGCGGCGGCTACGCGGGCCACTTTGACACTTTGCCTTAAAATATCTTCATCCAGGGGCTTCCGGTTTGCTGCGAGCGCCGTCTGGCTGCGTTCGCCTCGAACTCCGAGGTAATCGGCGCCGCGAGGGGGGGAAAGCCGCGAAAAGCGTCGCGGCTGCCCGTAAGAGCCTCATATTGAGCTTTATGAGGACGAATGTGCTCAGCGGGGCCCGAATTCCGACTCCTCTACTGGCCGGCAAACTCGACAAGAGTCCCGGCAGAGTGGGGTGGTAGTCGAAGGGGCCATTTTGAGCGTCACTGTCACCCTCGCGGCAGCAAAGCTTCGTTGCCGGCGGTGGAGAGCAGCAGATTCTTCCAACGAAAAGAAATCGAACCGTGAGTAAAGGATTCAAAAAAATTTTTTTTAATTCATGGAATTGGACACGGAAGAGGTATAAAAAGGAAGCCGACCTCTTCCAGTTGAGAGACTGTGATACAGTAACCGATCCCCTGCCGCGAATGGGAACGAATTAAATAATTTATTAACAATTTGCTTAAAAGAAGTACCCCCAGGGAACCAGATCTAGCGAACCCTGAGTGAAGGAAGTGAAGGAAGTGTGAAAAAGAAGAAGAGGAATGTAATTAAAAAGAAATTAAAAGAAAGGACATTTGGACTGGGATACAAAGTGAACAATTAAAAAAAAAAGTGAGGTGATCGCAAGAGAATTAAAAGACAAAGCAACCAGTTTGGGCAACAAAATGGATTACAAAGTTATGGAATGAACCCTCCGCCATTTCCTGTAGTGCAACTGGTTGGTTTCCCACGGGACTAGAGCAGATAAGATGGCTTCGGACACAGCAGCTGCAAAAGACCAGCCTTGGCACAAGATATTTGCAGAGCTACATGACATCAGAAAGGGTTTGAACTTGTATACCACATTGCTGCGGGAATGCGCTCTGACACTGAACCAGGAGAAACAATCAAGAGAGGATAATGGAGAAAGCTGCACAGAAAGAGGTATGGACATGGAAATTATTAAATTGGACATGGAGGAAAAAAAGATAGTACAAATACTGGACATCTTTACGACAGACGGAGAACTGGCGCAACAGGAAGAGGAAGAAGAAGGATGGCAGAATGTTCCACAAGTGGGAGGTGTGGAACAGAAAAAGGACTGGATTCAAGAACTCCTCAAAGATGAACCAGAGTGGACTCTGGTCTTCCCAGTGAGAGGGGGAGGACAGGGCATGCTCTGGGAAGTTAGATGCAAAGACATAGGTGGGAGACAGCAGAAGAGGAGGGAAAGTGGTTGGTGGAAGCTGTGGGAAAGAGTGGGAGTGGGGTAAAAACTTATAAATGTTGTATGAGATGGATGAAATGGTTTGGCCCTATACTGGTTTGATATATGGATCTCGCTTAAGTTTCTGGAAAATCTGGATCTGGGAGAAGGGGGGGAATTATGTTATTACGGTTTAAAATAATATGTGATACAAGAATTAATGTTAGAACGAGGATTCGTTGTTAATAAAAATTATAGGCAGAGGGGGAAAGCTTTAGAGTATGAATAAAGGGGATTAGAATTATTTGGTTTGAAATATTAGATTAAAAGTGATTGTATTAATATTGGGAATAAGAGTGGAAAATAAGAAGAAAGGATTGAGAAAAGAATGTTTAAGATAAGTAAAAATACAATGAATACTGTCTAAATAATATTGTAACAGGAACCCAAAGGGGGGGAGGTCGGGGGAGTCCAAAAAGTGATGACTAAGATTTAAGTTAGAAATTGATGTTTTTAGTATTTTTGTATTTTGGTCTTTGTATTTTTGTTTTTGTATTTTGTATTTTTTTTGTTTTGTTTCTTTTTGGTGTGTATGTTTTTCTGTTTTGTAATTTTGGTATGAGTGAGTGTGTTTGAAAATCTTCAATAAATATACTTTTAAAAAAATTAAAATATCTTCATCCAATCTCTCAAGGTAAATCTTTAAAAATGTAGTATAAACACCGTCAACTGAGAAACACTGGCCTGCGAGCGCTCTAATCGGAAAACAGCCTTTACCAAAGGTGTCATGGAATCTGAAGACACTCAAACTCAGGATGAAAGGGAGAAATGTGCTAAGAGGAAGGCACATTTGGCAAACCCTCACCATGATCAACTCCCATTCGGAAACCTATGCCCCCACTGTGGAAGGACATGTAGATCCAGAATTGGTCTCCACAGTCACTTACGGACTCACTGTTAAAACCGTGTTCATGGATGTGAGGGTGATCTGGCTGCAACATCTGTCACCCCACTGATTGATTTGGCTGATCTGGCTGGCTAGGCGGGTGTCCCCTCCCTCCCTCACCGCTCCATGTGTGTCCCTCCCGAAGCTGCGCGCTCGGTGGAAGAGGACGACCTTCCCAGATAGAAGGAGTGTACCGTTCTTCGGTCAAGGGTATACGATAGCTGCGCTCCCCTGCTAGAACCTCCAAACAAGCTCAAGGTCCATTTGTAGGAGAACGTAGGGTAGTCAAGCTTCCAAGACTCCAGACACATCCAAGTAAGGTGCTGCATGTGGCAGTTTGCCATCCTTAAAAAAAAAAACACCAACGTGTTCATGGAAGACAATCTCACTCGGCTATGACAAAGAAGAAGTAGTAGCTGGGTGTGCTTAGAGGTTTGTCAAGCAGGATAAACCTGTTTAATTGCCTACAGCCTTAGGATACAGAAAAGGACATGGAAATGAGTTAGTGGGGTTTTACAGGCAGAGTTAAAATGGGCAGCCATTCTAGGAAGACATATTTTTAACAAAAACAGTTCTGTTGTGGAGAATAACAAGTAAAGTTCATAGAAGTAAAATTATTGTTCAAACCTGAAACAGGATTTCTGACAGAAGATAAGTTCTGTGACTTTAATAGTGAAACTGTCAAGATTTATGCCTCATGGACTGTTGTTTAATAAAAATACACTTTGTTTCCATCATGCCTCAGCTTTAATTTATATTTGGTTGAGGGAATAAGGTATCATGGGAACCCCAATATCAAGAATCCTTGCTGCAGTTTTACATTATGTATGGCCACAAATTGAGAACCCCTGAATTCTAAGTTGTTTAGACAGAGAATAAGGTTAAATCACTCCAGACCTAGTCATATTGCCCTGCTCCCATCTTCAGCAAAATTGTTTGTCATATTATAGCCTAGTGGGACCCAAGTGGCGCTGTGGGTTAAACCACTGAGCCTAGGGCTTGCTGATCAGAAGGTCGGCGGTTCGAATCCCTGTGACGGGGTGAGCTCCCGTTGCTTGGTCCCAGCTCCTGCCAACCTAGCAGTTCGAAAGCACGTCAAAATGCAAGTAGATAAATAGGAATCGCTACAGTGGGAAGGTAAACGGCGTTTCCATGTGCTGCTCTGGTTTGCCAGAAGCGGCTTTGTCATGCTGGCCACATGACCTGGAAGCTATACGCTGGCTCCCTCGGCCAATAATGCGAGATGAGCGCGCAACCCCAGAGTGAGTCACGACTGGACCTAATGGTCAGGGGTCCCTTTACCTTTACCTTTACCTAGAGTGATAGAGCTTATACACAGAAGGTTCCAGGTTGAATGCCTGGCATTCCCAGGTTAGAAGACTCTCACGGTGATGGGAAATCCTTTCACACAAGGCCAGGGTCAGATCTACTGTGAAACTAATTCCAAAAGGTTCCCAGAAGCTATTTTAGTTCACATTGCTTTAAAATTTTGGTCTATTAGACCTAACTTAAGTGGCCTCCCAGCCAACCAGGGATTTAATGGGTCAAAAGGCCAGGGGTGAAATGCCCATGCCTGTCTGTATGCACTGCAAGGCTTCAATAGAAGAATCTGGAACTGCATTACTGCTTACTAGCATGTAGCATCAGATTAGATTAAGCTGCAGCAGTGTGGCGGGCACGTTTCATGGAAAAGACTCCCGCTATGGGAGTCAGACACATAGCTGCCAAGTTATCCCTTTTTTACAGGGATTTTCCCTTATGCTGAATAGGCTTCCTCACCTGAAAAGGGAAAACTTGGCAGCTATGGTCAGACAAGCTCTGCAGAGGCCTGTTAAGCAGAATCTACACCCCACCCCACCCCATCAGATGAGGATTGCCCCCATAATCTGTTATAAGAAAGAAAGAAAAACCAGCAGCCAGGTTGAAGTAGAAACTGAAGTGCCACTCCATCAGGAGACAGCCCCTTCACCTCTCCTTCCTGTTCACACTTTTAACCTGCTGAAGAACTAATGGTGTATCACATGACCTATTGCCTCCAATTGGCTCAAGCCTGTGTGTTTTGTTAGCTATTTTATGGGTGCCTAGCTATACGTTTGTGTCCTAGGAGGGCAGCTGGCATTGAAGCCCCTGTTAGTTTTAAAAAGCAAGATTCTGGCATTTATTTTCTTTCTTTTTTTAAACAAAGCAAATAGAATTAGTTGAGGGTGCAACCCAAGCCAGTGCCGTCCAGAACAATTTAGGATACAACCCGCATCAGCCCCAGTCAACTCAACTGTAGTCTGCTCATGTGGAGGACACAAGGCTAGGGAAGGCTGGTGTAAGCTGTGGGCAAAATGAGTCAGGACAACAGGAGTGACTCTCTTTGTTATCAGTGGATTGAGTCACTCTGATCTAGTTCTCACTGGGGTCATCACTCTGTCCTGGGCTGCATCACTTGAGACTGCAGGGTTGGGGGCAGGACTCACATGACTGCATCCTTGTCTATACCACCACCACCCCAAAACACCTGTGCAGGTAGGGCAGAGAGAAGGCTGAACTAGAGCATTATGTGCAATGCAGGGAATATCTGTATTCTTCGTGGGGCATCATTAAACTCCATGAGCCCTCACCCGCAGTCTGAAGTGGTTCAGCTTTCCACACAGGCTTTCCACTACAGCGAGAGAACTGGGCTTTTGTCAGATTAGACGTCATCTGTTTTTGAACCTTCAAGCAGGAAGCCACAGCAAGAGCTGTTCCTGGCAAGGAAAACATTGGCTCCTTCTTCCCTTAGGGAGTGTGAAGGAATTGTGAGTTAGAAGCAGTGTGCGCACGCACACACACACACACACACACACATTCCTGCAAAGTTCCTCTCTGGCACGCCCTTCTGCTCTTTAAGTTCCCTTTCCTTCCGTGAAAAGTTATCATAAGGGAGCAGAATAAAAATAGTCATGACACAATGCACTCACAGAGACTGTTCTTCCAACCCTATTTCCCTCATTTTAATTTTTTTTAAACTTTGCCTCCTAGTTAAATCCAAGAGGAAATATTGTCTGGCTGCCAGCTAACCAGTCAAGGGCAGGTGGAAGAGGAGGGGACAGTACTAGGCATTTTTTTAAAAAATGAATTCAGAGAAAAAAGAAGCAACTTGATGTGTTTGTTTTAGTAAAGCTGGGATTTTCTGACCACAATTCTACAGTACATATCTTTTTTGTCAGGGACACGTGCTTGAACTCTGTAAGAAACAAACAAACAAACAAACCACATGAACTAATTTTATAGACTATATAGTAAAGGCCTAGTGCACAATATCGCAGGCTGTTGTGGGGATGGTGCTATGCAAATACACACACACACACCCACACCCTTGTTGAGCCAAGGGAGGCAGAGTGGGTGGCACCAGAGAAATGTGGAGATTTGGCAACAACAAGTACCGTATGAGGCTGCTGTGTGCAGTTCCTTCATCCCACACTAGAAACCAAGAATATGCTCCATTTATCAGCCACAGAAGAAAAAAAGAAAACTGAACTGCTCCTGCTGCCCAGGAGGTAGTAGGTGGTAGAACATTTTCTTTGCATGCAGAAGGCACCAGGTTCAATCCCTGGTATTCCCAGGTACAGGTGGGAGAGATTCCCAGCTGTAACCCTGGAGAGTTACTGCCAGCTAGTGCCAACAGTACTGACTCAGTATAAGGCAGCTTCCTATGAAAGTAAAACTGGGCAGTGGTACTGCAGGCTCATCGTTAATGTTTATGCAGATATGCATCAGATAGATCAAGGGCTTATTTGAATGTGCAGAAAGAAATCAATGCAAGATAATCACTTCTGAATTGCATCCCCGCCCAAATAAGGGGAAACCCATCAATCTTCAAATTCCCATGTATAGTTGAAATGTTAAGATATTAAATATTTTCTTCCCACACCTGCATGGACAGGACGTATTATGTGGCATTAACTATTAAAATTTTTTATTTATTACATTTATATCCAGTCCTTCCTCTAAAGAGACCAGGGTGGTGTACACTATAACCACTATAACTCAACCTTCCCAGCCTTGGGTTTCTAGGTATTGTTGGACTGTACATACATACCAGCATTTCTCACCATGGGCCATGCTGGCTTGGAATTTTGAGAGTTGTTGTCCAAAATCTGCAGACCCTTGTTTGGCTCTCCCTGCTGGCTCTCTTTATTAACATGGTCTTGCTCAACTTGGTGCCCTCAAGAAGTTTTGGATACCAACTTCCATCATCCCTGACCATTGACTACCCCAAAAGATGACAGCCAGTCAGTGTGAAAGGGATGCTAAGAAATGGGAAAGAAGCACTAGCACCTCTTGACTATGGCATATTCCCCATGTCTGAATGCCCCCCCACTCCAGAGACTCATTTGGGCATTAATTATACAGTATTTAACAAATAAAAAGCTAATTGAAACAAAACTAAATCCCCTCCCCCAACAGACCCTTTGGTTCCTATTGTAATAAGAATGTATTATTACTCCTCAGCAGGTAAGTGTAGTAAAGAAGTAACAGTTTACATGCAAATCTACTCTCAGCCTTCAAATGGAGGAGTCTCTTTCCTGTGCAAAGCAGGGCACATGTTTACCCTAGTTCTATCACTATATATATATAGTTACAGGTAGGTAGCCATGTTGGTCTGACGTAGTCGAAACAAAATAAAAAAAATTCCTTCCAGCAGCACCTGGTGGAAGGCATTTTTATATATAAATATATACAGGTATCATTTGATAGCATATGGGTTTCTTTCATCCCCTCCTGCAACTTTTCATCACTGAGAAACTCTCAGCATTGTGAAACAATTTCATGTTCTAGAGAGCCACTTCTCCAGCATTGGGATTGTTCCAGCTTTCAGGAATCTGCTTGGATGTTGCAAAGGCAGTTGAAGACAAGTAGCATGTCTGTACTAGCACAAGCAGTTGCTTTAAATTAGGTTAATGGCTTCTGGGCAGGAGCTAATGAGGGTGTGACAACATCAGGGGAGGGGACCTCAATCTGGCAATGCAACAGAAATAAAACAACAGATTCCTGCATTGCAAGGGATTGGACTAGATGACCCTCAGGGACCCTTCCAACTCTACATTTCTATGAGTCTCTTCTCTGTAGCTTCTGACAACATAACTGGACAATTTCTATGGTAATTCTGCATGGCTGTGTTCAAATTAGAGCTTTAATTCCTTTGAATGGTAGATGAATGGATGACAATCTAGTCATTAGTGTGTGGTGGTAGTTTTAATCGGCAGGACCAAATTTTAATTGGTTGGACTGCAAGTAAGGAACAATTCCTAATTATCTAAAGTTACTTGATTCTGGTGTACAAATGTAAAATAGGGTTGGAAAACCTGTGACCCTCCACGTGATGCTAGACCACTGACCATGTTGACTGGGAATTATGGGAGTTGGAGTCCAATAAAATCTGGAGGGCCACAAGTTCCCATCTGTTCTTTAAAGGAAAACTGGGAAGAGCTTTAACAAGGACCTTGCCTTGTAACAACAATGGTAAGTTTTGTTCATTAAATTGCAAATTATCTTATTCTTCCTCTAATAATGCACCTATTGTGAGGCAATATACATACATGCTTATTTAAATTTTATTACTGAGTTAAGTAGCTACTTAAAAGGCATGTGATTCACTAGCAAAGAGTTGTGTAATTGATTCCCTTCCTCAATTCCAAGGCTTTCCTGCTCCCCACCTCTGGATTAAGGGGAAATGTGGCTTTTGGGGCACAATATTGTTTCTGGGCATGACTGTCCCACTTTTTATTAAAGGGGTCTTCTCTAAGAAATCAAAAAGTTCATGGAAGATGTTCATAATTGCTTGCAGGATATCACAGGAACACCCAGCCTCTGTTCCTCTAGGATGGATCCTGGCTAACCCTGGCACCTGTGATCAACCTGAACAACAGATAAAAGCACCCATAGCTTTTAGGAGGATGCTAGGATGAACCCCAGTTGTAAATCTTCCTGAGAAGCATGTGACAAGATATGGAAGGCTGCACCTGCTCCTATGATGAGTGAGTAGCCTAACTGCATGCTATGCTATAGGCTATGCAAGTGCATTTAAGAGCACCTCAAAGTTGTGACTTGTAAAAATAATGTTTTGAATGTAGTATGCTGTCTATGTTACAGTGACTCTAGGGTCTTTAAGGTCTTTTTTGTCATGGGTGTCTGTGGGGTAGGGGGGCTAGGGGGCACCCCCAAATCCTAAATATATTTATTTCAGTGTACAAAACACATGCACATCCAGCTAGTCATGTCCATGCCTCCTTCCAATCAGCTTCTGTCAATTGTTGTGTCAAGGTTGTGTCATTCCTAGCCAAAGGAATGCACACAGCAAATAGTTAACTCTTTATTGTCAAAGCTAACACTTAGAGTTGTTCCCATAGCTCTGAATACACCCCCCCCCCACACACACACCACACACCAGTCTAGCTTCTAGACAGCTATTCCCAGGACTGTGCTCTATATGGAGCAGTTGCTGCAACGGGACTGTGCCTCCTCCACCAGTTTATGTACCTTCCCCTGGCCTGACAGGTCATTTACCTGGGAATAAACCTGAATAAACTCAGAGAGTCTAACTTTTGAGTAGGCATGTATAGAACTGCACAATGAATCTAATAGATTTATCATTTTGTTTTTTAAAACAACAACAACAAACAACACTGGGTTACAGGCCTGCTTTTCAGATCCAGGCATGAATAGCCCCAAGCAATGCACCTGGTTTTAGTTCAGAGTGGGAAAAGTGGGCCTCCATTACCATAAGTTTAAGAGATGCAGATTTTGGGCCAAACAACAGTTTGTGTTAAGCCAGTAATTAGCATTTCTGCACTTGTTTTTTCTTGCCTAACAGCAAGAGTGAGGGAGCCTGACTAGGGCCAAGGCATGGAGAAAAGAAATATCACTATTTGCCCCCAACATGATCCTGATCCAGATCAGCCTCACATCCATACTTCACCTCTCATCTGCCCCAGGAGAAAAGGTGCCATGCTGGAGTTAGATCTGGAGATGTGAAGGCTCTATGCACACTCTTAAAGGCTTGTGAGAGACTGCTAGAGACATACACCAGTCCTACCACACTTCAGAGGGTGGTGTGGTCAGGCATTTGCCCCTAAGGATCAAAGACCTGAAAAGGACCCACCCCCAATGCACCCACACACATAACTGCTCCAGTAGTGCTTCCTTTTTCTTTCTGTATGGAGCATCCAAGACAGAAGTGGGGAACCTTTCCTTCCAACCAAAGGTTGCATTCCCTTTCTGGACAGGCTTCTAAAATCTGCATGCCAGTGGTAGGTGGCCTTTGGAGTGAAAGTGGTCAGAGCAATGAATATAAAATTTACTTCTGCACAGTATGCCAGTGTCTTCACACACCATTCTCTATTTTCCAACTGCACAAGCAAAAGGCATTACCAGCATTCAAGGACACTTCTGAGCAAGGAGAATGTGAAGTAAGGCTGGTGTGGGGCATGACCTGTGGAGAGCGGGTATGGCTGAGAAGGGGTGGTGGTCTGGGGGGAGTCCCAAGGGCTGGACAGAAAGGTCTGGTGGGCCACATTTGGTCCCTTGGTATGAGGTCTCCCATCCCCATCTAAGAGCATGGACATCATTAGGGGGTGGCTCAGAGTTCTATGACCTTAGTCTTTTGCACTGAGCATCCCTCCCTTTAAATTTTGTATTAGTCCTATTATAAAATTGTTATGAGTTTGGAGTTTTACATTGATGTGACCTAGAAGTAAAGCAGCAAACTGGAGAGAGGGTATGAGCAATGTTTGAGATCAATGTCTGATCTCTGTTTGAATCCAAAGCTGCAGTTATGCAGAAAATTGACTCTTTAGGGGTGTTAATGCTGTGTACCCCTCTATCGTTGACTCAGGTTGTATATATGTGTAAATATATACCATATTTGGTCCCACAGTCTCTGCTGTGCCTCTTTCTAAAAGGAAACATGAACCCTGGGGAAGTGCCTGAAACCCCTGGAATCTCACATCACTGAGAGTGGGGTGGCATGCAAGAATATCATTATTACTTACTACCTTATTACTTATGATGATGATGAGGGCAGCTGGGTACACTGCAAAGGCCCCATCCACCTGCCATCTTAATTTGCTAAAGGCATCTAATACATATAAATTAGCCTATGCGAGTTTGAGCCATGGGTCTATGCCCCAGTCCCAGGAACATCCCATCTAAGAGGAAACATGAGACTATTCTTGGCTTCTTTGGATGAAAGGGGTCTATTGAGGGTGTTCTTGCAAACAGCAACCCCAAATCCTGGGTGTGATTTTCTTCAGACACCACCTAAGCTTCTCAGTCTTGAACAACACAGAGAACATTAAAAATAAAATAAAATAAAATAAAATAGAACATCAGAGGACAGCTTCCTAGAGCAGATCCCAACACCAGGCTGGCAAATATATGCAGTGGTTTCCCAGCTGTGGTGGATAACACCATTGTATTGCCAAATCCTCAGGGGCATTCCAAAGCTTCTTTCACACTGGCTCACATTGGCAGGCATCACCAACAATTTGGCCAAATCACTCATAAAAAGAGCACAAGCTTAGAAGACCAAGGAAATAGCATCTTATCACTCTCAAACCGTAAGAAATCAGGTACAGCGTAATTCACTGAGAGAACAATGTAAGTAAAACATACATTCAAGGGCAGGGAACAAGGACTATCTATAGGTTTAGCATATTGACAAGTCCTATAGAAACCAGAACATCTGTCAAAGACATAACAAAAGACGGACATTCCAAAAGTCCAGAAGGATAACAGTCTTGCATTATTTATTTGAAACATTTTTTATACTGCCAGTCATGAAAGGATTTCAGGATGGTGCCCATCATAATGCAACAAAACTGCAAATTACATGGAATACATAAAACAACAAATTGCGACACTCATACTGATCAGTGTTTCAGTGTGTACAATATCTTATAATAAACATTTCAACAATTATTTCAAAAGGTCTGGCCATATTCTTGCGTGCACTGAAGGAGGATTTATTTCTGTCATGTTCTGGTTTCTTTACAAAAACCATTGATGGTTGCCAAGTATTATAAAATGAAAAGGGACTAGAATTTCCTCTGGCAGCTTTGAGTCTACTTATTAGTTTCTCAGCCAATGCTACTGACCATATTATTTGGATACAATATTTAAACCTTCCTTATGTTTCCGCCACTGGCAACTTCCATGCTCGCTGCCATTAACACAAAGGAGAGCAAATCAGTGATCCCTGAGGGTGGGTAGCTCTTATGCCCAACAATGCTAGTTCAGGTGTCATATCTATTATCATTCCACACATTATTTACATTAACCCCCCAGACCAAAAATATTTTTACAACCTTCCCAATGCGGACATGTGGACATAGGTACCTAGAGTGTTACATCCCCTCCAGCACTTTTAAGCCAGCAGCAAGAGATGTCACAAGGATGGCACTGTTACCTTGGCAACAGGAGCTGGGTGGGGGTGATTACCAAAATTATTGGGCTAACTCAGAAGATAAGCCATTTTTGGCTTACAACATTGGCAAACCAGGAATATCCCCTCACTCACCCAAGTTTAGGATATTCCACCATTCAGCAGCAGAGTTTCTCTTCCTTTGAGAAAAATAAGTGGCTCACGCAAATCTAAACCAAGCTTTAATAATAAAGAAAACTGTAACAAAATAACATAATGAGGATCTCAGTGCCAGATTTACATATAAGCTAAACAAGCTATAGCTTAGGGCCCCTCTCTCTTGGGGGCCCCCAAAAAAAATTAAAGGGAAAAAAAACTGGATGTACATTTCCAAAATATAAGATAAAAAACAAATAAAATAAAACCTACATACAGCAACAGTGTTTTGTGTAGGCTCCTATTTGTTATGTGCAAATGGCTTCAGATACCTATTAGGTCCATAAATTACCATATAGCATACAGTATATTCAACACAAAGAACAGCGACAAAGAACAGCTGGACATATAAAGAGCCCCATTACCTTCAGTAGCTTAGGGCCTCTTCAAACCTAAATCCAGCCCTGAATGATAGAAACTAAATACAACCACTTAAGGCAAGTCTGAGGCAAGAAGCAAGAAGAGGCAGTTGGTCCCTCTTAACTGACATTCTTAACGGAACACAGACTGAAGGGAGGGGCTGATTCCGGAGCAAAACACACAAGCCCCGCCCACCAGATACCAAACACTCTTCAGTACTCAAGTTAGGCCCCAGGGTTTTCCTTATGGCAACTCACCTACCTGGACCATTATCACTGATCCTCCAGAGTCTTGGTGTTTCTTCAAAACTTTGAGGCACTTGCTGTTCTGACTTCATTAAACAACATTTCTAAAGGGAAACCATCCCAGCCTCCTTCTATGTACAGCAGAAAACTCATACCTCCAACGTCTGTGGGAAAGGTTGCAGCTGACTGGAAGAGCATCTGCTTTGCATGCAACAAGTACAACAGACCTGTGGGACAAATCAGCCACATATAACCAGCATGCTTAGCTCTAGTAAATGCATGAAGGGGTTAAGGCCATAGAGTAAGCTGTTTTCCCAGACTTAACGAAGTCATGCCCCCTCACCTTGGAAGGAAGGAAATCAAGTCTGTTTGTTTGTTTGTTTGTTTATCTCCCTTTTCTGCACTGTGTAACTGACCAGGAAGGACATCTGAGCTGATCACTCCAAGTCCAGATGGTTGTGTGGCTTAAACAAGCCATCTTTGTGTTTCTATACAAATAAACTGGAAACACTTAGTCTACCATGCGAACTCTGTTGTGACGTGGGGTTTGTGATTTCAGCTCTCTTGACAAAACATGCTGGAGACAGTTCTCTAGTAACAGCTCTTTATTAAAGTGAACAAGACTGAAGACTGAGGAGAGGAAAGCTACATTTATAGGGACAGGGGACTAGCTAGGAAGGGATACATTTTGGAGGGAACAATATCAAGCAATCACAGTGCTGCCTTTTGGAGGAAACCAATAAGACAGAGGATCCAAATACAGCAGCTTAAATGAACCAATAGTAGCTGTACCCTCTGGAACCAAAAGGCAGTTACTTTATCCTAATGCAAATACAGACAATAATAATACAGATATAAAATCCTTTGACTCAATACACAACACCCCTCCCCCCCTAGTGAGCACAGCAGACGTAATCCCTCAGGTACTGTGGGGTCCTACTACTTCTACCTGATCTCCTGACAACAGGTGTTGCAGGTTCTGGATTGGGTGTTACCTGTGGTGGAGGGGCTGCTATAGGGGTTTCATCAGGAACAGATGGAGTCCCAGACATCTCAGGGTCCCCGACCTGTACCTCGTCATCATGAGGACTAGCAGACCCTGGTTCATTTGCTGAAGCCCCTGGTGACTGTACCTCTGGACCATTTTCACTCTGGTCTTGCAGCTGTGCGTCATTAGCCAGGGATGAATTATCTGACTCCTCCCTGCTGAGCGCCCGGCGCCTCAGCTGATCTATATGTCTCTTCCAAACTTGCCCATTTTCCAAGGTCACATAATAGGACACAGGTCCACTAGCCCGGGTGATCACACCGGCCACCCACCGCGGACCTCGTGAATAGTTCCTCACCCAGACCAGATCTTCAGGGGCGAGATACCTTGTTGTGTCAGTCTCAGCCTGGGGGGTTGCTCTTGAATTACGGTTTGGCATTTTATCTGGGTGGACATAATCCAGCACCGTTACCAGTCTTCTACCTAAGAGCAGCTCGGCTGGCGACTTGCCCGTCGCAGTACACGGCGTCGCATGCTGCAAAAATAACATTCGCGCAATGTGAGCCGACCAGTTACCCTCCATTAAGCGCGCAATGGATTCTTTGGCTGTTCTTACCATGCGCTCAGCCTGCCCATTGGAGGATGGGTGAAAGGGCGCGGATGTGACCCCTCTTATAAAGTTATCAGCCAAGAATGCCCTGAATTCTTGGGATACAAAAGCTGCCCCATTATCTGATACAATGGTCTCAGGTAACCCGTGGATAGCAAACAGCTGCCTCAACACCTTGATTACGGCAGCTGATGCCATGCTAGGGACCATCGCCACTTCTAACCATTTGGAATATGCATCAACGATAACCAAAAAGACCTTCCCTTGGAATGGCCCAGCAAAATCTATGTGCAGCCGGCTCCAGGGAGTCCTGGACTGCTCCCACCAGTGGACTGGTGCTCTGGCCACTTCTGGCCGCACCTCTTGGCATGCCTTGCATGTTCGTACCCATTGTTCTATGTTCTGGTCCATTCCAGGCCACCACACATAACATCGGGCTAGCGACTTCATCCTGACCATTCCCGGGTGTCCCATGTGAAGCGTCTCAAGAACCCTGTTTCTCAGTGGTGCTGGGATTATCACCCTATCTCCCCATAGGAGACAACCCTTATGCATGGACAATTCGTGCTGCCTTGTCGCATAAGGCCTGAATTTTTCTTCATGCGGACCACCTGGCCACCCCCTCCCCACCCAAGTGAGCACACGGGAGAGAACAGCATCTTTCCTAGTTTTCTCAGCTATATCCGTAGCTGTTACAGGAGCCCCCGGAAGTGTTTCTAGCATCATAATGTGCTCCGCCGGAGCAGGATCCTCATTGCTCCCGCCAGGAAGGGGCAATCGACTCAGCGCATCAGCATGGCACAACTGTTTCCCTGGCACATGGGTCAAGGTGTACTGGAACCCATTCAGGAATATTGACCAACGCAACATTCTGGGGGAGAGAATTTGTGGCGTTTGTTTGTTTGGGTTGAACAACCCTAACAGTGGTTTGTGGTCCGTTTCAATGGAGAAATGGCAACCGTACAAATAATCATAGAACCTTTTGATTCCGGACACAATAGCCAGTGCCTCTTTATCAATTTGAGCATAGTTGCGCTCTGTGGGCGACAACGTACGGGAATAGAAAGAGATGGGCTTTTCTGACCCATCCGGTTCCCTATGACTCAGCACAGCCCCCAGACCGTATTGAGAGGCATCACATGCCAGGACCAGCGGCTTTGACTCATCATAATGAGCAAGGACGCTCCTGCTACTCAGCATTCCTCGCAAGGAGTCAAAAGCCTTCTGCTGCTCCCGCCCCCATCGCCACACATTCTTTTTCTGCAATAGTCTATGTAATGGTTCAGCTACCGAAGCTTTCTGGGGTAAGAACGAATGATAAAAGTTAATAAGTCCCAGGAATGACTGCAACTCCGTCTTGTTCTGTGGTCGTGGTGCCTCGATGATGGCCTTAATCTTAGCATCTGTGGGGTGGATGCCTGATGCATCAATTTTAAACCCCAAGAAATCCACAGTTGGCACCCCAAAACTGCATTTTTCTTTTTTCAGTTGCAACCCCACCTCCTTGAACTTGAGCAACACTGCACGGACACGCGCAACCAGTTCCCGTGGGTCTTTTCCAGCAATCAAAACATCATCAAAAAATGGCAAGACCCCCGGCAGACCTCTTAACAGGCGTTCCATGAGCCCTTGAAAAATCCCTGGGGCCACACAAACTCCGAACTGTAATCTGTTAACTCTGAACGCCCCTTTATGTGTGACAATAGTCTGTGCTTCCGCTGATTGTGGGGTTACTGGCAGCTGTTGGTAAGCTTGTGCCAGGTCAATTTTGGCGAACACCTTGCCCCCAGCCAGTTTAGCCAACAGATGTGATACGACTGGAATGGGGTATGAGTTTCCCCTGAGTGCCTTATTGATAGTACATTTGTAATCTGCACATATCCTGACTTCCCCATTTGCTTTAAGGGGTGTGACGATTGGAGTCTCCCACTTAGCAGAGTCCACGGGTGAGAGAACTCCCTGCTTGACCAATTTATCCAGCTCTGCCTCGATCTTGGGTTGCAGTGCAAATGGCACTCGCCTTGGTTTGAGTCGGATTGGAGCCACCCCGGGGTCCAACTCGAAGTCAACTGGGGGCCCTTTATAACAACCCAGTTTTCCATTAAAGAGACCAGCAAATTCCTTGCATAATACCTCACTCATCTCAGGGCAGGTTTGGATTGAATTAAGCCCTGAGATACTCAGTCCCAGGGCAGGGAACCAGTCAGTGCCCAGGAGACTGGGGCGACTGCCCTTCGCAATCACCAGTTTGAGTACAGCCTGTTTGTCCCGGAACTGTACTCTCACGGCACACATTCCCATAACATGGATGCGGCCTGCTGAGTACGACTGCAAGGTTGCCGGAAAGGGCTCCAGAGGGGGCAACTTACCCCTGGGGAAGAATGTCTTCGCGGTCTGGTCCGACACGATGGTGAATGCGGATCCGGAGTCCACCTCCATGTCGCACTGCTGACCCTCAATCTTCACCTTGACGTGTGCCTTGCCTTGCGCTGGAAACTGCACGGCCCTCCCGTTGATCTCCGTTACGTAGTGGCAGTCCTTTAGAAAACGAGTTGCTGTGGGCGGTCTGCGATGCTCCAGTCTAGGTGCTCCTGTCGCTCCCGACGCCGCCGATCTACAGACCCTGGCGATGTGACCCGTCTTTCCGCACGTCCGGCAGATAGCATCCCTGAAACGACAACTCTTCCTTTCATGGTTTCCGCCACAACCTGGGCAACTGCCTCGGCGATCTCTGTGCACTGTGCAGGCCTGACGCACCGACTCGACCCCACGGACTGGGCTCTGGCTCGGAGTAGCCTCTAGCTCGTCCATGGCATGCGCAACTTCTATCTGTGGCTTAGTGGCCTTGCGACTGGCATCAAGCTCCTCTCTTTCATAATTCTCCGTGGCGGTGGCCTCTTTCAAGGCTGAAGCAAGGGTAACCTCTTCTTTAGCCACGATGCGTCTTCTGGCTTTCTTGCTGCTCAGACCACCAATAAACCGATCCAGGAGAGTCTCTTCCAGATTTTGGAAGCCGCAGTGCTGAGCGAGCTTCCGGAGTTCAGCCAGAAATGTGGATACAGACTCCCCAGCATGCTGCTGCCTCTTATGGAACTCCATCCGCCGGGCCATCTTGGTCTCAGTAGGCGCCAAGTGGCTTGTTAGGCAGGCAAGAATATCTTTGAGAGATGTCTCACTCAGCTTCGCTGGAGCAAGTAATGCCTTGGCCAGCTTGAAGGTCTCGGGCCCACAGTAGCTCAGGAATGTGGCCCTTCTTTTGCTGGCATCGGTGATCCCTTGAGCCACTGCAAAGAACTCGAAGCGTTCGACGTAGTCTTCCCAGGTGTGGGGCTCTGATGGCTGGAAGGGCTCCAATACCCTTGGACTCTCCATTGTCCTAGCGGGCAGGGTCGTCTTCTCAGCTGGCCAGTGAGTCTTGTTCTCAGCTGCAATCCGGACTCTGAGGCAGGGTTGTGTTTAACCGCTCCTCAGCATTCCGGATCCCACCTTCGTCGCCAGTTGTTGTGACGTGGGGTTTGTGATTTCAGCTCTCTTGACAAAACATGCTGGAGACAGTTCTCTAGTAACAGCTCTTTATTAAAGTGAACAAGACTGAAGACTGAGGAGAGGAAAGCTACATTTATAGGGACAGGGGACTAGCTAGGAAGGGATACATTTTGGAGGGAACAATATCAAGCAATCACAGTGCTGCCTTTTGGAGGAAACCAATAAGACAGAGGATCCAAATACAGCAGCTTAAATGAACCAATAGTAGCTGTACCCTCTGGAACCAAAAGGCAGTTACTTTATCCTAATGCAAATACAGACAATAATAATACAGATATAAAATCCTTTGACTCAATACACAACAAACTCCATGTGTAATGGGGGCTGGATTTCAGTAGTGTGCCCATGAGGTCTGCAAGACTTCAGGAAATGACCAGACCATCTCACTGCTGGAGGTTCCTTGAGGTCCCTTCCAGCTCTACAGTTGATGATAATAATAATAAATGATAATAATAATAATAATTTATTATTTATACCCCGCCCATCTGGCTGGGTTTCCCCAGCCACTCCTAAACAGGGCTTCCTTCAGATGCCTTCTAAAAATCTGGTAGCTGTTTTTCTCTTTGACATCTGGTGGGAGGGCATTCCACAGGGCGGGCGCCACTACCGAGAAGGCCCTCTGCCTGGTTCCCTGCAACTTGGCTTCTCGCAGCGAGGGAACCCCCAGAAGGCCCTCGGCACTGGACCTCAGTGTCCGGGCAGAACAATGGGGGTGGAGACGCTCCTTCAGGTATACTGGACCGAGGCCATTTAGGGTGTTAATGGTCAGCACCAACACTTTGAATTGTGCTCGGAAATGTACTGGGAGCCAATGTAGATCTTACAAGACCGGTGTTATGTGGTCTCGGCGGCCGCTCCCAGTCACCAGTCTAGCTGCCGCATTCTGGATTAGTTGTAGTTTCCGGGTCACCTTCAAAGGTAGCCCCACGTAGAGCGCATTGCAGTAGTCCAAGCGGGAGATAACTAGAGCATGTACCACTATGGTGAGACAGTCTGCAGGTAGGTAGGGTCTCAGCCTGCGTACCAGATGGAGCTGATAGACAGCTGCCCTGGACACAGAATTGACCTGTGACTCCATGGACAGTTGTGAGTCCAAAATGACTCCCAGGCTGCGCACCTGGTCCTTCAGGGGCACAGTTACCCCGTTCAGGACCAGGGAGTCCTCCACACCTGCCTGCCTCCTGTTCCCCACAAACAGTATTTCTGTCTTGTCAGGATTCAATAATAGAATAATAATAGAATAATAATTCTATTATCTTCACACACACACACACTTCTTCCACCAGTTGATCTCAGCAGATGCTGCTGACCGATAACCTCTCCCCCATTTTTTGCTCACAACAATCCTGTAAGGTAGGTTAGGCTGTGAGGATGTAATTGGCTCAAGGTGACCATTTGAGCTTTATGGGGAAGCTGGGGTTTGAACCTGATATCTGAGTGTGTTATCATGTGCATTGGGCAGACAAGGTGGGAACAACACAGAGCTCACACAATTATCCTTGGTATCGAAATTGGAATGCTAAAAGTATGTAACCTTGAAAGCTTCAGAGGCCCAAAACACTGCAACTTGATGCTCGTGTGCTTCAATGTGTGGGGACTACAGAGTGGTATGTATTGGAGTTGTGCTTAGAAGTCTGGTTTTGTACTTTATCCAGATAAAGCAAAATTTATTCCACACCATCACCTCCATGACATTGTGCTGGTGGTAGCAGGGTGGGGGTGCCATTGTGTGGTTCGCCTCAGGTGCCAAAATGTCTTGAGCAAGCCCTAGAAGAAGGTTAGGGTAAGAACAAGGAGTTTAGGATAATGGCAGCTGTTGATCAGGCTTCCTCCATAAGAAAAGTCTTGCTAGATCAGGCTAAAGGCACATGTAGTCCAGCGGTCTGTTCCAATAGTGGGCAACCTGATGCATTGGGGGTAAGGCCACAGCAGGAAACGTTCTGCTATATTCCATAGATTTTTATTGATCCTGAGTTGTCTGAAAACTTTGTGACCACTTTGGGAGATGGTACACTTGCAAAGCGTTATGTCAGTGATTTCAGTAAGTACATACCCAAAATAATGGCCATGAAGGCCAGAAAGAGAGTGTGTCCTAGGCAAGGTTTTCCCAGCGGGAAGTTCCAGGGAAAGCCTTGCATCCCTTTCCTGTCAAACGAGGCAATGGGGTTGCCAGGCATTTCAGTGGTCAGATCAGCCACAGTGGGGACTGGTGGTGAGACTGGCAACTGTATCTCTCAGCCTGGCTTTAAGAGGAAAAGTGCAAGGCAATGCAGCTGCCATTTTATGTTACCCACAGAATACCTCTAGGCCCAGCCCCTGGCATTGCATCCCTCAGTAATGCTATGCTGGGGTCCAATAGTTGGAGAAGTTCAATTATTGTAGATTTGCTGTGTTTCAGAAAATGTGAATAAGGTAAGTTCACCTTTAAATGCAAACAACTGGATTTCTCCTCCATCCCTAATCTTTGACTGGGTAGGTTATTTCAATAGCAACCCTGCTCCTCCAGGGAGCATTTTGACACTACACACAGAAACAAATGCCCCCAGCACACAGTCAAGGTCCATCCAGTTCACCTTTGCAGTTTAATATCAGGATTTGATTTACACGACAGGCTTTGAAATCATGACCTGGAGGGGGAAGGGTCCATCTCCTGTTTCTAATTTATTTTATATGGGGTGGGAGGTGTAGAAGAGCAAGGATAAGTCCAAGCAGGAGGAAATATATAAAAAGCTGGTGCCTAGGAGACAACAACCTCTGTTCCCTTTCCGTTCTGTGTGGACTTGGCGTCTCCCGTTCCCTAAAGTATTATCAAAGGAAGCACTTCAGTCAAGAGAAATAGACAGGGCTGCCTCCTCCAGCAGCCACTTTCTCTGGTATTTGATGTGAGATTTCTCTCAGAAATAAATAGAACCCAGCTCCCCTTTGCTCCATTCTCTTCCAGTGAGCTGGCCTGTCACCTTTGATGTCACTAGGCAAAGACGAGCCTCAGACTAAATGGCGCCCCAGACAAGCATATTCAGGCTCCCCTGCCTGTCCCCCCCATATTTGAATGCTTCCTACCCCCTTGCATTTATAGCCCAATTCAAAATGCAGCTTTTGCATACTTTAATCACCCCATTCTATGATACATTTTGATGCATGGATCTGATCACTATTGCTTGAATCCAAAGGACAGCTCAGGATTCCTTTATTTCATAAAATTTATACACTGCTTGATTGTAAAACAAACAAACAAAAACAAACAAAAAACACCCTCAAAGTGGTTTACAAAGTGGCATGTCAAGGAGCAAGCCAGAAGTAAGATAAGAACCAAAGGATGAAGGACAAAGGGCTGCACCATAGCTCATAAAAAAACTTGTTTCTAAGCAAATCCTAATCAGAACAGTTGGGCCTTTAAACTCCTTCCTGCCAAGGATTTAGTAATCAGCATGGATGGGCAAAATCAGTCTAGGGCAGAAGAAGGGAACCCTTTTCAATCCAAGGACTGCATTCCTTTTGGGGCAACCTTCCATGCCCA
This sequence comes from Zootoca vivipara, assembly GCF_965207765.1. Classification (NCBI taxonomy): domain Eukaryota; kingdom Metazoa; phylum Chordata; class Lepidosauria; order Squamata; family Lacertidae; genus Zootoca; species Zootoca vivipara. The sequence continues at coordinate 27,256,856 of NC_142585.1, read as the reverse complement.
CCATGGCATGCCAGTGGTGGGTGGTGGGTGGACCCACAAATAAAAGTGGGCAGTACAACAAATGCAATTTTTACTTTTTCTTTTTCTTTTCTTTTCTTTTTTTACAGTAGGCTAAGTTCTACACACATTCACAGATCCATCTTGTTCTCCATGCACACAACCAAGAGGCATTATTGGAGGTCAACGACACATTCAGGGCACTTGTAATGTGCAGCAGGGCTGGTGAGCAGTGTAGGCAGGGAACAGGGGTGGGTGTGTGGACTAGGGAGAGTGCCAAGGGCCAGAAAGAAAGGCATTGTGGGCTGCATTTGGGCCCTAGCTCTGAGGCTCCTCCCATCTCTTGTCTAGGGCCTGAAGGACCTTCGCTGAGAAGCCACCTTTTAAAGTTCAGTGTTTCATTTCATGGGGCCACTGCAGAAGGATGCAAATTCTCAATTGCCTGTGAAAAATAGAGATGGGGCGGGGGAGAATTTCAGTTCAGTTCACATTTTAATACAAACATGCCCTCAGTATACTAACTCAGTATACTGTATGTGTCTAAATTCTACACATAGAAGCTAACAGGGTAGTCTATAGAATTCTTCCTAAGGAGTAAAGGGTCTCTGCAGATGTCATTTTAATTGTGCATTCATGATGGACACAAGGAGGTTATACACGATTCTGCTTTTCAATACTGTTTGCAGCTGCAAAAGTTTCAGGCTAGACATATCCCGTAGCTTTCCGCTGGCATCCTGTAACTTTTTATATCACAAATGTTGTGTGTGTGTGTGTGTGTGTGTGTGTGTGTGTGTGTGTGTGTGTGTTGAGGGGTCCTGTTTTTGTTGTGCTGCAGTGCAAGAGTGCCCTCTAGGTAGCACTAATGTGGTAACAGTAGGGAAGCATCATAGAAAAATTAATAAAGCGGAATGAGGTGCTGATAGCCTAGTATAAATCCACCACTAATGCATTATTATTGTCAGAAGACACCCACAAAATAACCATCTCCCTGGAGTGGCCCCACGGAATTCAGTGGTGACTTACTATGGTGCTTTGCAGCACTCTGTAACATCTACCTGTGCTCATCTGCAAGAGGCATATGTCAAGACATTGTTTTTCTTGTAAAAGAAAGAAAAAAGCATCCTGTGTTTCTGTTTCCGTACTTGCTTTGCCAGCCTCTGGAGGTGGTAGAGTCCTCTTGCAGCAGTTAGTCACCTTATCAGATATGTGGCTACATTATTTCTATCCTCCGGGGGTCAGGTATAGAAGATGGTTAATTTCAGGTGTGTTCATTGGTTCTTGTTTGTGTGCGGGCAGAATTCGTGTAGGCAACAGCCTAATTAATCTCCAACCTAAATTAGATTACGATAGAAGTTATGTGTAATGGTTGTCAATTGACCAGAAAATGCTCCCTGGGCTGTTCCTATGCCTTTAACAGCAGCTTCATTTGCAGGAATCAGCAGGTGAAGTTTGATGCAAGGTCCTGAGAATTAGGCTCACCTGCTAATGTTGGCAATGAGTTTTCGCTGTTCAAACACAAATGCAAAATAGCATAACTAAGTCCGAGACAATTATTATAATAGAAACACCTAATTGTCTAGTAACCTAACATCTTCATCGCACATAACCATTTAAAGTAAACTGCACCAGCTGCAGTATGGACACTTCCAGAAGGTCATTCTCTTGAGGTAGGATCCTGTCATATAGCTACAACTTCAAGATGCACAATTATAGTTGATGGGGTGGTCTTGGCAATAATAACATAGCTGCCAAGTTCTCCCCTTTTTAAGGGATATTCCTTTATGCTGAATAGGCTTCCTCGCGAGAAAAGGGAAAACTTGGCAGCTATGAATAATAACCCTGCTTCCTTCAAAAGATCAGGCTTTTGTGATAAGGAAAAAGATGGGGAAACACTGCAAAATGTGGGATAACACTTGTTTTGACAGCATCATCTAACCTTTCTGCAAACCAGAATGAATCATCATTAAATATCCAGTGTCCTCTAATCTCCCAACAAACAGACCAGAACGAATGCTCAATAAGCAGGCTAATCAAGTAGCGCCCTGGGTAGAATGGCAAGGGTCAGACACTTCTTCGTGTTTCAGTGCCCATGGGGATATTTTTACATGAGCGCATAAATGCACTTTCGACAGCACTCAGATAATTTGTTAGATTTTTAATTTTAGTTTATATTGTTTATCAGCCACATAGCCACCTCTACTAACCTGGTGCCATCTAGATGTTTTGAATGACAACTTCCACCAACCCCTCTGACATCCTGCACAGTGAACAAAGCTTGTTAGTACGACAGCAAGCAGGATCCCTGCCCTCTAACAGCATGGGGTGGTTATCATGAGGAGAGGAACTATGTCAAATACCTAGCTACGAAGATGCAAGGGTTTTATGTGGCTTGATAACACACAGGACATCAGAGCTGATCTCACAAGATAGTTGTTAAATGAAGTATCATTGCATTATCAGTCGGTTTTATTGTGGCTGCATTCTGCACTAGACTTCAGTTTCTGGGCAATTTTCAAGGGCAATCCTACACAGAAGGCATTTTAGTAATCTTTATAGGAGATAACTCAAGTGCAGGGCGGTAGCAAGCAGAGGCATACCTAGGCACCCTTGCACCCTTGGCAAAGAGCTGCATTGGCATCCCCCATCCCTTGATCACTGCCAGCTCTCCCATCTTTCTTTTCTCTCTAAGCCCTGCTGGGTGCTCTCCTCACACTTCTAACAATGCCAATTCCAGCAGTCAGATTTCTCCATCAAGGCACCCAGAGGAGCCTGTGTGCCTTGGCAGCTGCCCAGAGCAGTGGAGATGCAGTCTAGGGAGCTCATAGCCACTCCAAGCCGGACTGGAGAGGCACAATTTTTTTGTGTCCCCCTGGGCCTGTTGGTCCCTTGGCTGGGGGCCATCATGGCCAACCCCTAGATTATACCCCTAGTGGCAAGGCCATCTAGCAGAAGTAACATAGGAGACATATTTTGTACACACACATATATAATTTATATAAAGAAGGGGGGAAAGAGGCTGTGAAGTTTCCAGTTGACCATTGGTGCTCAGGTGGCAGACTGAGTGGGTGCACCTGTTACCTGGGCAATCTTCCTCGTTACGGTGCAATGTGACATGTTGCAGGACTACATCCCTGACCACTAGCCATGCTCGCCAGGGCTGATGGGAGTTGGAGTCCAACATCATCTGAAGGGCAGGGCACCCTGTTGACTGCACCCTACAGTCATGTCATACAGTGTTTGTGGTCACACTAGAAGAGTCCCTGGTAAATGCAGGTAACAGGTACTCTGTTGTGGGAGTAGAACTGAAGCAGTGGTGGGGTAAGGGCAGAGGTTGTCTGTTGTTACAAGCACCCAAGAGTTCCTGTTTTCATCTCTGGTGTGGCGAAGAATGGCGGAATCTCTACAAAACATGGCTGTTCTTTCAGAGCAGGAAGCTCTCCTCTCAAGAACAGCTGGTGGTCGTATTTCACAAAGAAAATGCTGCTTTGAAATCCACTCCTAAAAAGCCTGGGGTCCCAAGTGTGCCAGTGTTAGAGGAGAAGTGGAGCACTGAGGTGGAGGCTGGCAATGGACTGCAGGAAATATAAGGTGAGGTTTGATCAGGGAGGAGCTGAAGCTCATCGGTGAAACATATGCTCTGCATACAGAAGGTCCCAGATTTCATCCATAAGGGCATCTCTAAGCAGGGCTGGGAATGTCCTTCATCTGAGAACCACTGCTCATACTGAGCTCGATGGTCAATGGTCTGATCCAGTAACTTCCTACAGTATGTGCCAAAGCACAAACAGAAGACAGAGTTGAAGAATGTAGCTGAGGCATTTGGACCAGTCCCAACAATTTCACAAAGAGGCTGAACAGTTGACCTTTCCCTATGATTCCCCCTCCCCTAAAAATATCTCTGTTACAGGATGCAAACTAATTGGCTGTGTGCTCATCTAGCGGGTGGGGGTGGGGTGGGGGTGGGCTCTCGTTGATTTCTGACTCATCCACTCAAACAATGGACAGGAGAAAGTTCACAGTGTCGTCATTGGGTTCTGCTTTCTTGATCACAGCTGAACTCTGGCACAATGAAGGCACAATATATTGCCTGGATGAGAACTCTGGGTTTGAAATATTCTGGTACCAGGAGGGGCCAGAGGGAGCAGCTGGTGTTGCTGCTCAGAGGTGTCATAGAACAGGGACAAAGTGCTGTTAGAATGATCTAATCTCCTGAGGCACTTTTTGCCAATTCTCTGTGTGCCAAATAAATAAGCTTTTCTTAGAGAAAAACCCACTAAATACTGGTATGATCTGCAGAGAAAGAGGTATAATACACCAGTGTTTCCCAACCTTCTTCCAACCATGGCTCCTTTCCAACTTTGTTTCCTTCCTGTGCCCTCCTCTGGCATAGCCAAGGGGGGAACCAGGGGGACAGCTGCCCTCCAAAAAAGTAAAAATCAGTACAAATCTGAGGTTCTGACCCCCCCCCACAACAAAAGCCTGCCCCGCCACAAAAATCTTGGCTACACCCCTAGCCCCCCTCCTACTGGTAGAAAGGTAGCTGTTTAAATGTTTTGTTTGTAAATGGAACATGTTTCATTTATAATTTATACAATTTATACAAAATTCAATTACATAAAATGATAGGAACATGTTGAAATACTGTTGAAGCAGAAAAACAGAGAATCATAGAGCTGGAAGGGACTCTAAGGGTCATCTTTCTAATGCAACCCCCTGCAATGTAGGAAACTCAGCATCCATGACAGATGGCCATCCAAACTCTGCTTAAAAACCTCTAAGTCCAGAACCAACCAAGGGAGATTCATCTTCCATGTATTATAAAAAGTAAACACTTATTTGACCTCAACTGTTTGACGTAGAGGGGTAAACCTACAGATACATGCCAAAAGGTGCACAGTGAGTTTTGTATAGATGGGATAATTTTAAAAAGCAAGTGGTCCTCACTGACCAGGTGCAAAAAAAAAAAATCCCTTCAATAGCACCTTAAAGACCAACTAAGTTTTTATTTTGGTATGAGCTTTCGTGTGCATGCACACTTCTTCAGATACAGTATCTGTAGGAATTTTTTTATTTTGCTTCGACTCAGACCAACACGCCTACCTACCTGTAACAGGTGCAAAAAGATTTTGTCATCCTGAGGAGCCCTGGCTGCTAACACTATAGCCCCACACACCCTTACCTGGGAGTAAGGGCCACTCAACTCAGTGTGGCTTTCTTCTGAGTAGACACTTAGTTATTTACTAGATGCAAGTCAGCAGCACCAGACGACCCTGCTTGGCTAGACCTAGAGAGGATTCCTCCCTGCGCCTTGCAGAGCCAGATCAATGCTGCTAATGGGCTCTGCCCCTTGGCAACATCCAAAGGCCCTGATCCACTAGGCGCTGGGGTGAATTGCACCATGCATCTTGCAGAGTCAGGCCCAGGCAGCCACTGGGCCCAGCACTGGCAGCAGCAACAAGCAGCTCCGGCTTGCCCAGCCCTACCCATTGTTGCACTTTTTTGGCAAAACCTCAAAAAATGAAGTTTTTGAGCTATTTTAAAGGGAAATCGCTAAAAACAACACTGCCAACAAGGGTTGCTATGTGTCCAGATTTTCCTGGACATTTTTTGGCAATTTCTGCCCAGAGACTCTATCTGACTGCAGTATTCTGGCTATGTCTGGGAAATTCCGGACGTATGACAACCCTAAGCATGCACAGCTAAGCTAAGGGCTTAACTGCCTTTTGTGAGTCTGGGCAGATGTGTCTTGATGATACCTATTGTCCCTTCCAAACGTGCAATCCTGTATCAGTGACTGTAGAATCTATAAGCAGGAACCTGTTAGATCAGTTTCTTTGTCAAGGTGCCTTCACCACTCAGTTAAGTACCTTTCATCCACATCTTTAAAAGTGAGCTTTGTTGCCATAGAGACAAAAGGGTGGAGGCGGGCATTTGCTGCCTCAAACTGAATGCCTTTTGGGGACCGAAAGGCCTAGAACTGTATGTGTGTGGGAAAGTGTTTTGGCTGACGCTGGGAGGTAGAGACACAGAGGCATGATTGCTCTGTGCTGGACAAAAGACAGTGACCCTGGGGCTTCCATAGAAACTTAATGGGGAAGCAAGAACTTTTGCACTGTTAATGCTGTGAGCCCCTCCATCCTATGCTCATGTTGCATATATGTGTAAAAACAGCAACAACAAGTATCCGGAAGACACCACCAGAGAACAGAAGCCTGGCAGAGCAAGGAGGTTCACACCCCACAATGGAAAAGCCAAGAGCATGATCCTTGGCACTGCTGCTGGTTCATGAGGTGGGACTCCCTTCTGTGTGCAATGGTTTGCGTACATGTGTATGACAGAGATCTTGTGGAGCAAGCTGCCCAGATACCACTGATAGATGAGAAAGCTGTCACAGTGCCTGAGCATCGCAAGATGCAAGTACAGCAGATTGCAGTCTATAAAACACTATCAACAAATCAGTTGAGACTCCTGCATTGCAGGGGGTTGAACTAGATGACCCTTGGAGTCCCCTCTACAAATCTACAATACTCTGATTCTATGACTGCTGCAGTGAAGAGTGGTATAAAGATACCTTAATAAATCAATAAATATGTTTTGTATAACATATAGCCTGTTGCAGAGTACCTGAGAACTAAACATTGTGCACTCTTTTGTGATATTTTGGTTGATCCGAATAAATTTATTGTTCAATTGTTTATTCTGAAGTGTCCCGCCCCCCTCCCCGATTATAGGTCAATATGTTTTTGTGTTTCGATTTTATTTGGTCGTTATTTAACAATAGCTAAGAAGCAGAGACAGGGACAGGAATGTAATGTTGCCACTAGAGGTCGCCGTAATACCAAGCAGAAGTTGCAATTTTGGGAAATGAAAGCTCCCCCTTAACCTATTTCCTTTTGGGGTTCATAAGACGGACTAATTTCAGTTTTTAAAAATAAAGTATTGGCGTTGTCAGAGATTTAACTTGGGATCTTTTGAATACAAAGCATATGTCTGATTTCACAGTAGATACCACAAATTAACCATGTGCTGTTGGGGGGGGGGGAATACTTCCTTTTGTCTATCCTGAATCTCCCACTGTTCTGCTTCATTGGATGACTCCTGAGTTTTAAGGCTCCTTCAGACAACCTGCTTATTAAGCATTCATCCTGATTTGCGTACACAGAATGTCAGGCCATATCCTGTCTTTATCCAGAGCATTTTCTTGGATTGTTTGCAGAGTAGTTATACGACAATGAGCAGTCATCCTGATTTGCTTGCAAGGTGTGTGTGGGCGTGTCTTCCTGTTAATCACTCGTTCATGCCATAATTTTTCAGTGCATTTCCCCAACTTGCTCACCCGCTTTCAGCCCTTAATTACTGGCTCTGCAGCTACAACCAACTTTAAAGTCACCACTCAGATTTCCCTAAAACAAAGCCCTAACAATATGCCAGGAGACTGAATAACAATACCGGAGTGTGCTGCAGGGTCATAATACACTACTGTAATTTCCCCCTGTCTGCAGTAAAGTGGGTCATACCAAGACTGGATTGTTTTGCTGGGCTGGTGTAATCCCCATTCTTTCAGCCCCTACCCCACTCCCTACAATATTAGTAAAATATAAATGTGCTGGCATTGCTAGGGTAATGTTTATTAATGCTTACAAGGTCTACACTTTCTTGTATGAAATAAGATCAGAGTTGGAAACATCATTGCCTCTGTTGCAAACTAGTTTGGGGAGTAAGGTACACTACTACCCTGTCGCAGCTGCACTCAATATAATAATAGATTTCTCATGTTTTTAAAAAATGAGCAGAATAGTACAGTACAGTTCATGTATATTTTGCCTCTTTTCTTGGGTTCTAAAAGGACTAGAAATTCACGGTAGGATTCAACTCAGAGTATGCCTATTGAAATTAATGGACCTAACTTAGTCATGTCCATTTATTTCAATGGGTCTACCGTGTTTCTCATATTTTAAGGCATCCCCAAAAAATAAGCCATGACAGGATTTCAAAGGGTTGGTTAAAAATAAGACATACCCCGAAAATAAGCACTATCGCAAAGCCCCGACCAAGCGAGAGGCGAAGCCACGGGACCCAGCAGGAGCTCCCTGCCTGCTTCCCCGAGCCGTAGCGCATCGGGGGACAGAGCCGAAGATCGGCGGGCGCTCCTTGCTGGGCTTGACAAGCCCGGCAAACAGTGCCCGCCGATCTTCGGACGTGTGCTGTGTGACAGGCGGGGGGGGAAGCGGAGATCGTTCTCCGCTCTCCCCCCACCCCCGCCTGTCACCGAAGATCGGCGGGCGCTCCTTGCTGGGCTTGACAAGCCCGGCAAACAGCGCCCGCCGATCTTCGGACCTGTGCTGTGTGACAGGCGGGGGGGAAGCGGAGATCGTTCTCCGCTCTCCCCCCACCCCCGCCTGTCACCGAAGATCGGCGGGCGCTCCTTGCTGGGCTTGACAAGCCCGGCAAACAGCGCCCACCGATCTTCGGACCTGTGCTGTGTGACAGGCGGGGGTGGGGGGGAAGCGGAGATCGTTCTCCGCTCTCCCCCCACCCCCGCCTGTCACCGAAGATCGGCGGGCGCTCCTTGCTGGGCTTGACAAGCCCGGCAAACAGCGCCCGCCGATCTTCGGACCTGTGCTGTGGGACAGGCGGGGGTGGGGGGGAAGCGGAGATCGTTCTCCGCTCTCCCCCCACCCCCGCCTGTGACCGAAGATCGGCGGGCGCTGTTTGCTGGGCTTGACAAGCCCGGCAAACAGCGCCCACCGATCTTCGGACCTGTGCTGTGTGACAGGCGGGGGTGGGGGGGAAGCGGAGATCGTTCTCCGCTCTCCCCCCACCCCCGCCTGTCACCGAAGATCGGCGGGCGCTCCTTGCTGGGCTTGACAAGCCCGGCAAACAGCGCCCGCCGATCTTCGGACCTGTGCTGTGGGACAGGCGGGGGTGGGGGGGAAGCGGAGATCGTTCTCCGCTCTCCCCCCACCCCCGCCTGTCACCGAAGATCGGCGGGCGCTGTTTGCTGGGCTTGACAAGCCCGGCAAACAGCGCCCGCCGATCTTCGGCCCTGTGCTGTGTGACGGGCGGGGGTGGGGGGAAGCGGAGATCGTTCTCTGCTCTCCCCCCACCCCCGCCTGTCACCAAAGATCGGCGGGCGCTCCTTGCTGGGCTTGACAAGCCCGGCAAACAGCGCCCGCCGATCTTCGGCCCTGTGCTGTGTGACGGGCGGGGGTGGGGGGGAGCGGAGATCGTTGACAAGCCCGGCCCTGTGGAGCGGAGATCGTTGACAAGCCCGGCCCTGTGCTGTGTGACAGGCAGGGGTGGGGGGAAGCGGAGATCGTTCTCCGCTCTCCCCCCACCCCTGCCTGTCACCGAAGATCGGCGGGCGCTGTTTTGCTGGGCTTGACAAGCCTGGCAAACAGCGCCCGCCGATCTTCGGCCCTGTGCTGTGTGACGGGCGGGGTGGGGGGGAAAGCGGAGATCGTTCTCCGCTCTCCCCCCACCCCTGCCTGTCACCGAAGATCGGCGGGCGCTGTTTTGCTGGGCTTGACAAGCCCGGCAAACAGCGCCCGCCGATCTTCGGCCCTGTGCTGTGTGACGGGCGGGGTGGGGGGGAAAGCGGAGATCGTTCTCCGCTCTCCCCCCACCCCTGCCTGTCACCGAAGATCGGTGGGTGCTGTTTGCTGGGCTTGACAAGCCCGGCAAACAGCGCCCGCCGATCTTCGGACCTGTGCTGTGTGACGGGCGGGGTGGGGGGAAAAGCGGAGATCGTTCTCCGCTCTCCCCCCACCCCCGCCTGTCACCAAAGATCGGCGGGAGCTCCTTGCTGGGCTTGACAAGCCTGGCAAACAGCGCCCTCCGATCTTCGGACCTGTGCTGTGTGACGGGCGGGGTGGGGGGAAAAGCGGAGATCGTTCTCTGCTCTCCCCCCACCCCCGCCTGTCACCGAAGATCGGCGGGCGCTCCTTGCTGGGCTTGACAAGCCCGGCAAACAGCGCCCGCGTGCACTTTATTAAAAAATAAGACATCCCTTGAAAATAAGCCATGTCGTGTTTTTTTGAGGAAAAAATTAATATAAGACATGTCTTATAATATGAGAAACACGGTACTCTGAGTAAAACTCAGCTGAATGCCACCTTTTCTCCCACCACAGCCTCTAAATGACATCTGGGAAGCTGTGGATTATGGGAAAGGGGAGCAATTGCCCCTTACCCTCCTAAAGATGTCAATTATCATTCTACTTGTCCCACTTGCAGGGCTATTTGAATGCCTAGCAACCAACACATCTTGCATTGGGCATTGACTGCTAGATGTAATAGGCCTGGGAGGGAGGGAGAGAGCGAAAAACCGAATTTTGGTATTAGCCATAACCAACACATTCCCTGTCAAAAAAGTCAACAAAGTTGGAATGTAAGTCTTGGGTAACTGGGAATACATTCTCCAAGGTTTAGGAGATGAATGAATTATGCATATTGTGCATATTGTGCAAAGACCCACCCAACTTTAGGTCACATTTGCATTCACATTCTTATCCTTTGGTGGATGTTCTCCAATAGCCTCAGGGGTGCCTCTGACCATGTCTAGATAGGATCTTCATTACCACCGAAGAATTTAAGCTTGCCCCCAAACATTTCCATTCTCATACCAAAAATATTATCCAGAATAGTTTGCACATCCTATGGCCACCCTGCAAATATGTGTGTGTGTGTGTGTGTGTGTGTGTGTGTGTGTGTGTGTGCATGACTCCATTATTATTATTTAAATCTGAAGCACAAAAGAGACTGTTGCCCTAGATGTGCACTAAAAATAAAGAGATTAAAAATAAACCCAGAGAATGCTGTGCATTTTAATTCCTCATGAAAGCCATTGAGGGGTTTGGGTTGTTTTTTTACTGTCATCCTCTAGAGGCAGCAAGGAACAAACAGCTTTCAAGAGAAAGGAGTATCAGATGCTGGCAGATAGTGTTGCTATGGCAATTTCAATTTTGCACCTCTGTGGTTTGATACAAAGGTTTATGAAGGGCATCTCCTGGAAGAGTTATCACCATTATGGCTAGTGCTGCAGGTATCACCACAGACAGGTTAAAAAACTTCAGTGCATTAATTATGCCCATCACGTATATGCAGACTTTCCTCAAATTACTTTGCAATGCAATCCAAATGTATGCTTACGTACTCAGAAATTCTACTGAATTCACTAAAAGTGCTCCTTAGAGAAATGGCAAGGAACACCAACCTCAGATGGCCCTTAGCCAGCTCCCACCTGTCTGCCTTCTTTCTTACAGCCAATCCAGGAGGATGGCTCTGCCTGTTGCTCCACCTACCATTGGTAACCCTGCCCTCCACCCATCCTGTCCCAATGGGCACCAACCACCACTGGCTACTCCCCTTCAAAGACTATGCAACAAAAGTGAATGTTTCACCAGTGCTTGGAATTATGGCTACAACACCATGCCAGCCTTTCCCCCCTCTCACCTCCTCTTACACTTTGCTTAACATCCAGTGTGATGAAATGTTCTGGTGGACTCAGATGTTTGCTTGCTATTCTGTGACATTTTGCTTCAGCATCCTTTGGGGTTTTCAAAATAAAACAGTGTGTTTAGTCTTTAGCAAAGCATGAAAAGGGGTCCCTTCGAACTCTACAATTCCATGATTCTATGATTGCCACCTGCCTTGCTTCTTCTCAGTTTATTTTGGTCCACTTCTTTCTGATAAAAGTTAACTAGTTAGTCTGTTTCACATGCATAACACTTCTACATGGGGACTTTTTTATTATGCTTCAAACTCAAAGGTGCAAAATTCCCTACCTATACCATACAAGGAAATTTAGCAGTCATAATATTGTTGTTTTTTCGTAGAAATTGTTTCTTACCTATCTAATTCAATTATTGTTAATTAAATTTATTAGTCACTTTTTTTTTGCCATGGCAACCTACAGCATTTTAAAGCAGAAAACCAAACTCGTACATGATTTAAAAACAGCATTAAAATATTTATGTCTTGCTCTGTTTCTTTTTTGTTATTAATAGATCAATAAATATGAAAAAAGAAAGAGCAAGAGAAAAGGAAGGGGGTGGCAGAGAGAGGGGGGGCAGTTTTCCTGCCTATTGTTGGCTTTAACCCTGCCCATCATTTGCATGAAACCTGCACTACGCGTAGACCCTCTTGCCTGGCCATACCAGGAACTGCCCAAGTCTGCTCTCCAGTATTGTGCTTTTCATTTCTGTTCTGTGCTACAAGAAACTCCCCACTGCACAGTTTGCATTAAAGTTTTCTTGTCTATGCATCCTTTGTTTGATCACCTCTTTGTGAAACATTTCATAACACCTGGCAGATTGCCTCTGAAGAAATATAACTTGCCACCCAAACAGGAGAAAAGGTTCCTGCATCAGCTGACTTTTTTTTTATAAAGGCTTTTGTTGTAGTTTTCAGCTCTCACACCCCACCCTAAAGCTCTGGTGAATTAAGAAGTATTGTGAAAACAACTAAAGCAGGGGTGTCAAACTCAAATTCATCGGGGGCCGCATCAGCAGTTTGGTCACCCTCAAAGGGCCGGTTGTATCTGTAGGACTATGTGTCCACTCTTTATTATCATAAATTATTGTCACTGCATTCAATTATTACTGTTTTTTGTAATAATGTAAGTAATAACTAACATAGTCAGAATAATGGCAAGTAGATATTCAAATGTACAATTATTGTACAATTTATTGAAAAATGATTTTTGGTAACTGCACTGGGTGGTGGAGGCTCGCTAGGGTTTCATGCAGGAGCTTTGCAGAGCTACTGGTACCTGGAGATGCTGGGGTCCTTCTGCATGCAGGACAGATGTTCTGCCAGTGAGCCACCACCCTTCACCAAAGGGACTGGCTGAGGTTGACTCACTGGAGCTGCTCTCCTGGTTCCAGGGTTTAAAGGCCAGAAGTATAAAGCAGCATCCTATGTTTCTGAGGAGAGGGAGAGGGAGAGGGAGGGGAGGGAAGGGAGGGAGGAAGGAAGAAAAGAGGGAGTGGGAGGGAGAGAGGAAGGAAGGAAAGAGGGGAGAGAAAGAAGAGTAGGAAATAAGGAAGGGAATAAAGAAGGAAAGAAAAAGAAAGAGGGAGAGAAGACAGAGATAAAGAAGGAAGGAAGGAGAGGGAAAGAAAGAATAAGAATGAGGGAGAGGAAGAAAGATGGGAAGGACGGAAGGACGGAAGGAAGGAAGGAAGGAAGGAAGGAAGGAAGGAAGGAAGGAAGGAAGGAAGAAAGAAAAGAGGGAGCAGGAGGGAGAGAGGAAGGAAAGAGGGGAGAGAAAGAAGAGTAGGAAAGAAGGAAGGGAATAAAGAAGGAAAGAAAAAGAAAGAGGGAGAGAAGACAGAGATAAAGAAGGAAGGAAGGAGAGGGAAAGAAAAAATAAGAACGAGAGAGAGGAAGAAAGAAAGGGAAGGGGGGGTCGCCGCCTTGATTCAGCGCCAGAAAAGAGTGCGAAGGGACCCAGGGGCAAAAAGCATTTCCCGTGCAGCGTGAGGCAGCGGGTGTCCGTTTTAGGAGATGTGTGTAAAGCCTCAGAGTTGCACGTTCGTGAGGCTGAGCCGCGGCAGGAGGAGGAGGAGGTGAGGCAAGAGGAGGAGAAGGCGGCGGCTTGCCGGGTCCTCCTCCTCCACGCGGCGCTGCTGGGTGCTTTGTCTGTGCTTCAGCAGCAGCAGCAGCAGCCGTTTCCAGCCGCCGAGCCGTGGCAGGAGGAGGAGGATTCAAAGTGCTACAGAGCACTGCTGCGTCGCAGAGGCTCGGGACTCTCCGTGCGGCGCTGCTGGGCGCTGACCTGGCAAGCTGCCTCCTCCTTCTCCTGCTGTGGCTTGGGGTGCTCCACACAGCGCTGCTCCAGCCACCTTTCTACCCCCCCAGGCTCCAGCTGTTTGTCGGCGCTTTGTCGGCGCGGCGCATCAGCAGCAAGGTCCCGCTGCTGGGTCCCGCTGGCTGGGGCGCTTGGCGGGCCACATGACGAGGTCTGGCGGGCCGGATTTGGCCCCCGGGCCTTGTGTTTGACACCCGTGAACTAAAGCCTGGGTCACTGCAACCTGATGTTATCAATGAGCCACCATACCCTTTTCTTCTCTGCACCACTGAAATGGTCCTCCAGAATTCTTGCTTTTCATCTGCTGTGAACCTCAGAACTTGTCCCTTCATGAAGCAAGTCTAAATCACTCCCACAATGAGCATCCATCACAAGTTAATTAGATAACAGCAGCATCTACGTGGCTGCTATAATTTCCCAGCACATCAATCTCTGGCAGAGAGTGAAAGGTTATTTTTGTAAGTTGATTTGCTCTTGGGCAATGATCACAATTTCATTGTGAGACAGACAATTATATTAAAGTTATGAAACCAGGTGGCTCAAAGCAGCCTGGATTGCTCTCTCTTATACCTGTCCAGTAAAGTGCGGGGGTTGGTTGGGTCCAGAGAGTGGTTAATGCTTGATTTGTGTGAGGCACTGGTGCCTACTGCCTTGAAATATGCAGCGGGTTAGCCTTTCCTAAAGAAACCAGCCTTGGATCGCTTGCGCTGGATTGGCTATTGATTAGTTACAAATACCCCCTTATTGGGGGAGGTGGGCAGCTGCAAGCAGAGGTGGATTTAGGGCAGTGTGGCTGGTACCACCACAGTGGCCACAGACTCATAAGTCAATACCGTACATACTACTGCAAAATAAATGGTATAAATGACTGCCCAAATAATAAGTTCAGTTGGCAATCCTATGCATCCTTGGGAGTAAGACTTACTGAAGTCAATAGGACTTACTTCTGAGAAGACATGCATAGGATTGCACTGTCAGTAGCCAAAGCTCTCAATGTATGTATGTATGTATGTATGTATGTATGTATGTATGTATGTATAGTAAAAGATGTGTGTATATCTACCATTTCATTGTGGGGACCTCTTGCCCAGGCCTCCAGACCACTCTTCCCAGCCCACTCCCTTCCTCAGCTTTGCTCTGCAACCTCCTTGAGTCCTTTGGCTGCTTGGAACAACACCTCTTCCTTGCCTGGATGGAAGAGGAGAGAGGTAGGCGTGTGTGGAGGGTGGTGGTGCCTGGTGTTTATTGTGCCTGGCAGGACAGAAGAAAAGGAGACTGAGTCAACGGTGCCAGAAGAAAGCAAGCAGGAGATCCCCACCCCACCTTCCCACTATATATAAGGATCTGGTGACTTCTGTTTCAGTGTATCTGAAGTGTGCATGCACACGAAAGCTCATACCCAGAACAAACTTAGTTGGTCTCTAAGGTGCTACTGGAGGGACCCAGGTGGTGCTGTGGTTAAACCACTGAGCCTAGGGCTTGCTGATCAGAAGGTCAGCGGTTCGAATCCCTATGACGGGGTGAGCTCCCGTTGCTTGGTCCCAGCTCCTGCCAACCTAGCAGTTCGAAAACACATCAAAATGCAAGTAGATAAATAGGAACCGCTACAGCGGGAAGGTAAACGGCGTTTCCATGTGCTGCTCTGGTTTGCCAGAAGCGGCTTTGTCATGCTGGCCACATGACCTGGAAGCTGTATGCTGGTTTCCTCGGCCAATAATGTGAGATGAGCGCGCAACCCCAGAGTCAGTCACGACTGGACCTAATGGTCAGGGGTCCCTTTACCTTTAAGGTGCTACTGGACAATTTTTTTATTTATTTTGACTGCGTCGGACTAACACAGCTACCTACCTGAATGTTGTACCCAGGTCTGTACTTGTTTTAAAAATTGCTTTTAATGTTTAACTAATTCTAGTTTTGTCCCCATCCTCCTTCCTGTTGGATTCCACAAGGGCAACACTGGGACTAAGGAGGAGGAACCTAATATAAGAAGAGTCCTGCTGGTTCAGGCCAATGGCCCATCTAGTCCAGCTTCCTGTTCTCAGTGTGGCCAACCAAATACAGGAAATTCATAAGCAGGACCTGAGTGCAAGACTACTCCCCTCTTCTGTGGTTCTGAATGCTTCCGAATACAGAACTGGTATTCACATGCATTACTGCCTCTAACAATGAAGGCAGAGCATAGCCATCATGGCTAGCAGCCATTGATAGCCTTATCCTTCGTGAATTTGTCTAATCCTCTTTTTAAAGCCATCCAAGATGATGGCCATCACTGCTTCCTGTGGGAGTGAGATCTATAGTTCAACTATTCACTGCATGAACAAGTAGACAACCAGGGCCTACCCATGTGTTGGATGCATGTAAAAAGACAGGCAGGGGAAACAATTCAGAATTGGAAATCTACTATATATTTTCAAAGGTAGTTTGTCCATTTGTCCTCTGTAGATTCAGACACCCCTCGATACGTCAGTACGGCACCCAGTACGTTTCCGAGCACAAGTCAAAGTGAAGGTGCTGACCTTTAAAGCCCTAAATGGCCTCGGTCCAGTATACCTGAAGGAACGTCTCCATCCCCATCGTTTTGCCTGGACACTGAGGTCCAGCACCAAGGGTCTTCTGGCGGTTCCCTCGCTACGAGAAGCCAAGTTACAGGGAACTAGGCAGAGGGCCTTCTCAGTAGTGGCACCCGCCCTGTGGAATGCCATCCCACCAGATGTCAAAGAGAAAAACAACTACCAGACTTTTAGAAGACATCTGAAGGCAGCCCTGTTTAGGGAAGCTTTTAATGTTTAACAGACCATTGTATTTTAATATTTTGTTGGAAGCCGCCCAGAGTGGCTGAGGAAACCCAGCCAGATGGGCGGTGTATAAATAAATTATTATTATTATTATTATTATTATTATTATTATTATTATTATTATTACATATCATTGCCAAACACAGCATGGTAGTTCCCAAGGTGGGGGGTGGCGGTTGGATGTCAGCAGCCATTTTGAATCAAGATGGGAGACCTAAATGTGACCTTGACATAACTTCACTTGATTTTTGGTGTTACAGGTCCAAACTCCTACAAGTTACAGTATCCATTTAAAAAACACAATATTTTTAGGGTTCTACAAATTTCTGGGAAGTGCTAGACACTCCCCATGAATAAACAAAGAAACCAAGCAGACCAAAACCCAGGCTCTGAAGAAAATTGATGTGGTGCATGGTTATCTACCATTTTTAATCAAGGCCTCATAGAAAGTTTGCTCTCTGTTTCACCTGTGAGAAGAAATGGTTTCTACCATTTAATGTATGTGTGAGACATTTCACTTTATAATATCCCACCTCCCGCTTATAATTTAAGGGGGGGGCAGAGAAGCTGTCCCTGTTGGGCCTCTACCCAATTCAATTTTGCACTTAATTTTTACAGCCACTTACCCTTCTAATCTCAGCCTTCATTCTGTCCAAGCCATAATTGCCCGCCAATCACTCGTTGTCTGTTTATACCTCCCTCCTGCCTTTTTCCTGGTTTTGCCCCTGCCCTCCTGTCACTTCCTTAAATTGAATTAGGCCTAATTAGATCATGCAGCCAGATGGATAGCATATCACTGTCATGGCTCCCTAAAGGCACACAAGCAACCTCTTCCACTGCCACCCCACCCCCAGGTCCCCACAGGAGAGGATCTCAGCTTTTCCCTCAAGACCTGGTGACAGGTGCTGCCTTTTGTAATAGCTTTACACAGATCCAATTGAGAGGATGTCGGGTCAAAATGGGTTACACTTGCTTAGCCATAGTGATTTTAAGGACTGTTTATCATACTGACATCACACTTTTCTTCTTTACGCTCAAAAATTGGGTACCTGACAGAAAAAACACCCTGATCCTCATTTCTCTGTGGTTTCTTGAAGATCTGCATAACATATAAAGCTGAAAGTCATTTTGGGCAGCTATTTGTATATAGTAACCCATGCCACTAAAGTTCAGAATCACCTTGGTTCCATATATGTTTTTGCTGATCTTGTAATGCTCAGATGTATTACAAATTCCTCTGAGTAGTTCTTCACTGGCTCAGAATATTAAAAAAAAATCTGCAGATGGACAATCAGTCATTAGGTTGATTTTGTACTATGCAGTGCAAACATTCTTAAATGTCAGATCCATACTCTGAAGGAAACTCAGCATATTTATTCAGACATAAGTTCCTCCAAAGTACAGAGTGACTTGCTTTTCTTCAATAACTGGGTGTTTAAGACTGCGTCCCAATTAAGACTCTGAATCACTGTAAAAGTACATAAACAGCAAGGCTTTTTAGAATTGTTATATAAAAAAAGATAATCCTGCACTGATGTGTTTACTCCGAGACCATATAACACCGATCCTGAAAGACCTACATTGGCTCCCAGTACATTTCTGAGCACAATTCAGTGTGTTGGTAAAAAGGTAAAGGACGCCTGACTGTTAAGTCCAGTCGCGAATGACTCTGGGGTTGCAGCACTCATCTTGCTCTATAGGCCAAGGGAGCTGGCATTTGTCTGCAGACAGTTTTTCCGGGTCATGTGGCCAGCATGACTAAGCCGCTTCTGGCGAAACCAGAGCAGCACACAGAAACGTTGTTTACCTTCCCACCGGGGCAGTACCTATTTATCTACTTGCACTTTGACATGCTTTCGAACTGCTAGGTTGGCAGGAGCTGGGACCGAATAACGGGAGCTCACCCCATCACAGGGATTCAAACTGCCGACCTTCCGATCAGCAAGCCCTAGGCTCTGTGGTTTAGACCACAGAGCCACCTGTGCTGACCTTTAAAGCCCTAAACGGCCTCAGCCCAGTATACCAAAGAAGTGTCTCCACCCCCACCGTTCTGAAGCTCCACCCTGACTGGTTGTAAGGCAAAAGGCAGGCCGGTGGGAGCCGGCTGAGGCCAAGCTAAAGTTGGTGGGTCAATGCCAACTTCATGACATGGTTGCTTCAAGATTGAATTACTGCAACATGCTATATGAGTGCTCAGAGATCTGCACTCCTTGCCAGTTTGCTACATGGCCAAATTTGAGGTGTTAGGAAATGTATTTTTTGTGCATTCTACACTAGGAGCATTTTACCTAAGAGATTGCCTTACCTTCATAATATGCCCACTCTGCTGTGTTGATCGGTGGAACTGGCACTGTTACAGTTGCCACATAATACTCTTTCTACATTTGTAAGAACTCGATCTTTTAATGTGGCAGCATCTACACTTTGGAACTCCCTGCCTATTGATATCACGCAGGCAGCTTCACTGTACACCTTTTGGTGCCTGATGAAAGCATTTTTGTTTAGATAAGGCTACATAGATGATTAGAAAGTTGATGTGAGCTTTAATCTGTTTTTTGGGTTTGTTTGTTTTTATTTAACATTTTGAAAGTCTTAAATCGTTGTTGTTAATTATTCTTACTGATAGTTTTATTGTTTTATCTTTTTTGTAAACAGCTTTCAGGTTTTTTTGTTTTTACAAGCAGTGTATAATTGTTAGGAAATGGATGAATTGATGTTCCATTTGCCCTAATTGACCAGCTTCCCCTACTCATTGGGCTACTTTGGGCGTTCCCCCTCCAGACGTTTTTTTCCTCCCAATATTTTTTGTACTTCTGCAAAACTCCTCCAAGCCTGGTATTTATTCTGTGTGTGGCTAATGCAGCTTTGACTCTGTAAGTACCAGCAGCCATGCCTGAACATCAGAAATAGCAGGAATAGCCAAGCTGAGCTTAGGCGGGGTTTTTCTTTTTCTTTTTTAGGGGTTGGAATGGAATTAAGCTTTTTTCTTTTAGTTGATTACAACACCCACTCCCAGATGATGTTCAGTAAGAATAAAAGCGAAACAGCTGGGAAGCCAATAGCATCTGCTAATCTGTGTTTTTTACCTGGAGCCAGCCACATCTGGTGTCCTCTCGGCAGCATCAACTGTCTCAATAAAACCACTTGCGGCCAAAAACAGAGGGTCATATCCGAAACCCTGTATAGAGAGAGTTGCTTAAACTCAGCAGTGCAATCACAAGGTTCAGAAAAGGGAACTCAATATGATCAAGGGGGTGGAGTGACTCACCTATAAAGAAAGGCTGCAGATTCAGGACTTTAGGCAATAAGAGGTGACATGATATAGGTTTATAAAATTATGCATGGCATGGAGAAAGTGGACAGAGAAAAGTTTTCCTTCCTCTCTTGCAACATTAGAACCTGTGGGCATGCAATGAGGTTGAGCATTGGAAGATTCAGCACTGAGGGAAGGAAGCTGTTTACGCATCACTGTTAAACTATGGCACCCACTCCCACAGGAGGCAGTGATGGCCACCAACCTACATGGCTTTAAAAGAGAATTAGATAAAATTCATGGAGAGCTATTGATGGCTATGCTCTGCCTGCAATGCTTCCACATACCAGTTGCGGGAAACCACAGGAGGGGAGAGTGCTTCTGTGCTTCGGTCCTTCTTGAGTTTTCTATAGACGACTGTTCGGCCACTGCAAGAACAGCATGGTGGACTTTATGGACCAATGGCCTTATCCTGCAGACTCTTCTTATGTTCTTATAATACAGGAGTGTATTCTGTATACTGTTGTAATGGGAGCTTAGTGTGGTTGTCATAGCCACCTTCTCCAGTCTGTTTTTTTTTTTTTTTTTTGCATACGGCCAAACACACACTTGGCTTAGTTCTAGGTTTCATGTTCAAATCAATAGTGGTCAGCTCCTCCCTTCCTGCAAAGCACACACACACACTTCTAGGTCTGATGCTACTCAAATGGAAAATGCTGCTCACGACGTTACTGTACAAAGGTACATGCACACGTGCAACTGTATACCCAGATTTTTTTTAGAAATGAAATTTCTGGCCTGGTTGGGAGCATCACATTTGCTGTGTGCACCTGTGACATCCCAGTGACACCATTCATTTCAAGTGGGGAGGGAAACTGCTCAAGCAATGCATAGGGTTGTTGCTGGCCTTCCATGGTTCAGTGAGGTCCAAGTGTAAAAACCTGGTGACTTGTTCAAGACTAAGAGCCTATACACATTTTATAAGCCAGGGCAGTGACTGCCTTCATGCATTCCAAACCGTTTCACTGTAGCACTGCAATTGTAGCCCTGAACTGGTGTCTGAAATCTATAGAGCGCTGGAAGACCAATGAACACACACTGAATCCTGGGTAGGCAGAGGTGCTGATCATACTCCCCCTAAACAAGAAGGTTCATCGTCTGCATCCCTAGAGGTCCAGGTGACTTCAGTGGCTAGGAGTGCTTTTTACCAGCTTTGTTTAGTAAAATAGCTACAACCATTTCTGGACTGAGATGACCACTGTTGTCCATGCTCTGGTAGCTGCCAGGTGGGATAACCACAATGTGGTCTATAAGGGACTGAGTCAGAAAATGAAACTACGTAAGATATGACAGTTCAACTGCTCACTAAAATGGAAAACCACCATCCTACACTACTACTGCACTGGCTGACAATCAGCTACTGGGTTAAGTTCAAGGTGCTAGTTCAGGTGTGCAAAGCCTTGTACAGCTTGCGAAAAGAATATCTGAAAGGTGGTCCTATTCTCTACATAACCCAACTGGTTGCTGTGTTCTACAGGAGAGGGCTAGCTCAGTCAGTAGAGCATGAGATTGGTAATCTCAGAGTCGTGGGTTCAAGCCCCAAATTGGGCAAAAAGATTCCAGCACTGCAGGGTGTTGGACTAGATGACTCTTGTGGTCCCCTCCAACTCTATGATTCTAGGAAGAGTACCTTCTTCTCAAGAGGAGTGTTCCACACAGGAATCAGGCTCTATGGTGGCAACTACCCTTTGAAACGCCCTCCCTTCAACAGATGTTGAAACGACAAGGTGCCTGTCTGATGTATAGACAGGCATCTTGTCATTTCAACATCTGTTGAAGACATTCTTCTAAGTGAATTTTTTTATCCCAAGTACTATCTTATTTGTATTGTGTGTTATTTACATATATGTTTGCTTTTATATATGCAAAAATGTCTGAGCTGATCTTATATGTGCAATTGTTCAGTGTATGCTTTTATTGCATTGCCAATATTTTTATGCCTCATGGCATGCACTAGCACTGAGACTCTGCCTATTGGAGCAGTCCCAAAACATCTGGAGGGCACCAGGTTAGTGAATGCTGATAGGAAGATGTATTGCAAACTGTTTTGTTCCCATATTTCTTCCTCTTTGGTTAAAATTATGACCATGGCATCAGCAAGGAAGGAGCACCCCCCAAAAGAAATAAACCAAAGGACACTAATGAAATAGGATGGTCTCTTTAAAAACCCTCAGATTTATTAGACTTCAGCAAGGAGGGCATACATTGCAAAACACAGAAAAACACATTAAAAACTTGAAGATAAAATGAAAATAAAATAAACCAATATTAATGAAACTTCAGCAAAAACATAAACCAGCTGACACAGCAATGGAGAATGATGGAGTGAGAGTTTGTTTAAATAAAACCGCGTAAATGAATATCTGGCAGTGTTTAAATGAGAGGCTGAAAACCTGAAACCACTTACGGTACTTATGAGAAATCCTACTGCCTTCAGTAGGAATGGTTTCAAAGTTCTAGGGCAAGAAGTAAAACTGGGCCTATGCATCCTAGGTCACCAATTAACTCAGGACAGTGGAAGACTCTGGTAAAGGGTTTACATCTGCATGAGGGGTTGGGAATCTTGAATCTCCATGTATTATTAGACTTCAGTTCTCACCATCCCTGACCATTGGCCATACTGGCTGGGCTGATGTGGGTTGGGAGTCCAACAACACCTGGAGGGGCACAGGATTCTACCAGTGCTCTATGCAGTCCACCCCCCCCCCAAATCCAGCTATGTGGGCATCCTACTGAAAGCAGCAGAGTGGACATCTGGATTTGCCTTATGGCCACATTCCCTAATTTGGAGATCCACATGTGCATCATCTTCTCTGGATTAGGGTACATAAAATCACTTCCCTCTAAAGCCTTTACATGTAAACCCTGTACCAAAACATTAGCCATTTACCAAAACCAACCCCCAAAATACAGTACTACAATGGAATGTTTAAGCCTACCAAGGCTTAGGAGGAACACTTAGTATACAATTCTAGTGCTTCAGTGATTTAAAGCATCTTACAGACATTATGTCAGTAATTCCCATAACATGGGTGCAAAGCCCACACGGCCTGTACCCAGCCCATGAAGCTACTTTCAGTGGCTCACCAGCCCTTTGCAAAAACCAGGGGCCTAGCCTCTCCCTTTAGACCTCCATTTGCCCAGCAAAGGGGGCTCATCCTCTTCTGGCACAGCAATATTGTTAGGTCTTAGCACTTTAGGAAACAGGGAAAAGAGCAGATCTAACAAAGTCAAGTCAGTGTTTTTCATCCCCATGACAGCTCAGGGCTGGGAGGTTTCTCCTCCTAGCCCAGTGTTGCAGCAAGGATGAAAACCACTCTCTGTTCTTCACAATGAGTGTGTGCAACTCTGTAAAGTAGATCAGTGTTCTTATCCACCCATCACAGATTAGGAGCCAGCCAAGAGTGAATAACTGAAGGTAGTCACCTACAGAGGTGGCAGCAGGGGCGAGCTTTGAGCCATTTTTAGCAAACCAGTATGGCAGACCAGCTCTTATAACTTATTTTGGAAGATGAGCACCAATTGAACTATCAAATTATTCCCTCCCCCTCCAAAATAGGGAGATTATCTTCACGGCTTTGCAAAGCAGATACCAACTCCCTTTTTGGGGTGGAAATTATTTTCAATTCCTGCCATTCTCAGTGCGCCTTCTCTCACTTTAGGTGACCTGAAGCAGGAAAACTGACACCTCAAAAACACTGGGAGAGAGAAGTAGCGCCCCACACTGAGGGTGCTGTAGGAAAACAAGCAATGACAAGACACACACTTAGCAAATGCTCTGCAAAACAGTGATGCATCAGTCTCCAGGCATGACCCTGGAAGTATTATGTAATAGGTACATAAGGTTAGGGACAGGCAAGGCCAAGTGGTGGGAACCCCATGTTACTGCACCCACCTTCAGTCAGTGCAGGAGTATCCAAGCATTGTGGAAGGTGAATACTGATGTTTCAGCAGGGTTCTTCATTGTGCAACCCAGCTTTGCAACTAGAGGTAGTTTCATCAGCAAGTCTGGCAGTCCTCAATCTCCTCCTTCCATTTGTGCAACAGATAGGGTTGGGCTTTTCTTTTTTTTAAGGGGGGAATATATAGAGAACTATATTCCTCACTTTCAAAAAAGCAGAGATGCGTTACTGGTTGCAGAAGCATTACACAAACCATATTGGCCCTGGAGAGAAAACCACCTCGGCTGTAAAACAATCAGTGTCAGTCTATCCCCCCCCCCCCCCGTTATGCCTGAAAAGCTGCAGGACAGGTTTATCAAAACCCACTGGCAGAAAATACAGTACACTGTCATCCTTCGAACGCTGCATCACTTTTTGTCCTGCATTGCATACTTTCATGGCTGGGGTAGGCAGAAGGTAGATCTGCATCTGCTGGGAGATCTCAAGGATTTCTGACTCCCAACTGGTTAAGAATAGCAGCAACAGAACAACTCTACTCCCTGCCTTACATGGTACTGCAGAAATGTTAGAAAGCTTGGGGGTAGCCAGGAGGGCATTCCTGTGTGGAAGGACTGTGAGCTCCACTTGGTTTTGCACTTCAAAACAAAATTCCTGGATTCAGTGGCACCTGGCTTCAGCTGGTGGTCCTCAGTGAAAAACAAAAGTATATCCCACAAGCCTGAAGATGGTGCAATAAAGACAGATAGTGGCCGGAAGTGACACTGAGATGTGAACAGTGTTCTTCAACTGATAAAGGACTTTGCAGTTATCTCCTTCCAAAGAAAAGTAGAACTATTGGAATGCATTTGATTTTTACTTATTAGAATCAGTCCTTTTATCTTTGAAGGAGGGAAGAAGACTCAGATGTTTTAAGTTTCATCCAAATTTCCCCTGTAACAAAGCATGATGTCAATCCACATTCTTGCCAAGGCCATGGAATGAAAGGCTGTAGCTATCTCAAGGAGGCATAGTTTACTAAAAAGGAGCAGCCAGGGAAAAAAATGGGAAAGGAACTTGGCAATCTTACTCAACAGAGAAAACATTTCATGGTTTTTACCATTTCCCTTTCTTCTGTTACTGTAAATCTCTGGGGGAGAACCATCCTAACTGTGGATCAAGTTTTCACCAAAAGCAAGTTTATTAACTTTAAGTAGCAACCAAGATGACCTGCAAGAAGAAAATGGGACACCCTTCACAGATCAAAAGCAGAAATAGACACACAGAGAGAGAGAGAACACCACAAGCAGTATTCGACAAGGGTTACAGAAAGTTATTAAATGCATATTGGAGCCCAGAAAAGCAAGGGGTATGTGTGAATGAAAAGGGTAGGGGGCCTTGAAATATTCCAAGACGGCTGTCAGTTTATAGTCCAGCAATGACCTCTGATATAATGAACAGCATGCTGCGCCCCCGCCACTGTTTTGCACATGTATAAGCAGTAACCAATGCTTCCCCCCCTTCAAAACTGAAAATTGCACCTTTCTTTAAAAATAGACAGTAAAAAGAACAGCCCATAAAAAATTTCCATGAATGTATACAACAACAATGAAACCTATAGAAAAATAGATAAATCCCGGATGTGCAGTATAGGCACAGCACCTGGTAATCTGACCTGCATTATATATGTAGCATTAGGGGGGAGGGAGAAACATGTATGCCACAGTAAGCTCTATGGAGGAAAGAGACATACATAGAATAAATGAATCCATTCCTAAGGCAGCCAATTCAGTAAGTTGCATTATGCATGCAATGAAGAAACTCTCGTCTTATGAATCTACCACTAATCAATGGTTGCTTTTTTGTTTTTGTTTTTTGATTATCCCTTCTGGTGTTACAAAGGAGGGAGAAACACCTGTACAATTTAAGCAGCCCATCATTCTGCCTTAAGTACAATCCTAATCATGTTCCATTAGAAGTAACCCCTATTGAATTCAGTAGGGCTTACTACTCTCAGGCAGGTTCTTCTTCTTCTTCTTCTTCTTCTTCTTCTTCTTCTTCTTCTTCTTCTTCTTCTTCTTCTTCTTCTTCTTCTATTATTATTATTATTATTATTATTATTATTATTATTATTATTATTATTATAGTATTTAGTCACTTCTTTCTTCCTTTAAAAAAAGCCACATTTAAACTTTATCCTATAAGGAAGGATAACCTAAAGGCTTTTGGTTGCCCTTTCTTCTTTATGAGATTCACTGACCAGAACCATACACTGCATTGTGTGCATGGCCACACCATAAATTTGTATAAGGGCATTATACTACTGTAGCTTTTAATTTTCAATCCTTTTCCTAATAATCCCTAGCAAGGAGTTCGCCATTTCCTCCACCTGCTTCATACTGGCTTGATGTTTTCATTGATCTATATATTCATCATGCACCCTAAATATCTTTCCTGATTACCTGTTCTTAATCCCCTCAGCATGTGTAGAACGTTAGGATTTATTTGCTCCAGCATACCGTACATCACTTTACACCCACACTGAATCTTAACTTGCTGTTTTGTTGCTCTTTCGCCCCATTTGCAAAGCAATCCTTTCAGGGCTCTTTCCTACCCATCTGGACATTCAAAACACTAAAATAACAAGGTATGATCTGCAAACTCACTGCTCACCCCTAACTCCAGATCGCTTCTGACAAAGTTAAAAAAAGGAACTGGTCTCGGTACAGGTTGTGGGGAGATTCCACATCTTCCTTCCCTCCACTGTAAAAACTGTTCACTTATTCTTAATCTGGAGGGAGGTAAGAACTGGACCATCTGCCGCCTGCTGATTGTTGGGACTTTTGCAAATGTGCCGGACTTAGCTGGAGCTCAATATGATCCCAGCAAATGACTTCTTAAATTCTTAAGCAAGAGTGCATCCACAGGATCACTTAGCACAGCTTAGTTATGCCTTATCTGGCAAGACATCCTGAAGTCCCGTAGTTTTAAACACATGCTAATGGACTGTAAAGCAAACCCACCCCTAACCACCCCTAGATCACACTAGGCTAGAAGTCAGCATGAGTTGGAGCAGGTATCTTCAACCTTTTTAGACCCACTTTTAACCTGAATATGCATTTCGGGACCAGTTTCTCAATTTTGCACCATATGTTTGCATGGTGGTAGTGCCAGAGGTGTAGCAAGCCCAGGTGGTACCCGGTGCGAATTTTTTTGTCAACCCCCCCCCCCAAATCGACAGCTCAGGGTAGGCTTGGGAGTCGCGGGTGGGCGCCAAATGTCCACCCCCCTCCTATGCCTCTGCGCCCCCACCCCTGTGACTCCCAAGTACCCTGAGCTGTCAGGGGAGGGAGGAGCTCTGCGGCTTTGCCAGGGCGCTGGCAAAGCTGCACAGCTCATCCTCGTGGAAGCTCCCATCCACCCCTCCCTGGTTTGCTGTAAAGCGGCAAAGCAGGAGCCACTTACAGCAAGCCAGGGAGGAAGGGAGGGGGAGACATGGCTCCTGTCAGCCCCTCCCTGGCTCACTGTAAAGTGGCAAAGCAGGAGCTGCTTACGGCGAACCAGGGAGAGATCCCACCGCCGTCTGTATGGCACTCCAGCAGCACCGGTGGCAAACCACTATGTACAGCGCATGTGCAGCATTGTTATGCACAGCGCATGTGTGCGATACCACGCATGTGTTGTATGTAGCGGTTTGCCGCCAGCGCCGCTTGAATGCCATATGGATGGTGGCGGGATCCTCTGCTTGCGACTGCAGCTGCGAATGGAGGATCCTCCACATGCGGCTGTGGTGGCGTGATGGCTGCTCACGCCGCCGCTCCCGGGCTGGGGTGGCAGGGCGAGGACCCTGCAGGGTGCCTTCTTGTCACCCTCCCATACGTGGAACCCAGGGCGATGCCACTGGGTAGTGCGCCTGTTGCAACCCACTTTGGAGCAGGCCACCATGTTGTATATCAGTGGTTTAGAGCATGTGAATTCATGTTGCCTATTCCTCTAGTAATAGTACCAATGCTATCTCCATGCCCAACCACTTAACACTAACCAACCAACTGTTGCTCCATTGCAACAGGCATCCTAGCTTGAATCCCCAGTATTCCTTGGCTTGAACCCAATGGATCTGCACAAGATTGCAAAACCTGAAAAGAAGCCTCTCCAAAGCAGTCCCACACCATCCAACAAGTCCTACTAGAATCACACATGAAGATTCTGGACCTCTTGTTATAAAAACATTATGCTACATGGGGAGAAAAAGAAACAGCCTCAAATGAGCATCATCAGATATTGTAGGCAAGCACAGTGCAGAACTCTGCAAACAATCAGTCTTTGCTCATCAAGCAACAGTTCCAATGACTGTAGAGAAAAAGAGCTTTTTACCATGGATAGTGGCTTGCCTCTTCAACAATTGGGGAAACAGTTCTATTAAACAGTTCTATTAACAGTTCTGGCACATTAAAAGTCAAAGCTATGTATTTGCACACATTGCTCTCTTTTGAATGCATTTCACCTCTTTGGATTGCAGCCAAATATGCAAGCTTTGATTGTACAGACTTTCATCTACTCACTGGACTACTGAATGTCTTCATTGGCAAAGCTATTCTTAGTCTTAGAAAGACAACAGTATTAGTGAAGGGGCTACAGTGGGCAATGACCTGGGTTAAAGTCAGACACAAATCAACATGGCCTTTAATTTTTTTCCTAAGAGCCATCTGGCACATTACTGAAGGGGGCAAGATGAGCTGGCATAATTCTAAGTTGGATCGCTTTAGACTGTCTGGGGGGGGGTCCAATTTCTGAATGTTCCCCAACTTAAAAACTATCTTCATGGTGAACTAGCCATGAAAAAAGGCCATGCTAAACATTTCCACTCAGTACTAATTTTTGATGTGCAGTGAGGGTCTCCCCCCACCCCCATTTAGTGTGGGGAAACAATCAAAAAATGACCCATATCCAAGATCCTACCACATTCTGCATAAACAGTTCTAAAATACAATTAGCTTCACTACTGGTCAACCTTCCTTACCTTCTAGGTCAGGGGTGAGGAGCCTATGGCTCTCCAGAGATGTTGGTGGACTCCTATCAGCCCCAGCCAGCTTGGTGAATGGTTAGGGATGATGGAGACAGTAGTCCAATACAGTGGTACCACGCAAGATGAATGCCTCGCGCAACGAAAAACTTGCAAGACGAAAGCATTTTGTGATCTTTTTGTTGACTCACAAGACGAATTTTTCTATGGCCGTGCTTCGCAAGACGCTTTTTTTCTTTCTTTCTTTCTTGGATTTGTTTAAATTGGAAAACCGCAAGACGAAATTTTCGCAATACAAAACGACTCGCGGAACAAATTAATTTCGTCTTGCGTGGCATCACTGTATATCTGGAGGGCCACAGGTTTGCCATCCTGTTCTATGTCTTTCAAGTCAAG
Source organism: Zootoca vivipara (assembly GCF_965207765.1). Lineage (NCBI taxonomy): Eukaryota > Metazoa > Chordata > Lepidosauria > Squamata > Lacertidae > Zootoca > Zootoca vivipara. Next base: position 27,227,642 of record NC_142585.1, on the reverse strand, counting down.
AAGATGCCTTACCCTGAGTCAGATGATGGTCCATCTAGCTTAGCATTCTCTACACTGACAAGCCTTGGCTCTGCAGTTTCAGGCAAGCATCTTTCCCAGCCCTAAGTGAAGATATGGGAACGGAACCCAAGACCTTCTGAATGCAAAGCAGGTACTTCTACCACTGGCCAAGAATCCAAAAAACAGGACCACAGGAAGAAAGAGGAACAAGCAGCCAGACGTTCATGCTTCTGCAACCCCATTGTCCTGCTGTCATTTCTGTGTGCCATATCATTGTTTTAGCCACAGACCAAATCAGATAAGGAAATAATTTTAAAGAGAGACAGAGGAAAGGTTATATAGTACGAAGATTGAAAAATCCTTTACAAACAGGTCAAATTACCAGGGCAGAGTCAAACTGTTGTACACACTTGTATAAAAATGATTTTCTTTTCTTTTTTAAATTTTCCCCATTAAATATGTAAAAACCAAAATGCTTACACACACATTTGTAGAAGAACATTCTTATTAGCACAGAGTTGTTGGTGTTTTGTTTTTTTTACACAAATACATTATCAACAAGAGTTACACCATTTGACAACAAACTTCACAAGATGTCTTTGGTGATGTGTTCAAAAGGAAAATGGGGGGGCGTGGGGATCTGCCATGCCACCAACCCAAACCAAAACACGTTGAAGACTTAGCCAAGGCAGGCCACAGTGAAAACCTGTGTGTGATACAGTGTGATCATTAATAGTTCTAGTTTGTGAGCGGTAGCAATTCAGAACAGAGGCAAAATGAGACAGGCCCGCCAGCTTGGCAGCTGCTTGACGAGGCTCCTTCACTGGAAGTCCCACAGAGATACCAAAACATGGAGGCTTATTAGGCCCCCGGTGAGTTACCTTGCATGGCCAATTGGTTGTGTTTGGGTCAATGGGGTCATTAATCAGGCAGAAACCAAGCCTAAAGCATCTATGCATTCTAACATGGGAGGATTTGAGAATCTGGACATTTGGTTCCCAGTGTCCCCATCTTGCACAGTTGCTTATCTTTTAAGCAAATGTTTACATTCCATCCCGCAGGAGGGATTCTTTGTCAAATCAAGAGCTTGAGGAGAAAGACCTCATCCACAACGGCCCTCCAGCTTGTTTCCAAAGTCCCCTGAACACTTGAAAGCTAAAGCTCCAGAGGAGCAGGGGTGTGGGTGCAAGCCCCACCCTCAATCTGCCCCATTTGTACTGAGAACAAAGGTCTGACACCAGTTCTGTGAACATTCAGCTGACTGCGCTTTCTACTGAAAGCAAAGGAGAATTTGGGTTTGATGTTAATTCAGGTGCTTAGTGAAGGCAGGAGTGATGAGCAGGCTGCAAGCTAGACTACACATTACATAGAATCACAAGACAAGAAGTTTCAGCCAGGTGCCACTCCAGGCAAAGAAAGCAGGACAGAGCTGATTTGCTAGCATGCAGCTCAACTTGCTGGCATGCATGCACTCCCACCAAGAGAGCATGGACTCTCTGCCATGTCAGAGCACCTCTGCACTAGCATTTGGGACAGGGTGGGCTATCAGTTGCCTAGGTTCTCTCATGTGAGGAAGCATCCTTCATAGTGGGTGATGTATGTGGAAAAGGTCGGCATGTAGTTCTCAATTGAGGGAGGAAATCTTGGCTAGCTCAGAACTCCACACACACCCTTTTGCCACATGCTTAGCCCCCTCTGAACTTCAGGGGATGTTTATCCACATGAGATAACAGAAAGGTAAAAACCTGGCAACCCATCTCACATGGCTAATCCTCCTTTGGAGGTGGGCAAATGATGAACAGCCACATCAGATAGGAGATTTGTTGTGCCATGAAGTACTAGAGACAGAGATAGATCTGGCCTTTGGGTTAAGTACATCAACACTCTCTCTCAGCTGAGCCCTGCTGGAATGAACAGGAAGTGCCCCACAAAGGAACAGCAAGAGCCCAGTGCAAGAAAACTTCTTGATGCTATCTTATCTAGTTTCAGGTACGCATAAACCATTTGGATTTTCCACCTCAGGTTCCTCACCCTCTTTGGCTGGCTCTGAGCTACAGCAGGAAATAAGATCAATCTTTCATAAGAGACTGGTCAGAGGTGTTTTTTTTTTGTTTATAAAAAAAAATAGTCTTACTACATACATACTGCTAAAAAAAAGAAACCAAGAGTGAAGGGAAGATAGAATGTAAGAAACTGCTTCATACCAAATCAGAACATTTTGCCAATCTAGCTCAGTGCTGTCTACACTGACTGGCAGCAAATCTCCAAGGTTTCAGGCAGGATCCCCTTCCAGCCCCACCTGCAGGTGCCACTGAGGAATGAACCTGGGATCTTTTGAATGCAGTGAGGTGGGGCCCTTCCTCTGAAGTTTCCCTTGTACTGACAGCAGCTTCAAGGGACTTGGCTTTAATGTAGGATTTTCCTCTTGCTGGTCTTCTTCTCTGATTTATTAGCTACCAAATACTAGCAGGTATGGGCACTCCTTGAGCAAAGCAGCAAGTTGTGCACCACCTCTTTCAAAATGATTTTCCCTAAAAGCTACCGTGCCAGATATGAGTCTTCCAGAGCGAATTAACAAGAGGGCAAGGCCCACCTTAGCAGCAGAACATTTGCTCTGCATGTGCAGCAGGGGAGGGGAACCTGTGGCTCTCCAGGTGTTTCTGGACCAGAAGACAAATCACAGCTCCCATGCTGGTTGGGGCTGATGGGAATCCAGCACCATCCAGAGAGCCAGATTCCCCATTCCCAATGTAGGACACCCCAGTCTTTGGTTCTTGCATCTCCTCCCCCTGCAACCAAAAAAGTCCCCTTGCGTAGTGGGCTTTGAAGACACCCACCCACACACACATCTGAATCCCTGGACAGCTTCTGCTAGTCAAGAGTTGACCAGATTCGGCTAGACAGATCAGTGCTAGGTTCATGCATTTCTGAGGACCCTCCTCTACTGCCAGCCTTACCTTTCAGAAAGATCACTTCTGGGTGGAAGGCCATGGCAGGTTTCTCACAAGACAAGTTGATCAAAGGGGGGGGAATGTTTCCTTCAAGCCCTGCTTGCCGCCTTCCTGGAAGCATTTGATGGGCCACAGTTAGAAAAACTAAGCTGAACTACATAGGCCTGATCCAACAGAGGCTCTCTTATGTCCACCTCAAGCAGTAGATGTTGCAGTCCCATAAGGGGCAGCTGAGCAAGAGGTAAACAGAATTGATTCCTGGGGCTCAATCCACCAAGAAGCCCTCCTGTATATCCCCACCAATAGCTCCAACATGCTTTCACAAGCTCCCTTCAAGTGGAGTCTTGATGCAGACTTTTCTGGCTGATTAAACAGTAGCATCTGTTTGCATGTGTGGAAAGATTTGGATTTTCCAATCAACTTCTTGGGCCAGCCCTACATGGAAGAGAGGAAACAGATTTTCCAATGAAGGATACATTTGGCCTTGCAACATGGCATCTACAAGCCGAAGTCTATCATATAGCCAACTCCCATTACCCCTAGCCAGCATGTCCAATGGTCAGGGGTGCCGGGAGCTGTAGCCCACCCACACCTGGGGAGCCACAGGTTCCCCATCCTTGATATAGTTTATTTACAAACAACAGAACACCAGCCTTGCATTACACAAACCAGTTAAACCACAGTATGATGAATACGCTTGCCCAGATTTGCATTAGAACCCAAGTATTCAAGAGTAAATTATTATTTTTTTGGGGGGGGAGGCTCTGTTCTGGGGACACACAGGAGAATTCATTTCATTGGACATCCCACTGAGTGAGATTTAGTTGTAAGGAAATAATGGGATTCAAATCTTTAAAAAGAGGTACAGTTTGAAACAGAGTTTGCTGCTTTTAGCTTAAAACGCGCGCGCACACACACCATATCTTCTTGAAGTTTGCAGTTCTGCAATCGCTCGGGTGCCACTCCACTCTGACACCATCCATAAACTACGCCAAATTTTTAAAGGTCTTCTTAGTTCTTCTTCTCCCCTGGCCAAACTTTGACTCATTATAACCACATGCCCAATGCTTTGCCACTCTTACCCACCCAACCCTGGCAGGCAACACACTTTGCAGGTCTTATTTTATCTCCAAAATGCCACCTGATACAGATGGCTCTGCATACACAACTGCCTACTAGTAAGTAGCCCTCCCCCTTTGGAAAAGGGTGGCACTTACTTCTGAGTAGATCTGCACAGGACTGCACTACAAGGCTGCAACCCAATGCACCCCCTAGCTGAGAGCAAGGAGTGCTTCTGGAGAAGGAATGCACAGTAGGGTTGTGCTGTCAAAAACACAAAACGTTCATCAAATCGGGGTTTTTTTTACCACCGGCAAACCATCCCATTTCTTAAAGTTGTTACAACCACTTGTTTGTTTGTTTGTTTGTTTTAAAAAGCACCCAGTTAGTCAGTTTTAAGAAACTGTTTTTTTCTGCTTTTAACTAAAGGGCAAGCTGGATATTCCAGAGCTCTCTTACATCATATCTGAATATCTCCAAGCCAGGGTGTTGGCACATCTCCCCTGTATTGTGTTCAGGATTAACAGTGGTTCACACTATGGAAGTGCAATTCAGCATCAACCCAACAAGAAGCACAATCAAGCAGTGATGAGTGATAACAGAAGTCCTATCAGGCACACTCTGCCTTACCCACCACTAATGAAAGCATTTGTTACCACCACCACCTAATTTCAAATCAAAGTTAACCATCTGTAACGTTCCAAGTCTCCCTGCAGGCCCTAGGGAACCAAACCCACCCTAATCCTCCTTTAACCCTCTCCTGCAAGCTATTTGGCTACTGTTACATTCATCGCGGTGTTCCAACAGCTGGCAGCACAAGCAGCCACCTCCAACATGGGGGCTTTCCCTTTCTGCAGATCAGAGAGTCGGCACTCCCACGATGCTCAGCCTTGCCATCAGGAGGTCTCAGCACTGCTTGCTGTGAAGCTGGGACATTCCTTGCGTCACACCTGCAGGTTTGCACATTGCTGGCTTGTCGGGGGAATGAGTAAAGCTGGGGTCCGGGGGCAGATCAGCCCCCTTCTCTCCCAAAGGAAGGACCCAAGCAAGTTTTTTACCTGCGCTATCCCCACCAGGCCTGTGGGAGGCACACACCTCCTGGGGCACAGCAGGAGTCTGCAGAGGCAAATTGGATGGCCTGGCCATTGGTCTGGTTGCCATCAGCGCTGGATGGCTGGCCCCATCTGCGTGAGGTTTCCCATCAGGCTCCTTGGTGGATTCCTGCACCAGGGGCATGCAAGGTGCTTCCATACCTGGCTGTTCTGATGCGCCCCACGTGCTCTGGAAGGCTGAAGTGCTCAGATCACAGTCCCACGGTTTCACGCCTTGCGAGGGAAAATTCTCCCTGCCTGATACATTCTGTTGCAGCTCTGCCCAAGGAAAAACAGCAGCAGCACTTCCTTCCCTTCCTTCTGGAGAGCCCAGAGCATTTTCACGGTCTGCATCTAGACCAGGAGACACAGGATCCTTCCTGCAGCCACTCCATCGAGACCAGAGGTCAAAAGGCTTGAAGCCACCCTTGGAGAGCTGCAAGCTAGCCAGCTCGAACTCCAAGCTCTCAGTGTCAAGGGACCTGCTCCTCCTGCAGCTGGAAAGAGGCTCCGGCATGGGAGGACTCATCTCCTGAAGCCTCATGCGCCGGGGAAGGCTGGTGACACCCCAGTTGCAGCTTTGGAAAGAGCTCTGGAAGCACACAGGAAACATTCTCTCGTCACATTCGGCGAAGGATTCTTTTGCAACGTAGCTATCGTCAAAGGCCTCAAAGGATGCAGCGATGTCCTCATCAGTGTTCATCCCCAGGTGCTGCTCGCACTCCCCTTCACCCTCTTGCTCCACGTCGACAATGTCGAACGTGACCATCGTTGGGAGGGCGGGGAGATTCTGAGTGAACGCAGAGCCTGAATCAGAGCTCCCAAGGCTTTCAGAGAGGCTGGAGAAGAGAGTCCCGCTGCTGGTAAACTCCACCAATGCCTGGGAGAAGTTAACGGCCTGTTCTGGTTCATTTTCCATGTTGGGAGGCTCCCCAAAGTCAGCTTCGGTTCTGCTTGGCTGCTCATTGAGTGGACAGCTGTGCGTTTTGAAGAAAGGGAATGTCACGGAATTCTCCAGGCCACTTAAAGCACCCGGTTCAAGCCCTGGATGCCCTCTATCTGAATCCAACACTGAGCCATTTTCCACGTGCTGAAAAAGGCCCCCACTGTGCACTTTAGGGCCCCCACTGCCATGGTAGTGCTTCTCTGGGCACAGCATCTCCTTGAAATCTTTCCACTCTTGCTTCTCGGTTAGAATTCCAGCATCCAGGCCACTGTTCAAAGCAGGGGGAGACATTTGATCGAAGCCAAGGCCACTCAGACTCTTGTTGGTTAAGCTGGTCACTTTCGTGTTACATTCCGTATGTAGCTTTTCTCTGGGGTGGTGCTGGTCTTTGCTGAGGATATCCAGGTCTTTCATGGTTGGCTCCCTCTGCATCTCCCAAAAGAGCAGCTGCTTCTGAATGGAAGCCAGCCTCTCCTCCTCCGTTTCCATCACTTCCTTCTTCTGGCCCATTATCTGCACCAAATCCTTCTCGTCAGGGAGAGCAAAGTCAAAGAACTGGCTCATGGAAAAGATCTCTGGTGGGGACACTTTGCTACCAAACCAAGATTCATCAGCATGAGTGGGGCTCATGAGGGCATCATCAGTTTCATAGAACTCATACAGCGCATCGCCACTGTAGCTGTCCCTCGGGAGGCGGTCCTTCTTAATTTCTTCAAGCCCATCGCCAGTTTCATCATCAGGACCTGGAGTGGTAGAGTCATAATACCCCTCATCGCTGTTGGGAGCAGATTCTTGCTGGTCACTGTGTGGTGTTAAGAGGTCCACGTCACCCCTTGTGCCTTCAGGATAGAGGAGGACCTCTGGCTTGCCACCATTCACTCCCTGATGCTCACATTTTGCCATGAGTTCCGGAAGGCGTGTTTCGTATCCAGCATCTGCTTTGGCGGCACCTTCCCACATCTGCTGGAGATACTCCTCTATGTCATCCGGCATGGCCATCTCCTCCCCTCCACCCTGGTAAGTAACTAGGCAGGAGCTCCTCTTGGCCACATCCCTGCCACGCTCTGTGGTGGTGGCACTCTCGGCAATGCTGTCGATATCTGGTTCAGCAATGATGTCTCCACAGCCGGTAAGGGAGTCGAAGCTTTTGAGGGAAGTGACATCTCCAAACATCAAGCTGAGCTGGTCCCCAGATGGGACACAGGGAGGGCTGCTGTCTAGGTCCTCAGACTGGAGAGCATCAGGGAGCTCTCCGCACACAGAGTTAGCACAGAGGGTGTCATCTGTATCCAGCTCTGCATCTCGAGAGCCTTCGCTGCCCATCCCTCCTCTGGCTGCATCCCCTACAGAACTGCTTTCATTGGCCACCGGTTGGACCTCCTCTCTTGACTCATTGAGACCAGCCGCTACTCCAGGTGAAAAAGAAGCGTCATCACGAAAATGCTCCCCATGTTCTGGAGGAAGTGCAGTGCTTTTTAGGCTTCCCTGCTTCAAGACTTGCTGGGTTTCGGCACCCCTCTTCTGCTTACTTGCACTGGGCTGTCCAGCCACAGCATCCCGTGAAGTCCACTCCTGCAACTCAGTCCTCTCGGGCTCAGTGCTTTTGCTCTTCCTGTGGCGCCGGATGCTGTTGAAGAGGCCCCTGAGTCCCTTCTTAGACCGTGGAAGGAACAAGGATTTCTCCCCACTGGGCTTCTTCTCAAAGCCTTCAGAGCTTCCGGACAGGGATACCGACGGTCGGACAAAACCAACCCTGAGGCTGGCATCTGCTCCCAGGAGAGCGCTCTGAGAACTCGGCAGCTGTGCAGGAGGGAAGTCCGTTCCGCCACCCGAGTTGGCCTCTTCGTACCCCACGTCACTGATGCCATCGTGTGTCTTGCTCTTGCTCAGGCCCTTTTTCGCAGCTCCCTTTCCCTGACCTTTGTTTTTCCCACCAAAGAAACTGGGCAGGGTGCAGATGCTTCGCTTCCCACCAAAGAGCTTGAAGGCAGTCTTCCTGAGCTTCCCAGCAGGTGGCGGCTGGCGGCTCGGCTCCACCGTGGCAAAGGAGGCATCGCTGTGCTCAGAGAGCTGGTCGGCTGCCCCATTCTCTTCCTGCATCCGCTGATGGTGATGGCCTTCCTCTACTGGTGGAGATTTGGCTCCAGGTTTGTTCCCAGTGCAGGCAGCTTCTGTGGCGGCCATTCTGACATGCAGGTTTAGCTGGAAGGGCAGTCTCTTGCGGCCGCATCTTCCTCAACATGCTCTGGATGAAGCATCCTGGCTGATCTGAAATAAGAAGGAAAGAAGGGGGGGGCGACAACAGGAAATGCATCAGGAGAGGATACTGGTGCTGAGCATTATTTCATCCAAGTACATCATAACCAAGCAAAGCCAGGGCCACAACTGCTGCCCTGCCTGGGGCTCTCATACCTCTAAATGTGGGAGGGATGTAACAAATGGGGGGGGGGGACTGCATCTGTACATTTCTCCCAGCTGTTCAAAAAAAAAAGCAGAGGAGCCTACATTAGGAAAATAGCTGGCAGCCTTAGGTGGGAGAAACTGACAAATATACAAATGTAATGTACAAATGTACAAAATACAAATTTAATGTAACCCAATGTAAGCCTTGTTGCACGTGTCCACTCAACCACTTCCATGGGTGGAATTGGCACTACAACAGGTGCCACATAATACCTGTTCTATATTTGTAAGAACTTGGACATTTAGTGTGGCAGCACCTGCTCTCTGGAACTCCTTGCCTATTGACAGCTGCTAAAAACATTCTAACCAGATGCTTAGAAAGTTGAGGTAATTGTAATATGTTGTAGTATTTTTTGTGTGTGTGTTAAAGTAGGGTTGTAGTTTTTTCTTCATTTTATTGTCTTATCTTTTTATAATCTGCTTTGAGGTTTCCCGGTGCTTCCACTTGTATGAAATAAATTAAATAAATTTTCAGACAAGAGGCCTGAGAAATCCTGGAATTGGTTTTTCCACCAATTTACTGGTCATATTCTCTCTCTCCTCTGCTGTGTCCCCACAACGGATTGATGAGAGAGCTACAGGCCTCAGGGTGGCACATTTAAGAAGGAAATAGAGCTCTAACATCAGGTCATCGATCAAGTCAGAGCTTTTTCCCATTCTTTTTCGGATAGTCAACATTGTTAGCAATTTTTATTCCAAGACTAGCACAGGCCAAAGCAACTGCAGGGGACTCTGCAATGTTATTAATGTCAGACTTCTATCTCTCATTAATAGTGAGCACCCACCAACTCTCTTAAAAGGGAAGGGGAGCTGAACTGAGCACAGAAACACACAATTTAGTCTTTTAATTAATTAATTACATTGAGTTTGTATCCCACCTTACCCCCAAAGACCTGAAGGTGACGTACATCGTTCTCCCCTTCCAAACTTTATCCTCACAACAGCATTGAGAAGTAAGTTAGACTGATACTGAGCAGTGACTTTCATGCAGTGTTAAGAAATTAACTAGGCATCAGGCGCATTTGCACCTGGCTTCAACAGCTTCTGACCAAGTGAAAATGCCTTTGCTCAAACACAGCACTTCCATCATAGTAGTCACATCAGATCAGAGACAGTTGCTTCAAAATTTTCATTTATAACCCCAATGGCTTGAAAACTTCCTACATCAGCACTGTTCTGTTTAAAGATTATCTTGAGACAGTTTCTGGGACTAAATTCCAAAGCTTTTCACCCAGAGATCTGTCAATAGATGCCAGACTATCTTCCCTGTGTCTCTACTTTAAAGCACTCAGAAGAGGGTGTAAAAAAGGTTGTTCTCAAGGTATAATATCTGTGCTACGGTAGCATTCATGTGATTCACAGGTGGCCATCTATGCAGGCACTGGCCAGACCCAGATGTGCTTCATTTCAGGAAGGGGGTTCACGTGCCTTCAGCCCACACCCTGGCAGCGCTAGACAGTTTACACAACCCAGACTGAAGGCCTACAGCTGCAGGGACCTTGCACCAGTCGCTATCACCCAGCCTGGCCTACTCCGTAGGGCTGTTGTGAAGATAGAGAAGAGTTGAGGGAGAACAGACTGCATTCTGTGTTGAGCTCCTTGGAGGGCAGGCAGGATATAAATTACAAATATGGGTAAATAAATACAGTAACTTCCCAGCCAAGGCAGTCATGCTGCATAAGCAAACCCCTCCCCACAAAATACCAGCTTTATTTCACCAAAGGCCACCCGACTTCAATACACCATCTCACCTTTGTCTTTGCATCACAAGCCAACCTTTAACATCATGTCAAATCACTTTCACTCTCTCACATAGCTCTCAAACTACAATGGAATAGCCTTTCATTTGAATTGTAGCAGCAATCACTATCAGCCACACAAACAAATTCTAAATTGATGAGCTCATGTTGGTCAAATGTTGGTGCTTTGCTTTACACAACTCATCATCACGGAAAACAATTTCACAAGAACTTAATGGATCTCCTGCATTCTGCAGTGGCTGGACAGCCATCTACTGGGGAGCCTCTACCCCAGGAGTAGGGAACCCGTGGCCATTCGGATGTTTCTCACCTACATCTCACGTCACCCCTGGTAATTAGCTGTGCTTGTCAGGACTGATGGGAGTTCTAGTTTAGCAACACCTGGAGGGCCAAAGGTTCCCCACACTTATGCCAAGCAAGGAGTTATGCTTGATGGTCTATCAGGGTACCTTTAACACTCTAACCTTGTAAGAATCTTCTTTCTCCTACCCACTACACCACCAAATTTGAAAGGTAGGAGGCTGCCGCACCTGTCAATTACCTGAAGTCAAATGAGGTGGCATGATTGTTAGAACCTTAAAAGCACTGTGCAGGATTCTCTGCAAGCCTCCTGCAAACAGCTCTGTGCAGCACTTTGAAGTGCCAGAAATCATCTGGTTGCTAGGAACTTCAAAGCTCAGCACACAGTTCTTGGGAGGTCCCAGATGATGGTCAGGACTTTAGGAGACTCACGCTTGGTTCTTCTTAAGTGCCAACTATCAGCTGGTGCTTCTGGCCCAGTGCAGCCACTTTTACCTGCCCACCCCTGGCATCATATAAGACATCAGGTGACTGGCAGGTGAGTGTAGCATGGCCAAAACAGTCTGGTGAGCCAAATGGGCAGGCATAATTAGTCTGATGGGCTGGAGGTTGCTCAGTCCTGCTATAAACTGTGTTCATGCATTCGCAGGACATACAATGTTGTAAAACGAGGAGGGAGGCAAGCAGATGCAAGCCTCCAACCCCCCAACCCCAATTAGGATTTTTTAAAAAATGGGGTCAAATGATGGTCAACATTAGTTCTTCTGTATGTATTCATTTAATGCAACTATCACAAAGAAAATCTGAGAGCGATTAACATAGATGTCATTAACTACTTTTACAAAACTGTCCAGATGATTCCTTTTGACACTAGATTTGCCTGACCTTGCCTACAGTCCTGTTGCATAGGATCTGGCTGGGAATTATAAAATCTGAAAATAAATTATCCTAGCACAAATATAAAAATGTGTGCAAGAGATGTTCAAAAGAAGTGTCTCTTGACTTTTACTTGAAACCCAGGCTTCATTTCCCCCCTCTTCTTTAAAGGAAAAAACAAACCCTAGCTATTGATATACTGTACCTAACTGTAGATAGATCTCTGTGTGCCTTGAAGAAGATCAGCTAGGTTTTCTGACTCTCATTGTTTCATAATGCCCCTAGGGCCGATCCTGACCCTGCTGCTGGACTCCAGCTCACGTCATCCATGACCACCCGTCATGCTGACTGGGGCTGATGGGAGTTGTAGTCCAACATCATCTTGGAAAAGCTGGATTGATCAATAATAAATCTGTCAGGTTTTTTAAGGCGTGCCACAAGACTGTCACTTTTCTCTTGTGATGGACACAAGCCACAGATAACAGGGGAGAGCCAGTGTGGTGTACTGGTTAAGAGAGTGGGAATATTACTTAGGAGACCAGGGTTCAAACCCTAACTCATCTATAAAGCTCAGTGGGTGAGCATGGGCCAGTCACTGCCTGTCACCCTAACCTACCTCACAGGGTTGTTGTGGGGTTTAAATAAGGAAGGGGCAAAACCACGTATATCAACATTAGCTCCTTGGAGAAAAGGGTGGGAAACAAATACAATAAATAAATAATGTCAGTCTCTACGACACAAACACAACGCAAGAAAGCCAAGTCCCGCTGTAAATCGGCAGGACTTGAAGGACCGGCCATTGAAACACAGGCACCTGCTTTATAGAGCCATACCATCAATCTGTCTATCTTAGTATTGTCAACACTGACTGGCAGTGGCTCTCCAGGGTTTGAGGCTGGATTCTCTCCCTGCCCTACCTAGAGATGCCGGGGATTGAACCTGGGACTTTCTGCATGCAAAACAGATGCTCCACCACTGAGTTCATTGTCCTATCAAACCTGGATTTGTGTAGGCCTAGAGAGAGAAAAATGTTTCCCCCAGAAATTTCATATATTTGTGACTGAGTGATGGAATTTACATTCAGTAAGAAGCTGCATCCAATGTTAAGACGTGCAGTTTTTCAACAATTGTGCATTTCCAAAGTGAAGTTCGACACATCCACACATAGCATTTTAAGTGTACAATCAGGGAAGTGTGTTGGGGGGAAGAAAGTCTCTTTATTTACTATTTTTTAAAAGCCCACCTTTCCAGGCACACCACTTTCACAAGGCTGTTTACAAGACTTTAAAACACATGAAAATAAAATATACACCCAAGGATAGTAGCAGCTAAAAAATTTTTTCATGCACAACACAATTCAGTGAAACACAGACAACTGCTTTCAGAGTTTGGAATTTTTAAACACCAGCAGTGGTGAGGTCATGTGTATCTCTGCGAGGAAGGGAGTCCCGAAGTTGTGGGGCCACCACTGAGAAAGTCATGTCCCTATTACCCACCAGCCTAACACCTCTTGAGGATTAAGGTATTAAAGGCAAGAGTCCACCCAGCCAGAGTGTTTCATGGTGGAGAGGCCACACTATTCATATGCCTTTTTCCCCCACACAGAGAGGGCAATAAGATTGAAAAGTGGATGGAGCATAATCACATAGGAAAGTGTCATACACCCAGCTAAAGGTTCGCCAAAACCTTTGGCCCTCCAGGTGTGGCTGAACTACACCTCCCATCTTCCCCTGTCACTCCCCATGTTTGCTGGTGCTGATGGGAGTTGTACTTCAAAAACATCTGGAGGGCCAAAGGAAGATGATGGTACAGGGACTCTCTGATCTAGCCCAATATAGTCTGCTCTGATGGGCAACAGCTCTCTAGCAGAAGAGTTTCCCATCACCCTTATTTTCTAAGGCTCCAACCCTGGTTCTTCTGCACTTAAAGCCTGTGCACTTAAAGCCCACAAAGCTACCACCCTACTTTCTGAAAAAGAGCACAGGAAGCTGATAGATTCTGATTTCACCGATCCTGATGCTTTCCAACTCGAAATGCTTTCTGGTTCTGAAAAGCTGCAGAAGTGTGCTTCTTAGCACTGCTACCTGGCCCTTTAAAAATAAAATAGAAGAGGGAGGTACCAGGGTCTAATAATCCTAGGGCTTCCTGCAGGCAAACTATCACCAGCTTTGCCTCTAAGCTATCCTGGCCTCTCAAAAATAATAGGATGCTTAAGGAGCGCGGCGCGTCTGCGGTGGGGAAGGGGTGATCTCAGAAGGGGAGGCCAGCCACCACCAGCCACCGCAAGCTCCGGCAACTCAGCAACAAAAGCTACCCAGCGCCCGGCCTACCCAAGGGTGGGGGGAAAGGGAGGGAGACTGCCGGCGGAGGTAAAGGAAGAGGCTAGAGAACCGGAGGAAGCCTCACATACATTCTGCGATGGGGTGATAGGTGATCCGCTCCGCTCCACAAATCCCACCCGCGCCTGTCCTTTCTTTCTTTCTCCTTCAAAAGGGATGGCAACAGCAGAAAGAGAGGGCGGGGTGGGGGGAGAAGAAAAGGCCTCCCGACTTCCTGCAGGAGTCGACACAAAAGAAAAAGACGCGTGCACACAACCCGTCCCAACACACAGACACGTACAGGCGCGCGAAAGACAGACGGGAGAGAATGTGTCGGTAAACTGCAAACGCGCCAATATCGCAGGCCGTTTGCGCGGGCAAGCCCCGGGCGATTGTGCTGCGGCCGGCCGGGCGCCTCTCCTCCTGGCACTTCCAAGCAGGCCAGTATAGCTTGCAGGAAAAGGGAGGAAAGCCCAGGCAGGCAGGCACCCTCCCTTCTCGCTCGCCTTGCAGTCCCCACTCACCCGCCTCTGCGTGCGCTCCCGGAGCGCAAGGACCCGCCGTACAGCGCGCGTCTGGAGGAAAGTTGGCAATACATTCATGGCTCTCGCCTCGCCAACCCCAGCACGGAGCAGGGGGAGAGACGGGGAGGTGGGGGCCGGAGGCTCCCGGCTGCTACTACTACCGAGAGGCAGGGCCGGCTGGAGAGATGATAGACGGCCACCCAGAACCAATGAGGAGCGTTCGGGGCGGAGTCGGGCGGGGTTTTCTGTCTCTCTCCTGTGGTTTTCCAGCCCTCCTCTAACATTCTTTGAAATACAAAGTGCTGCAGTTCGTAGATTAAAAGTTGTTATCACGAGTACATCTGCAATGCCAGGGTATGCATCTTTACTGAGAAGCAAGCCCCCAGTTGAGATCAGTGGGCGTTCCTACTCCACTCTCCCCACCTGCGCTCCAATCCTATGCATTTAGACTCCAGTCCTATGCACGCTTGGGTTGCATGGGAGCAAATCCCATCGAACTCGGGGGGGGGCATAGATTGCACTGCGATCCTATACCTCTCTGGAAGCATGTGACGTTCAGCAGAGTGGGACTTGATTTTGAAGAAGCGCAATGCGCGCCGGGGGCGGGCAGCATTCATGTATTTATGTGTGCTCAAAGTTGCACACATGGTTCTCCACACTTTTCATCCTCAGGTTAGGCTGAGAAAAGTGACCAGCCCAAGGTCAACCAGTGACCGTCTGAGTGGGGATTTGAACCCTGATCTTCCAAGCCTAAGTACTGTATTTGTAAAATGAAGGGTGCACATATCTGTAAATGCACTTATTTTTTTAATAAATATCTCAAAAGACAGATTTTACCCTGCTTGTGGGACAAAGTTTGGGGCTAATTCAAGAGCCAAGCAAAGGGCTGGCAAAGCCCCTTTTGCTACAGTTACCCAGTGTGCGTTCCACATTTGTAAGAAATCAATATTTTAGCATGGCAGCACCTATGCTCTCAAACTCCCTGCCAATGGACACCAAGCAGGCACATTCACTGTACTGTTTTTGGCACCTGCTGAAAACATTTTTTTAAAGGTGAATCTGTCCAGGCACGTGGAATGTTGATATACGTTTTATCTGCTTTTGTAATTTATTGTTGATTTTATCTTTTGAAGTTTTAAAGAGTTGCTTCCACTGTTTATACTGATAATTTTATTGTTCTATCCGCTTTGTAAACTTCTTTGAGGCAACTTTTTTGAGGGTGGGTTGTTGTTTACAATCAAGTGGTGTATAAACCTTATGAAATAAAAATAAATAAATAAATCCGATGGCTGTCAGGACAGTGGGACAAACATCAGTCAACCACCTGACATAATCATGACATGAAGTAAATGACAGAGGGTGTCCCACCCACCTGTCAAAGTTGGCCCATGGAAGGTGGGGACAAGTAAGGACCTGGCTTGGTTAGCCATAAAAGGTTCCCCATCTCTGGACTAAGCCATGCACCAGCCGAACATCCAGCTTGCTGGTTTGACTAGTTGCAAAGCTGGGTTCATGGTGCAATAAACTCAGCATAAAATGACTATTGCAGTCTTCACCAGCCAAAGGCTTCTTTGCTGTCATACTGTAAAGGAAACACCCTTCTGTTTGGTCTGGCCCTCTTAGCCAAACACAGGTCTGCTGTGGGCACTTTGCTGCCGCTTGCTTTCTGTTGCAAACTCACAGGCAAACTGCAGCTGGAGGATTCCATAGGAAAAGGTCAGTTGCCACAGGCTCTTTGAGCAGGAGTTCCCCCTCCAGATAGTAAATCTTTAGGCTTGCCATGGCAACCAGCCTCAAGTCGGCTTTCATTTGCATCAACTCTCATCCCTCGTAAAGCCCATCCAATTTCCACTGGAGTAATCAAAAGTGCAGAGTGGGAGAAGAGGAGTGTGGGAAAGATCTTTACAGGCTTTGAGTAGACAGATGACTTGCTGAGTGGACAGATGGTGCCTGTGGGCTGTTGCTGCAGCTTATAAACCAGGCGGAGAATCAAAAGTAATAGCACAAGCCAACGACCTGTGCATGACAGACCTTTGGAAAGCACTGAAACCGTTCAGCCTAAGCCAAAAGCAGGACAGTTTCATGGGTTGTTTTCTGGACCACCTCCTCTAACTAGGAAAGATGGTAGCTGAGCATGTGTTGTTGTTGTTGTTTAGTCGTTTCCGACTCTTCGTGACCCCATGGACCAGAGCACGCCAGGCACTCCTGTCTTCCACTGCCTCCCGCAGTTTGGGAGCATGTGTAGTGTACTGTATAAAAGAACATTTAAGAAAGGCTTATCTGAGCCCAAACATACAACAACAAAGGAGCTTGTTTGCTGCCTCTCTGCCTGGTTCATTACTCTGTCCTTGCCTTGGCCTGTGATGCACCAGGGCCATTCAATTGCTTTTGCTGTAGGGATGAAGCCTAATGACCTGTCCTCAGAGGGGGTTACATGTTTCCTTCTTATGAGTCATTGCTCTGGTCTTATCTCCTTCCAATCAACATCTGCTGAGGACAAGCAATCCTGCAGCATCTCCATATAACATTTGAGTGGATCATTCAATCACTACCAATGAAAAGAAGCAGCATGAATCAATTACCTACGGTACTAGGCTCAGAGGAGTGGCATTCCCCCCCCCCCCACGCAGAGTTTCTTGCTGGATTCTAAGGAGGAGGCACACACCAAAACACAGAGAAGCATAATACTGCCAATATTGCAGGCAATAGCCGGCCCTAGACATTAATAGCAATTTCCATTTCATATTGTGGTATAAAGTTCAAACCTGAAACCTTGTGTTGTATTTACAGGTAGGTAGCCATGTTGGTCTGCCGTCGAAACAAAATAAAATAAAATAGAAAAAATCCTTCCAGTAGCACCTTAAAGGTAAAGGTAAAGGGGCGCCTGACCATTAGGTCCATGACGTAGGTGGCGCTGTGGTCTAAACCACTGCGCCTAGGGCTTGCCAATCAGAAGGTCAGCGGTTCGAATCCCCACGACGGGGTGAGCTCCTGTTGTTAGGTCCCAGCTCCTGCCCACCTAGCAGTTTGAAAGCACGTCAGTTGCAAGTAGATAAATAGGTACTGCTCTGGTGGGAAGGTAAACGGTGCTTCCGTGCGCTGCTCTGGTTCGCCAGAAGCGGCTTAGTCATGCTGGCCACATGACCCGGAACCTGTCTGCAGACAAACGCCGGCTCCCTCAGCCTATAGAGCGATATGAGCGCCACAACCCCAGAGTCATCCGTGACTGGACCTAATGGTCAGAGGGACCATTACCTTTACCTTTAAGGTGCTACTAGAAGAAATTTTTCTATTTTATTTTTATTTTGTGTTGTATGAATAAGTACTTTCTCTTGTTTGTCCTGAATCTTGGAACATTTGCAGCTTCAGTGGATTACTCTGGCCTCTAATACGGTATAATGAGTGGAAGAAAAACTTCTCTTACCCACTGTCTCTATACCATGCAAATGTAAGGAATGTGCTTCACTGTACTACTAAGATACACAATTTTTTGGTTAGAACTCTGCAAAATGGGTTGCAGAATGGGATAATCAAGCAGCTTGACCAGAACCCAGTTAAGTCAGGATCTTGGATTTGAGGAAACAAGAGAAGAGGGGGAAATCCTTGTCAGGGTCGTCTCAAGCAGGTTGGGCGCCCTGGCGCTGAGGCCCGGAGATCGCGCCGGCGCCCCTGCCCTTGCAGAGCGAAGCACGGCTTTTGTGCGGCTTTGCGGTGCAGCGCCCCCCTGCCGGCCCGGCGCCCTGGTGCCCCGCGCCACCGAGACTGCACCTAGAAAACCCACCATAACCACCACCACACCCCTTCTAAGGCTACACACACACACACACACACAGAGGCATTTATATATATGAGTACAGGCATATATATGAGTACAGGCATTTCGGCTTTGGGAAATAGATGATACTGTTATAGATTCCGCTGTTATATAAACATGCAAATTTTGCATGTAAATTTGTTTGGGGATTATGGCATGAACTTGTTAAACCTGACCCATCCTGGTATCAAATTGGAAGATGGTAGATTCATTGAAAAATAGCACGTAGGCTGTATATACCGTAGTTGGCAAAATACTTTAGTACTTGAACTGGTGGACTGGAAGGCTTGTAGCCAGAAGGTATATTGGAGAACCAGAACAAAGGATGAAGAGATCAAGGCGTGATCTCAAGAGACAAAGGAAGAAGCCCATGCTAAAGGGTACCCTTCTAACATCTTAAGAACTGCCTGGCTGTCATATGTTGATAGGGAATGTTTTAGCTGGAGGGAAAGTAGATTTGCTTTTAACTCTTTGTTTATATGCTCTTTTGCTCCAAATGGAAGGAAAGCTATGCATATTTACAGCTACAGTATTCCAATGTTAAACCTATTCCCCAACAATGACCTTAAAACCACCATTATCTTTTACTAAACTTTTGTTCTTGTTTTCATATAACTTGCATGGTCTCCTTTAATATGCTGCCCCATGTCTAGTGCCACATACTAAGATACCTGGAAGCGTTCTTTGGGAAGACACAGGGAATTTTAGGCTGATTGGTGAAAGGCAATGAGGAGTAAATCACTATTTCACTTGGTGGCAGAAAAGGTGTAAAAGAAAGGGATCTACTCCAACCAGGCTGCATCTCCCTCCCCTCATCACAGCACAGGACCCAAGAAAACTGGAGTGCTGTGGCAGGCTTCAATGAAAGCGAGTATCTTTCTTTCACACAATCTCTCCCACTTTGTTTTCCATCCAGTCTCACTATTCTGTCACATTTTGGTTGGTCAACAGTTTTAAGCTTTCGCCATGCACACTCATGTAACCTACCTCTTCCTCTGCTTAGCTTCTTTAGTAGTTTCCTCCTTAGGGGGTAAAATATTATTTTTTAAATTTGATGTGCAGAGGATTGGCAAATGGCACCCAAAATGATCTCAGCATCCCTGCGGTGAAGTAAGGGGAAAGCGCTTCATCCTTTCTCCTGCCTGCTATAACACAGCACAGATCCTTACTGAGGCTCTAGGCTTGTCATACTATCAAACTCAATGCAGTGATCACAAGGGATGGCTGAACCTCAGAATTCATTTAAGCAAAAAGTTCTCCCAAAGGTTTTTTGAGTCTCTTGGAACCAAAATGCAGTCAAATTACAGGATCTTCTATAAGGCTGAGATTTTTGAATCTGAAAAGACAAGGTGAAAAAGAGAGCCCAACCCTTTCCTCTGTTGCCAGTTAAGTATGGAGGAGGAATTTGATTCTGCTTGTATTTAATGGGAAATGGCCTGATCTGCACTTTCAGAAACAAAATGATCAAGGGCATATGAACTCTCATATGAGGAAAGGTTGCAGCATTTGGGACTTTTCTCTAAACTAAAAAGGTGAGTAACAGGTGACATGCTAGTTTACAAAAACTAGACATGACATGGAAAAAGTGGACAAAGGTTTTTCTCCTTCCTTTATAACACTAGAACTCATGGACATCCAATGAAGTTGAATGTTGCATGAAAGAAAGTTCTTCACAAGGCAGCACAGAGTTAAATTATGGAACCCACTCCCAGTGATGGCAGAGATGGCCAACAACTTGGATAGCTTTAAAAGAGGACTGGGTAACTTCATGGAGGAGGAGGCTCTCAATGGGTACTAGCCACGATGGCTGTGCTCTGTCTCCTGAGTTGGAAACAATAATGCTTCTGAATACCAATAGCTGGAAACCAAAAGCAAGATGAGTGCTCTTGTGCTCAGGCCCTGCTTCCAGGGTTCCCACGGCATTCGGTCAGCCACTGTAAGAGCAGATGGGCCATTGGCCTGATCTAGCAGGCTCTTACTATTCCAAAGCACAATGATCCTTTGAAATGTGTGCTTCTCTGCATTCTGCAATGGAGCTCCCCACACAAACAATCCGTACAAAAATTCCATATACTGTACTAGGGGAAAGGGTACAGGAAAATGCACGTTAGTGAAACTACCAAAAAACAACAACAACAAAACCACCATTGTTAGCGTAATGACTTGCAAAATGCGTAATTAATGAAAACTACGTACAAAAATGTATTTACTGGGAGAAAATGGCACTAAAACACTAATGAATTTTCATGAGGATTCTTGTTTAGAATAATTGTCAATTGCTGTAGAAATGTGGAGAACTGAATTTAAGACTGGAAGAATGAGAAACTTAGAGAACCGCAATGGATAGATTCATCCATTCTTAGTTGCCAGCTAGAGTTCTAAGAAACAGATCAGGGTGTAGAAAATTATCAAGGCTGGTTCTAGAGGTAGGAGAGGGGGCAAATTCTGGTTTTATTGCCGCTTTTTGCAATACATTCATAGCTAGTTCTAGTTACAGGTAGGTAGCCATGTTGGTCTGCTGTAGTCGAAACAAAATAAAAAAAACATCTTTCCAGTAGCACCTTAGAGACCAGCTAAGTTTGTCATTGGTATGAGCTTTCGTGTGCATGCAATGACAAACTTAGTTGGTCTCTAAGGTGCTACTGGAGAGATTTTTTTTTATTTTGTTCCTAGCTAGTTTTCATTGAGCCTGGTATGGCTTCAGCCTCTAGGTGGCTTATTAAACTTCCCAAATCAAAGCCAATTATTCATCAGCTGAAAATCCATGGAAAATTGTTCATGCTTGTTTTCCATGCAAACCATCTTTCATTTTTTAACCCTTTGCTAGAGATATGACTTTTTCAGACCCAAGAGGGAGAATAGTTAAGTGATCAAGAGAAAAAGCCCCTGATCATGAAACTTACAGGAACGAATAAGCACAGGCAGCTGTTAGCACTGCATCCAGCTGGTGCTTTCTGATTGCTTTAAAAATGGTTATCTTTTTGGTGCCCATTCAAGTATTAACAAATTACATTCCCCTTGGGTTGTCAGTTCAAATCCATCCCAGGTCAAGCGGTACCCAAAAGGCATTACATTCTGGATGGTTGCTTAGCTCAATGCAGTGAAAGGGTGGGATTAGTTGGTGGTGGTGTCAAAAGCATAATGGCAGACACAGCTTTTGGGGTCTCAGTCAGTATTCTCGGGCAAGATGACTAGGAGCCAATGACTACCTCCTTTAATCTCATGGTACACTTTGGTAAACAATGGTCGCACCGGCTTTCCACAGCTTGGTGCCCTCCAGATGTTCATCCCCTCCAGACACCCTTTTCATCCTATATTCATGATGATTTGTGCTTATGATGCTCTCAGGGTGTAGTATGCAACCCTGCTTTCAATACTGCTTGTGCCTGCAAATGTTCTGGGATAGGCATGCTGCTTCATTTCTAATCTGTGCATGACATAAAGCAGTGTTTCTCAACCTTTTTTGGGCCACGGCACACTTGTTCCGTGAAAAAAATCACGAGGCACACCACCATTAAAAAAGTTTAAAAAATTAACTCTGTGCCGCCCTATATTATAATTTTGACTGTAAGAAACATTTGCCAAATATTGCTTTCCGGCGGGTCAGCACTGCCGAGTTCTTAAAAGATCCGGGTTTCTGATGCACCCCACCCGACCCCGCCGTCCCGTATCTTACCCTGTGCGTGTTCTTGGACTTGTGAGAGGACGATTTGGTTTTCATGCCTCCGTGAATTAGCAACAAACTACCTTTTGAATGATGGAGATTGAATATTTTAAAAGTAGCTACTTGAAGTCCGCT
Organism: Zootoca vivipara; assembly: GCF_965207765.1. Lineage (NCBI taxonomy): Eukaryota > Metazoa > Chordata > Lepidosauria > Squamata > Lacertidae > Zootoca > Zootoca vivipara. The sequence goes on along the minus strand of NC_142585.1, from coordinate 27,205,741 downwards.
CGATTTTCCAAAAAAGAGACACACATGCGGCACTATTAGCTGCTGGGGGCTGCCATCTTGGCTAAAGGATTCTGGGATGATCCTGTCACGTGAGGCATGGGGAAAATGGAAATAAAGAAATAGGACGCCCAGGGAGGTGGAGTTTGCAGCTGCAAAATCGCCCTTCTCGTCGCCGCACATCGCGGCACACCAGCCAGCGTCTCTAGTGTGCCGCGGAACAGCGGTTGAGAAACGCTGTCATAAAGCTTCCTGCTGAAATCTTGTAATTTATTTCACCAGTGTTCTGTCTTGTTTGTTTGTTTGAACTCTTGCTTTTGTACAGTACCAAGACTGCCTCTCTCAATGGCAATAATGCAGTAACATTGTAGAAACTTTGCAGAACAACTAGTAAAGCAGAATGATTTGTGAACAGCGCAGTTTGAATCCACCACAAATACACTATTGAATCAGTCACATGTTGCAGAATACACTGGCAGAAAAACACACACACCCTAGTCTGGAGGAGCCCTTAGTCAGGAGTTAAATTCCCACAATTCCTGGCCTCTGGCCTGGTTGGCTGGGGCTGATGGGACCCAGAACCTTTGAAGGACACTAAGTTGGGGAAGGCTCCCTCAGAGCCCCTTACTTTACAATAGAATTGGCAATTGTTTTATCAGTCGTGTGTTTGCTGCTCTGGGCTCCTTTTGGAGGAAGGGTAGGATATACATTTTAATAATAATGATAGTAATTATAATGATGATGATAATACTCAAGAGTCCATAGGCTGAGGAAGGTGGAGGACACACTTTTCCTTCAAATGCACAAAGGTCAGCAAATATTGTCATAGCATAGGCCAAACATGTTTTCTTAGAAGTAAGCCCTACTGTGCTCAATGGGGTTTATTTCATTGTTAGAGCATTTAGGGTTGCAGCTGAAGTTTCTTTGCAGCTCAAAAATAAGTGTTTGTTTCTAATTTTCCATAGCAAGCTGAGTTGTAAACTCCCTTACACACACACACACACACACACACACACACACACACACACACACACAGACACTCTTGTTAAATATTGTAGCATTTCAGGGTTTGTTTGTTTTTTGCTAGAGTCTCTTGAGCCTAATCATAGAATTTCCCCCACAAGTCAAGACAGAAGCAAAAGTCATTTTTCCAAGCGAAGCAAGAGTCAGAGTTTATGTTGAGTGAAACATCCACATAGATCAGAACATCCTCCTGTTTTTCAGTCAGTTACAGATAGAAACATTTGTGAGTGTAACACTATACTTATTTGACTTTTCTTAAGATGGGGTGTGTGTGGAACCTCAGGCTCAGGGGCCAAATGTGGCACCTCAGACCTCTTTATCTTGCCCTTGAGACCCTCCCCAGATATCACCCCACAGCCACACCCCTTCTCCCCAGGCAACACTTCTTATTGATTTACCAATGTTGTTGCTTGGTTGGAATAAATCCTTCAATTCTGATACTGCTTCTTGCTTCCTGCGTGTAGGATGGGGTGGGTATGCAATTGTGTGAAGAAACTTGCATACTACTGTACACAGGAAAATGCTCGCATTTGTGGCTCTCCTCACTTTTGCCTGTGGCACACTGGCATGTGACCCCTGGAAACCTGGCCAGGAGGAAATGTGGATCTTGTGTTGAAGAGTTCCCCACTCCTGGTTTAAGGCAACCTCTGTGAAGTGCGAAGCAGATGCTTATGGGCCAGAAGACATCTCCACCATCTCATATCCACATAAATTTGGAGGATTCAATACAACCATCTCCCCTTCTGATGCACAGTTAATATATTCATTTGGTCCTTTATCACCTTCTCCCATGTGCTGCTTGTCTCCATTGCCTTTGTGAAGCAGGCTGATTGCAGACCACCTCGGAGAGGGACAGTGTTGCATAGTGGTTAAAGTTTTGGACTAGGACCTGGGAGACCAAGGTTCAAACCCCCTCGGCCATGAAGCTCACTGAATGACCCTGGGTCAGTCACTGCCTCTCAGCCTAAACAACCTCACAGGGTTGTTGAGCAGATTTATAGAGGAGGGGGAGAACCCTGTACTGTACCACAAGCTCCTTGGAGGAAAAAATGGGAGATAAAATGTGTGTGTGTGTGTACGCACGTACGCATGCGCGCGCACGCGCGCGCGCACACACACACACACACACACACAGAGAGGAGAGGCAGCACAACCAACCACCAGCTAATTTAGCATCCACTCTATTACTGAGGCAACCAACTCTTGCTCTCCACAATATCCTTTCTAATTGTTTCTCCCAGCTTAATTTTAACACAGGGCCACAGAGCTTTCCAGCATCTCCCTTAAGAGACCTGCACACTGCTTAAGAGATGGCTGGTTAATAGAGTTCACAGCCCTTGACATTACTGTATACCGGTAATTTGATTTTGGATTTATAAATAATGCAGACCTATTTCAGACTTCTGTGTTCCCAAATATCCAGAATGCTCTCAAAGGGGCATTTGGTGCCCAAACTGAACATAGTCTGAGGCCCAATTATCAAACACAACAGATCAGTCTGTAAGCCTGTTTTTAGATAATACCACTATTTTATTTTAATCCCCCTGTACCCACAAAACTAGCATGTTGGGAAAGTGTCTAGTTTTGAATCCTAGTCAGAATCAAATAAGAGCCCTTCTGGGTCAGGCCTAATAATAACAACAGTAATAATAAAAATAACAAAAACAATTTATTACTTATACCCCACCCATCTGGCCAGGCCTCCCCAGCAACTCTGGGCAGCTTTCAACAGGATATTAAAAATACAATAAAAGATCAAACATAAAAAACTTCCCAAAACTTCCCAAAACAGGCTATCGTGCTTCACATGGTGAAAGGAGAGATGCAATTCAAAGAGCCCACAAGCAGGAGTCTGAAGGCAACATCCCACTCCTAACGCTACTCCCCTGCAGTCAATATTGTGGTACAATGCCTCTGAACATAGAAGCTTCATAGAGTCATCTTGACTCATATCTACTGCCTCACAAGGTTACCTTATGACAGCCTGTAAATTCAAGATTGCCCAGTTAAGCTAGGCCTCTGTCATCAATAGATTCACATCACCTTCTCAGAACCCATCTAGAGAGGAAGGAGGAGCAAAGTATTCTGGGCAATAGCTTATCTCCCAGCTTCAAGAAGGTGTCAATCCCCTCTCACTGAGAGATGTGGGTGCCTTGTGAATGGCTAAATAAGGCTGTGCAATTAAAGCACTATGATACCATTTTAAACATTCACAGTTTTCTCTCAAAAGAACCTGAGAAGTATTGTTTGTGAAGAGCGGTGAGAGATATTAGGAGATCCCTATTCCCTTCCCAGAGCTACAGTTCCCAGAGAGGTTTAACAATCAATTCCTCTTCACAGGGAATTCTGGGAATTGTAGTTCTCTGAGGGTGAAAGAGGCCCCCTAACAATGCGCAGCAAAAGGGACGAGGGTGGCGCTATGGTCTAAACCAGTGCTCCCCAACCTTTTTATCGCCGCAGACCAGTCGACGTTTGATAATTTTACCGCGGCCCACAGAGGGGGGGGGGACGTTGATTGTTTATATTTTATTTAGATTGTTTTGATTTAATAATTTTAATTTAATTGTATTTAAATGTTCCTTGGGCGGCCAGGTACCAATTGATCCACGGACCGGGACCGGTCCGTGGCCCGGGGGTTGAGGACCACTGGTCTAAACCACAGAGCCTAGGGCTTGCCGATCAGAAGGTTGGTGGTTCGAATCCCTGTGACAGGGTGAGCTCCTGTTGCTCAGTCCCTGCTCCTGCCAACCTAGCAGTTCGAAAGCACGTCAAAGTGCTTCTCTCTGGCGGGAAGGTAAACGGCGTTTCAGTGCACTGCTCTGGTTCGCCAGAAGCGGCTTAATCATGCTGGCCACATGAACTGGAAGCTGTACGCCAGTTCCATCAGCCAGTAAAGCGAGATGAGCACCGCAACCCCAGAATCATCCGCAGTTGGACCTAATGGTCAGGGGTCCCTTTACCTAACAATGCTCAGCACCTTTGACACACTACAACCCCCAGAATTCTTTGGAGGAAGCTGTTACTGTTTTAACAACATGGTGCAAATGTGGCCTAAAATGCGTCTTCCAAACAAAACCCACCTTGGTCCGAAGTGATTAAAAGATGACTGTAACAAACAGGCCCTTGCCCCTAAACTGCCACCTGGCTGTTCATGTTGCCAGCTTATATGTGAGGAGTCTGGAAGTCTACTTGTAAACAGCTACAACAGAGTAGGGAGACTTGAACAAAAAATGTTCTCTTTATTTTCTTAGAGGCCCATACTCCCCCTTCCTTTTCATCCTATTGCCTTTTCTTATATTTCTGAAAACTGGCTGCCGGGGCGTGCACATGCATTTGTGCCATACTTAAAGGGCTACTTACCCCTCACATGATGAGCCCTTATGTCCCAAACAGCATGTATTTGTAAGTGGAGTTGACAGGGAAAAGCAACAAGCTCCCTGGAACTCTGGTGAGGAGCTGGTGAGCTGGATGCTCTCTCTGCCTTGCACATCCTGGTTTCACTTCCACCAGGTTAGAGGGAACATCAGGGAGGTGTTGATGGCCCTTGCACAGCTGCCAGAAGTGGATGTGCAGGGTGGCCCCCGCAGGTGTGCTTCAGGAATGCTGCTGTCCTATTGCCAGCATTGAAGTTTGAGTCAGCTCTTAGTCCAATTACCTTTTGAACATAGAAGAGGAGGCAAAATGTATTGGGCCAGTTCTGGGAGCAGCCATTATTATATCTTGTGGCAGCAAACACCATCATTTGGAAGGAGCAGCTGTGACTTCTTTCTCTTTTGAACCTGTCTGTCTATTTCATCACATTGCATTTCAAGCCTGCTGTTTATTTTATTTTTTAAAAAAACACACAAAACAGTTTATACAGTGCAGATAAAAACCATAAAATACAATGATATAAATACAATATTAAAATAACAACATACATTAAAACCCAATACAGTGGTACCTCGAGTTACAAACGCCTCAGGTTACAAACACTTCAGGTTACAAACTCCGCTAACCTGGAAGAGTTACGGTACCTCGAGTTGAGAACTTTGCCTCAGGATGAGAATGGAAATCGTGTGCCGGCAGTGCAGCGACAGCAAGAGGCCCCATCAGTGAAAGCATGCCTCTAATAGAACGGACCTCCGGAACGAATTAAGTTCATAACTAGAGGTACCACTGTAATACAATACACAATCAGAATACAGCAACAAATATGAAACCAATTTTGCAGTTCCTGGCATTAAAAGGTTCCAAGAGATAGGAGTCAGTGTCGTATAGTAGTTAGAATCTTGAATTTGAACATGAAGTTCACTGGGTGACCTTGGGCCAGTCACTTCCTCATCCAGCAAAGCTGCTGTCAGCCCTGGGGACACGGAGGAAACACAGGTACCTGTTTCCCCAACCACCTCTGCTGCAGGGCTAAACGCTTAAAAAAAAAGTTAGGGCAATATAGATCAGGAAAATGGTCCAGGGTAAAAGCCTGAGCATCCCTTCTCCCTGCAGTTACTCCATCTACATTTGGAGCCTGGCAGAGCTGCTGTTAAAAATAAAAAATAAAAACACCAGGAGTTCCAATCATGCATTATGCATTTTGGCCTTGCATTTGGATCAATAGTGGCATCTAGTGGTAGTGATTTTATATGCTATTGTTTTCTAAAACTAAAAAAACTACATATCTCATCACCATTCATCTCAATATCATGTGAACTGGGCAGTACTGCTTAGCGTTAAGACAGAGCATACAAACAAGTCAGCTAGTTATATACTGGTCCATCTTTGAGTTTGCCTCTTTGTTCATCAATTCATCACCTTAAAAAACAACAAGATGTGCAAGCATTTTAATACTGGTTGCAAAGTTGTTCTGGGGGTTTGTGAGGTGTGTTGGTGATGACAAGGGTACTAGCCAATCAGCGCCTCCCACAGCCTGCTTTTCCACAATTCAAACCATGCCGTTAACATGCAGAACTAGTTTTTTAAACCAATATTATTTTGTTGTGAGCTAACTTAGGATTTGTATCCTGAAGAGTGGGAGTATAAAAGGCTAAAGTAGATGAATTAAATAAATTCAAAACAAGAAAGGTACATTGTACTGAATGTTCTGAGGTTGCTTTCAAAATTGCTCTATAAATGTTGTGTCCTTTGCATTTTTAATTAATAGTTCTTAAATATCCTCTGTATTTTGTAATGATTATATTATTTCAACCTGTTTGCCCTTTTTCTGTAGTTTGCAATTTGAGGTGTGTGTGCTTAAAAATGTAAACAATATTCTCTCTGCCCCCCCAATAGAATTAATAATGTTTTTTACAAGTAACACTAGAAACCTATTATTGCATTTCTTATTCCCGCCAATCAAGAAAAAGGTAGCATTCATTAGAGTAGTGGTTCCCAACCATTTCCCCCACGGACCACTTGAAAATTGCTGTCAGTATTGACAGACCACCTAATGATTTTTCTTCTCATTGTAGAAATCATAATGTGGTGTGCTAGACGCTGTATGATTTTAAATTTTTATTCCTTCCTATTATTTTGTAATATATCATATTTTATATTATGACAAATTGAATTCATAGAATGAAAGATAATTAAAACATCAATATGAATACCGAATGTGCCATCTCTCATCTTTGGGAGATGCCACAAAATATCCACAATCCATGGCTGCCCCACTGGAAGTAACAGGAACAAACCAAAGAAAGAAAAACAATTGTTTCACTTTTCTGCCTCCACCTGAGCTGGCTGCATTTAAGAAATGGTGGTAGCTCTGCTGAGGATCTCACGGTCTCACCTTCTCCCCAGTGGGGACTGATCTACAAAATGCAGTTTTAGCCTGCTCCCATCCTACACATAGTTATCTGGGGTGAGTAGTGGATGGGAAGGTAAGCCTCATTAGACTCAATAGGTACTTCTGAGCAGGCATGCATAAAATCAAGCTGTTAGCAGCCTTGGTAGAAATGCCCTACACCAGGCATCCCCAAACTGTGGCCCTCCAGATGTTTTGGCCTACAACTCCCATGATCCCTAACAGGACCAGTGGCCGGGGAAGATGGGAATTGTAGTCCAAAACATCTGGAGGGCCGAAGTTTGGGGGTGCCTGTCCTACACTGTAAGGGGGACCAAGATCTCAAACAGCTGGTCTGGCTGGGGCTGATTGCTGTCAGAGACATTTTGCTGCTGCAGACAAAACACCTAATCTCCCTGCCCCCGCCCCACAGATCTGGGTCCCCTCCCTCTGCCTGACCTCGCCGTTGCTCCCATGTTGCTGCCAGTCCCATCACTGCACCTGTACCCTCACCTGTAACTGCACTGCTGGCCCCAACTTTGTGGCGAGGGTGCAGTGAGTGCATTGTTGGCAGCATGAATGGGGCTTGAAATGGGGCAATAGTGAAGCGGGGAGGGGGTCAGAGCTGCTGCATGAGGCAAATAGCTTCACCTCGCCTCCTGCATGGGCAGACCCTGGTTGCAGTCCAAAATGCCTGAAGGGCAGGCCCGTCCTAGCCATAGAGGCTAGTGGCGCAGAGAACCACGGCGCCGGGCGCTGGAGGGCGCCAAGTGAGCGCAGGGTTCCGGCGATCTGGCCAGGAGGACTGCGCTCCACTAGCTGAGAGGTTGCGCCGCGTCTCTCTCCTTCTCCAAGGACTCCGCGCTGCGCCTCCTACTCGTTTCCTCAGCACTGGGTTCCGCTCAGTGGAGCTTCGCCACCAGCGTGCGCACAGCGCCCAAGCAGCTCTTGCTGGTCCCGGGGTGCATGCGCTGGTGGCGAAGCTCCACTAAGCGGAACCGAGCGCTGGGGAAACGAGAAGGAGGCACAGCGCGGAGTCCTCAGAGGTGGCCTACCGCTGCTGCCGCAGTCCGCTTGGCACTCCCGGGCCCTTGGAGAGGCTCTGGAGGGGGGCGCTGGATGGGCTTAAGACGCCCTGCTGAAGGGCACCAGATTGGGGAAGACTGGTCGAGAACACCTCGGCCAGGTACTTTTAAAAATAATAACAAAATAGGTTGTTTAATCTAGAATATATCTACAGAATATGGTGAGGTTTTCAGTTTTCATTCCACTTGATCAACTTCTGCTTAAAGAAAAATAAACAGTGTTCTTGCATAATGCAGCATAGGCAATACTTACACGCACACACAATAAATCTAAGCAATGCCACCAAATCACGCTTCTTTCTATTCTTAGAATGTTCTTTTTTTGCTTTATCCTTAATCAGTTACAATACTTGGTAACCCTGGGCAGTTCCAACTTTGATCTTCAGTTACGACCGGTGTTTGAGGTAGTTCAGCAGCGACAGTGGGATATCCAGTTGATCCACAGCAAAGGGACGGTTGGCCAGTTTTAGGAACTTCCTGATTGCTAGTCTGCATTGCGACATCAAGGATTTGGGGACAGCTGGAAAGGGAGTGGGAAGGAAAAAGGGAATGGAGAGACTATGATTACCGTACCGCTGAGCTTCCAAGCCCCCCAGAGCTCCTCAATATCTGAGGCATTAGCCAAGAGCAAAAGCAGGGAGCTGAACAGGAATCTGGGAAGGCACGTTAGAGAAACACCTCAGGTGTTCATAATTTTGCAGTTCCAACATGTACTGAAATCTACATCCACCTCCTCATGACAGACTGGGAGATGATCTGTCAGACATGAGTGCCTCCTAATCCTACCTGGAGATGCCAGGAATTGAACCTGGGACTTTCTGCTTGCAAGGCTGATGTTCTACCACTGAGCTATTCCCTAGTACTTGAAGTATTTGATCAAATTCTGGAGAGCTACCCTGAAAAATATATATGGTGACAGGGGTGAAGCCAATGCACATTCCTTATAGGAAAAGTGGCTGGAAAATACTGTTGGTGGACAGGGCTACACATCTGACCAGGCATTTACACAATACAGGTGGATGGGTCCTAAATTTGCAACTGAGCATATTAAGAAACCCTTTAGTAAAACTACCAGCATATCTATTCAATTTAACCAGTATTTGTTAATGTATAAAGTAATTGCACTTTAGTGAATTTAGTTGGCTGTGTTTGCACTAACAAGTAGGTCCTTTCCAAAGACAAGACATGAATGTCACAATAAAAGACAGCAAACCAAAAACAAACCTGTGTTGCAATAAGAACTAATCACAACAATACAAACACAACACGTCAAAAATATATAATAGAATAATGATATCATTAGCCTACGTGTTTGTATTGTTGTGACAATAAAAAACAGTGTGCACGCTTTAAAATGTATGGTGCGTACACAAGCAGTAATGGATGTTACCAAAGAATAATAATAATAAAAAATGGTAAAAAGTTACCTCTTTCTCTGGCCAACAAATCCAGCATCTCAGAGTTCACTGAGATCTTATCGAGCATAATGCCCGGTAGGTACACATTGGCTCCAAAATCTATCAGGAGTTTGACGAATTCTGCTCCACATCCGTGCCTCAAGCAGATTTCCAGCAGACTCTTTGGGTGCTTAATGCGGGTGATCATCTTCTCATCAGTGCAGTTATAGTTGGGATCTGCACCATGGAGTAGCAGCATCTTGAAACACTCCAAGTGCCCATAGACAGCGGACAGGTACAAAGGGCCCGAGCAGGCAACAGAGTTGGCCGCCCACTCTGGGACTCTGGCTTTGACGTTGGCCTCTGCCCCATGTTCTAAAAGTTCTTGAAGGATGTCAATGTCCCCTTCCCTTGCTGCCGTGAGCAGTGGGGTGCAATTGTTGTGGATGCTGCCAGAAGGACAGGCCCCTGCCTCCAAGAGGGCGATCACGCAGTTGAGGTGGCCGTTGTTGACAGCTGTGAAGAGTGGTGTCTGGGCCTTCACGTCCAGGCTGTCCACTTCGGCTCCATGGGCCAGGAGGACCTTAACACACCTCACATGGCCCTTTGAAGCCGCCAGGCGAAGCGGGGTCCCTGGCACCCCCCAGCCGCTCCTGCTGTTGATGAACCGCCTGTATCTCTCTTGGCGCAACAGTTCGTCCAGAAGTCTGTAGTTGTCCTGGGAGACGGCGAGATTCAGCTCCTGTCTTTCTTCATCGCCTTCTTCATCTTCACTGGGCTGGAGCATGGAGAAAATCTTGGTTATGTCCACCAGGCTCATCTTTGCTTGTCTCTTGAGGTTGATTTTCATCATGAACTGTGCAATGCTAGAGAGCTAAAAGGCAAAACAAATAAACAAAACACAGTCACAATGTCCTGGTTATACATGGGATGCATGTGCAATAGAGGCTCCTGACTGGTGGGAGAGGTGAGCAAAAGTTATTATTGTTCATTATTATTATTTCATTTGTCAATTGCTTCCCATGAGGCATGCTGAAGCTATTTACAATTAAAGCACGCATAGAGCAATTGCATATTTGAAAGCAGATGTCACCTTTTTATATATTAAAACAATTGGGGGGGACCAATTATGGGATGCATGCTTGTATCCCCCAAGAGCTGTATGTTCACCATGGTGAGCCCGATTTTGTGGAAATCTGCCTCCCTCCTGTTGAGGTCAGAAAGGTCCCTTGGCCTCACTAAAGACTTTTTAATTTTATTTCAGGAGGCATTTTAAGTTTATGGGTTTAACCCATTTTTATTTACATTGTACTGTAGTCTTTGCACACTGCTTAGGGACTATATAAATTGTCTAAATGTGTAAATAATATATAAGGTAGAACAACAATTTAAACAACATCAAGAATATCTCCTATATAAAATTCATTCAAATCCAGCCAGGCACCAACAGGTATCTATATATATGGGTTGTAGTTGTAATAGAGTCCTGGGGATCAGCTAATAAGCAGGGATGGGGGTCAGTGATCTCAGTGATCAAGCAGGGATATAAGGTACCAGGTACTGTATCCTGGAGACAAAATGTCAAGGGCCTTGAAAATGAATACTGTGCAAGAACTTTGAACCTGGTCCAGTAGTGTACAGGCAGTCAGTGCAAGCTTTTGAGTTATGTGCTGGCAATAGTTTGTCCCCTTCGTCTAGCTGCAGTATTCTGCATTAGCAGAAACCTCCAGCCCACGCCCCAAGGATAGCTCCATGTAGAGTGAACTGCAATTACTGAATCTTGAGGATGCCATTGCATAAATCAGTGGCCAGACTTTCCCCGTCCAAGAACAGTTGTAGCTGATAAAAGGCCTTCCTTACTGTAGGTGTGTTTTGCAGAGGTGGGGAAACACAGGGCTAATTGTGACCCTCCATGCCTTTCTATTGGGTCCCTGGGATTCTTCCCAAGCAACACCCCTCTCTACCAGGCTGCACCCCTCACTGGACCTGGTCTGTACTCTCCTCCTGTGCTTTTGACTGGTTTGAAAGTATGCTTGAACTTCCTCTTGCTTGTCTGATGGAGAGTAGTCTGTCTGTCTGTCTGTCTGTCTCTCTCCGCATGTGTGTGCATGCATAGAAACTTGAAGCTTCTGACTTTTGCATGGTTGGAATCTAGCCTACTCTATAAAGTAAGAGTCATACCCCTTTGCTCCACCAACTTTTGTCTCTGGCTCCACCCACTGTTAGCACACTGCCCCCCACCCCAGAAGGTTGGCTATGCCCCTCAGATTGAAATAGTATCCCCATCTCTGCATTAGAGAGAGACATTACTGCAGAAGCACCTTAAACAGTGCTGTGCTGTTTTTAATGTTTTTACTGTGTTTTACTAAATTTGTTTTTTACATGATTTCAAATCCATTATAAATTACTTTTAAAATGATACGCTATATGTATTTTGCTTTCAATGTTTTAGCTTTGCTTTAATTTTTGTAAGCCACTTTAAAAAATGCAGGGTAGAAATAATTTTTTTTAACTAACTGAAAATAATTAATTAACAATGTGTTTTTGCATGAGTCACTGCTTTGGATTTGACTTCATACAAAAAAAAAAAAGTCAGATGGCTCATGAAGGAACAGAATAAGCTGGAGCAGCACCAGATATAGGGCATTGCGTGCATTTCCCCCAGGCAGGGAGCCAAGCTGAAGGGGGTGCAAAATTGAGAAGATCCACAACTGAGAATTTCCATTTGGGGCCGCCAAATGTCGGTCTTGCACAGGGCACAATATTACGAAAGATTACCAAAGTCTGCCCCTTGCAAGCAGGATCTTCTGTGAGTGGCCAATTTTTACTCTTATCCTGACTCTATTAACATTTAATCCATAAAAATCACAAGTGCTTCTGCAATCTGAGATCGGGGTGATAGTGGTGTGGGCTGCATCAGATGTTAGCCAAAGAAAGGGGCAGAAATATATTCCAGACAGCCAGGGAGGCCCTTTGGAAGCCAATTCCTAACATTTTTCACTTGAAGGAATGCCAAGCTCCACCTGCCCAGCTACAAAATGCTTTAAGCTCGAAGGGTAAAAAAAGAATTTCAGATGCATTCCATCTCCAGAGCATCCAAATATATCCTCTCAGTCAACCACCCTGCTCCTCCATTCCTGCTCCTAAATGAGAGGCCAGAGCCTCCTGCAAAGCATCCATCTCCAGCTGCTCACCTCGCGACCTCAGCCTGGACAAGTCCACCCTGGTTTTGGAAACAGCCACCCACAAGCCTTAGTTACAGCCTATCCAGGGAGGCATGTACCAAGATCCTGGGACTGGAGCAAGTCCCCTAGGAGGAAAGGTTGCAACATGTAATTTGGAGAAAATGGGAGTTTTCCTCTCTCCCTCTCCTAATACTCAAACTCAGGGAATACAGGAGATAAAATACCAAATACAGAACCTAAAAACCACCCACCAGCCATACCACTGAAAAGAACTACATAACTGTATATCTTAAAAGGATTGGGAAATTAGGCTGGTGTTGAAAGGGCAATATCGGAATGTAAGATCAGGCCAATTGCCCATCTAGTCCAGCATCCTGTTCACACAGTGGCTAACCAAACACTTATGAAAAACCCTCAAGCAAGACCTGAGCACAAGAGCCTTCTCCCCTCCTGGGGTTACCAGAAGCTGGTTTTCGGAAGTATTCAGAGCATAGCCTCCATCATGGCCAGTAAGTAGCCAAGGACAGCCTTGTTATCCATGAATTTTAAGCTACGCAGGTTGATAGCCATCATTACCTCTTGTGGAAGCCCATTCCATTGCTTAACTATGAATTGCATGTAGAAGCACTTTCTTTTTTAATTGTCCTTAATGAGGACAATCCTTTCAACATTCAGATTCCTTGAGTATCCACGAGTTCTAGAGATACAGGGCGGGGGGAAGGGACGGGAGTTTTCTCCAGGCCATGTACCATTTTATTCTATCATGTCACCTCTTAACTAAAATGTCCCAAACCCAGCAACCTTTCCTCATAGGGGCATTGCATGATCATTTTGGATGCCCTTTTCTGAACCTTTTCCAGCTCTGCAATATCTTTTCTGAGGCGATGCGATCAGAACTGTGAACTGTATTCCAAATGATGAGGTTGCAAGCCTATAGAGAAAGGCATTTTGATGTTTTATTTCCAATTCCTTTCCTAATGACCCCTCACATGGAATTTGCCTTTTTTACAGCTGCCACACACTGGGTTGGCATCTTCATTGAGCTACCTACTATGACCCCAAGGTCTCATTCCTGGTCAGTCATCTCCAGTTCAGACCCCATGAGTGTACATGTGAAATTAAGATGTATTTGTTTTTTGCCCCAACATGTATCACTTTGTACTACTTATTTACACTGGATTGCACTTGCCATTCTACTTCTCATTCACTCGGTTTGGAGAGGTCCTTTTGGAGCTCTTTACAACCCTTTTGCATTAAGGATTCTGAACAATTTAGTACCATTCACTAACTTGGCCACTTCACTGCTCACCCCTGACTCCAGATCATTTATTAACAACTTAAAAAACACTGTTCCCCATACCGATCTTTGGAGGACTGCATTTTCTACACCCCTCCATTCAGAGAATTGTCCATTTATTCATACTCTCTCGTTTTATTCCAGGACAACAATGTGGGCACCAGGCGAGCTTCTTTAGGGAAACCATTTCAGAACTGAGAGGACCACCACCAAAGAGGCCTCATGGCTACCCTCCAAACTTCAGGCTGAGACAGCATAGAGAGAGGAGGAGGAGGAGGAGTTTGGATTTGATATCCTGCTTTATCACTACCTGAAGGAGTCTCAAAGAGGCTAACACTCTCCTCTCCCTTCCTCCCCCACAACAGACACCCTGTGAGGTGAGTGGGGCTGAGAGACTTCAGAGAAGTGTGACTAGCCCAAGGTCACCCAGCAGCTGCATGTGGAGGAGCGGAGACACCGGTTCCCCAGATTACTAGTCTACCGCTCTTAACCACTACACCAAACTGGCCTACCATAATGAGTTTAATGTAAAGAGGGGTACATACAAGAGGGGTGTTTTGTACAGTTGTGCAGGACCTCAGCTCTGGGATCCAGAGCCTCACAGGTCATCTTCCCCACCCTAAATGACAACTCAGGAAGCAGCAGATGATGGAACCAGCAGCAAACAGGTCCAGCATGCCACAGCATGCTTTATTTTCTTCTAATTATTATTATTCTTTCTAAAGTTGGGGTGGCCAGCAAGGCAAGTGCATTATTAGAAATGCTTGTTTTGTTATATTTACTTTAACCACATTATCCTTTTCTGCAACAAAACGGAGCTCATTCCTAAATCAAGGCATTTAGCTTCAGGGCAGCAGACACCAACCCTATTTTATTGCCAATCTCATGATCATGCTATAGGTGAGTCTAAAAGTAAAACTGCACGTGAGTAGAAAAATTATTTTCTTACTGCAAATAATAATAATAATAATAATAATAATAATAATAATAATAATAATCCGGGTTCGCCAGAATGCCTTTTAGTTTTAACATATAAGGCAGAGCTTTCTAAACTTTACATGTTGGTGACACACTTTTTAGACATGCATCATTTTGTGACACAGTAACTCAGTTTTACTAGCAACCAGGGCCGGTTCTAGGGGTAGTCTGGGTGGCGCGGGGCGCCAGCCCAGTAGGGGAGCACCGTGCGGCAGAGCCGCACGGAAACTGTGTTGTGCGCTGCGCCCGCCCACCAGTCGCGGCAAGAAACGGGGTGAGGGCTCCGGAGCAATACCGCACCATGGCGCCAGACGTGCTTGAGACGGCCCTGCTAGCAACCTGGAATCAAACTACGTAACTCATTTCCAGCCCTGGGAGGAACGCAGGGAGCAGTCGCACGACACACCTACACACTGCAGCCTACACACTAACATGTCGCAACACACAGTTTGGAAAGCTCTGATATAAAGAATGTAAAGAGGCAGGTGTAAACAGTGGTGTATGGGGGGTGGGGAATGTTAATTGTGTGCTTCACAACCAAAGTAATAAATGTCTGTCTAAGGAAGCCCCTGTTGAGAGCATTAAGGCCAGGGTCTAAACAAGGCTGTCATTGAGCATCTGCTTTGCATGCAGAAGGTTCCATTTTTAATCCCCAGCATCTCCAATTGGGGTTGGGAATGTATCGAGTCTGGAATTCTGGAGATGCTGCCATTCAGTGTAGACAAAACTAAGCTAGATAGATTAAAGGTCTAAGTATAAAGCAGATTCCTATGTTCCTGTGTACCCAAGCTTAATATTATTATTTCCATTATTATTTAGTCTGCAAATCACTTTCCACATAATATGCCCCAAGGTAATTTACAGGCATATCCTTCAAAACAGCCAAAATAATTTTTATAAACAGCTACAAGGATCATCATGTGCAGTTTTGAAATTTGTGTTAATACATACCACAATGATTTTAATCAGCTGAATGGCCCTGAGGTACACTTATTCCTTCCACAATCCCTACAGCAGTATGATAATAGAGGTTGGACTGGGACCTGGGAATCCAGGGTTCAAATCCTTGCTCAGACCTGAAGTTCACTGAGTGACATTGAACCAGTTGCTAGCTTTCAGCCTAACCTACCACACAGGGAGGTTGTGAGGGTGAAATGAGGGAGGAGAACCATGTGTGCCTCCTTGGAAGAAAAAGGTGGACAAAATGCAAAAATTTCTAAATCTGCACAATGACTGTACATGAATGTAATAAGTCTGTTGTCGGTGGAGACATGCAGTGGAACTCGGAATTAGAATCTTTAAAGGATTGCACCACCACTTCTCAGGGCTTCCTGTCCGAAAACAACAGCAAAACCCCATTCTAAAAACAAACAAATTTCACTTCATATCAGGGAAAAATATTCTGGTTTTGTCCACGTACCAGGATTGTCCCCTTCCCCGCCCCCCAAGTGTCGCAATCCATCCCCGCCACCTCCTCCGCTTAGGAGGCCAGGCCAAGTGGGCAGCGATCCAGCGCGTAGAAAGAGAGCGTGGGAGTTGCTTGTAGGTGCGCACATGTGAACAGGGACCAACTCCCAGCCGCCCCGGGGAAAAAACCGATCTGCCTCTCCAGGTGGAGGACTCGGAGTCATGGCCAGGCGGGTGGAGAGACGGGGAGGCCACCTGGCTGAAGATACTCACGAGCTGGTTGCTGGCCGGGCGGGTTGCGAGTCGCTTTGCCCTGCCTCGACGGAGCGGTGCCTGATGAGCCGCCGGCCAGTCCGGCTACGTCGCCGCCGGGCCTCTGTGAGGTCGCTGGGGACCAGCTAAGGCAGGGGGCTGCCCCACATCGCGGGTTTCTCCCTGGGCCGGAATAGCGAGAGAAGAGAAAGGGACCAGGGGGATGGTCGTCGGGGCACCGACTAGGAAGGAAAGCGGAGGCTAGCGCCAGCCGGCTAAATGGACAGCTGCACTGCTGCCGGCCGCCGATCAAATAAGGGCTCTCTGGCTAATTATAGCCCCCTGCTTGGGCGTCTTATCTGACAACTTCCATTCTTGGAAAGTGCAGCCTGCAGGAGGCAATTTAGAAGGGCTTGGGTTGGGACCTGGACGTCGGGCCTCCCAATAGCACACGGGACGCATGGCGCAGATCAGCCTTTTGGGGCCCTGCAGGTCTTTTGGACTACAACTCCCATCATCCCCAGGGGACAGCCGTCCAAAGCATAGGAACATATTGAGTCAGATGATTGATCCATCCAGCTCCGTGTTGCCTACATTGATTGGCAGCAGCTCTCTAGCGTTTCAGGCGGGGGTCTCTTCCAGTCCTGCCTGGAGATACCACCGCGGACTGAACCTGGGGCCTTCTGCATGCCAAGCAGGTGCTCCACCACTGAGCTGCAACCCTCCCCCACTAGAGGGCACTAGGCTGGCGAAGCCTTCCCCAGGTGACTGTTCCCTTGCATGGGGATTTAGCAAAGGGGATGAGTACGGTAGGTTTGTGGTGGTAACAAGGCACTGTCGGCAACAAGATCTCAGGCCTGGAAAAGATTTGCAGTGCCAGGATTCAGCCCAGGAGAATGATACATGTGGCTGCATACTCTTCCTGGCCCTGAGTGGCCCCACAGCCTAGTTCAGGGATGAGGAGGAGCCTGGTGGCCTCCAGTTAGGAGTGTCAACTTGAATCAAATATTGGGGGGGGGGGAGGGTGTCCAGGTAAGCCCCACCCCGCATAATCAATCACAAGATGTGGCACATGCACACACCAATTGAATGTCAATGCCCAACAACTTTGGGGGAGGCCAAATCTCAAATACACCTACAGACGGAAGTATCCTATCACCTCAGCCTTTTCTCAACAAAAATACTTTTCAACTGAGTTGGTTCAAACATTCAGCCACCACTTACCAAGTGTTCAGGGATCAAGTCCGGGGGAAATCTAACAATATCTTTGCATTATTTATTTAATTATTGCAGTTATACACCACCCTTTTTCTCCAAGGAGCTCATGGTGGCATACATGATTCTCCCCCCTACTCATTTAATCACCACAACCACCCCATGAGGTAGGTTAGACTGACGAGGCAATGACTAGACCAGATCCACCCAGTGAGCTTCATGGCTAAGTGGAGTTTTGAACCCAGGCCCTCGTCCAACTCTCTAATCACTACACCAAACTCTTTCTCAGCCCTGGTTGACGCCTTTAGGATTAATGAATCTTACACATCCGGTCTGGAGAGGGAGAAGAATGTTCTGCATTGCCCGTGTCACATATACTGTACAGTCGTCCCATGAGCATCATTGGTCAAATAATTTCGTGGGGCAGAAGTAAAATGAGATGGGGAGCAAAGGCTCTGAGACAACAACAACATCATCATCTGTCTTCCCAGTGTGTTTGGTTTATTATTAGACTTGGGAGAGAACGTGTTGCTAAAGCCATCTGCTCCAGACTCACAATGCCAATAAAGTGCCTGCAGGTTTAGAGATGTGTTTGCTTACTTGATTAACATGAGGATGGGATCCGGTGGGGAAGATGGGCAAATTCAGAACTTGGACTTAATGCGTTTTGGATGGCTCCCTTTAGGCCCTTTTTGGGCTTAAAAGGTTAGGTGGAGATCTACTGGTAGATCTCTGTGTGCACTGCAAATTAGATCAACAAGGATTTCTTACTCCTAGCTGTTTAGATGGCAACAGCAAAATGAATCACTAAATTATAGTGCTGAAACAGGGTGGGTGGGAAACCCCATGAATGAATTTGTTTGTTTGTTTGTTTGTTTGTTTGTTTGTTTATGCTTTCTATATCTCACCTTTCCTCCAAGGAGGTCAATGGCTCTATCCCCTCCCCATTTTATCCTCACAACAACCCTGCGAGGTAGGCTGAGAGGCAGTGACAGGCCCAAGGTCACCCAGAGAGCTTCATGGCTGAGTGGGAATTTGAACCCTGGTCTCCTCGGTCCACTCCATCACCCTAACAACTACGCCACACTGGTTTTGTATGCAAGGACTGAGCTCAGTTCAGGTCTGGGCCTGGAAACAAAATCCTGAGCTCAAAATTATGTAATTTTAACTATATGTCTTCTGCATCAGGCTTCAGCTGTTGAATCTCAGGGTTACTTTTACACCACAAATTAGATCCTGCAAGCTTGAAGTTTGTAGTTTCCTGCTGTAGAAGGAAATGTGTATCACTTCAGCTGCAATCTGGAGTGGCCCATCCCATTTCGCCACCTGAGGTGAAGTGGGAATATATCACACTCTGCCTTTCTGCTGCACCCCCTTGCCCACCCTGCCACTTCTGCCGCTGCCAAAACTTGGCAAGAGAGGGAACATTCTGCCAAGGCCCAGATGCTCATCTCTTCTGCTCTAGGGGTGGGAAGGATGAGTGGAAATGCGAAGGTGCTAGACTGCCCCACTTTCACTGAACTTGGCAAGGGCTGGGGGCATGGGCATAGCCAGGATTTTTGTTAGGGGGCAGGCTTTTGTTAGGGGGGGCAGAACCTCAGATTTATATTGATTTGTATTGATTTAGGGGGCGCTCGTGCCCCCTCCCTCCTTGGCTATGTGGAGATGTTCCAGAAGGCTTTCCACATAGATTCATAGGAACTAGTTAAGAGTGCTGGGAATTGTAGCTGTGCAAGTAATAATGTGCTTTAAATGTATTATGTGCACACGGCCAAAGTTGCCCCCCCCCCAAGGTGTAGAAAACAACAGCTATGTGCTACTACTGTGACCCTTGCTGTAAGTTGCATCTTGCATTGCAGATACCAAACTGTTTAGGAGGTTGGACTGGAGGACCTTCAAGATCCCTTCCAACACAATTTTTTAAATGTTTTAAGCACATAGCTGGAAACAGTGCAGACTCAAAGGTGACAGAGGTTTCTGGCCTACCGTAGCACTTGAGTGCTCAATGGGCCAGTCAATGAACTATCACCACACACAGACATCCTGGAAGCTGTCCTGTGGCAAGGTGTGGGCTGCAAAAGGATTTCACCTTTTCATCCCTTCCCTTCCCTGTGCTCAGTGGCTCCTCTCTTGATCAAGTTCTCTTCCCTCAGTTTTCACCAGTTTACCATGTAGAATATTAGTATTTCAGTGCCAGCCATGCACCAGTGCTTGAAGGCACCAATGCACTGAATGGGAGCATAAGACCTGCTCCTGAAATACCTTCTGTAGGCATGATAGAAAGCAGCAGGTACACCACGTTTCCACTTGTGTTCAGTGACAGAACCAGATGTGTGGAACACTGATACAAAGGGAGGCCTGGGGCATGTGGGGAGCGCCTGCTTCTCAAAACTGAACAACTGTGGTTTGCACCACACTCTTAGGATTAGAGCAGGAACCTATGCACTCCATAGATGTTATTGGACTCCAACTCCCATCAGCTCCAGGCAGTACAGCCAGTGGTCAAGGTTTATGGGAGTTGTCCTCCAACAGCATCTGGAGGGCTACAGTTTTCCCATCCTTAAATTAGAAGGTGGGGCTTTTGCAAGGATGGGGAGCCTGTAACCCTCCAAAGGTCGAATTAACTTCCATCAGACTCAGGCAGTGTGGCTGATGGAGTTCCCATCCAGTAAGATCTGGAGGGCCTAGTTCAGTGAGTGTAGTATGTAGGAGGCTTTAGTCTAAGCATGCCTCTTGGACATTAAAAGACTGCAGAAATTGTTGATCACATTAAAGAGTGTGCAGCGGCAGTTTAGCCAGCCTTATCAGCCTCCTCCCCCACTCCCAGGGATTCCAAACCTTAATAAACTGCCAGGAGAATTTATCTGACAGGTTGAAGGGTTTTTATCAGGACTTTGAAGTGGTAAATAAACAAACTAAATTAGTCACATGAGAAAGATGTCCTAGGATGGAAGAGAGTGTTCCTTGGGGTTGGCTTTTGATTCTGGAGGCAACCCTGGCCTGGTATTTGGGGCGGGGGTGGGCAGGGGGCAAAAGAGTGTGGGGGGGGAAAGAAAACAACTTATGCAAAGTGTTGAAAATTAAAAGCAATTGTCATCTCGCAAGCATATAATGCACTATTTATTTTTCAGCACAATATGTTGGATAAAAAATAAGGTAGATTATTGCTCCTCCTCTGTGAGAGGCGAATCACATTATAATGTGATGTTTTCACTTCACACAAAATATTTGGGGGGTGGATCACATACCTGGAGGAGGACTTTAGATCTGAAGGCATGAAGAGCTGAGATTTATCAGGGCTAACTATTTCACTGATCTATGCAAAAGTTAGTTTTTGTATAATGGAATGATGGTGACTATGTTGCCTTCTGGGAATGTGTCCTTATTGTCACTCACTTTCCCTGTCTCATACAAATGAATGGCGCAAATAGAAGCAGCTAAAACTAGGGGAAATAGGGGAGGAAGAAGGGACAGACATGCTCATTTGAGGAAATATCACTTTAACTTAAGCTTAGAATTGTAGAGTAGACCACAAGGACCATCTAATGCAGGAGCCTTTTTGCCCAACATGGGACCCATGACCCTGGGATTAAGAGTTCTCATGCTGTACCAACTGAGCTACTGGTCTGAATGCAGAAGGGCCAAGATTCCCAGATCCATCACCCCTTAAAGTAAAGCAGGTCTGGGGAACATGTGGCTCTTCAGTTGTTGTTGGACAGAACCTTCCTTCAGTCCCAGACAGCATGGTTAATGGTCAGGGATGATGCAAACAGTAGTCAAAAAATACACAGAGGGCCACAGGCTCCCCAGTCCTGAAACAGAGGACTTCTTCCAATAGAGGAAAATAAAGTAGGAATCATGACCCACTCACTGGGCACCACTGTTTAAGGATATTGACAGGCCGGAAGGTGTGCAGAGGAGGGCAACCAAGATGATCAAGGGTCTGGAAACCAAGCCTTATGAGGAACAGTGGAAGTTGGGTTTGTTTAGCCTGGATAAAAGGAGACTGAGAGGGAGATATGAATAGCCACCTTTAAATATCTAAAGACTGGTCACATGGAAGACAGAGCAAGCTCGTTTTCTCCTGCACCAGAGTGCAGAACCCAAATGAATGAATTTAAGATAACTTAAAAAGAAAAGAGATTCCAACTAAACGCCAGGAAGAACTGTCTGATGGTAACAGCTGTTTGACAGTGGAACGGACTCCCTTGGTACGTAGTGGAGTTTCCTTCCTTGGAAGTTTTAAAGCACACGTTGGCTGACCATCTGTGCTTTTGTTGAGATTCCCGCTCTGGAGGGGGTTGGACTAGATGACCCTCAGGGATCGATAGCCATATTCAAATATCTGAGGGATTCTCACATGGATTACATAGCAAGCTTGTTTCTTTTCTTCCCCAGAGAGTGGGACCGGAACCAATGGAGTCCATTTGCAAGACAGGAGATTCCAAAAACTAAATATTAGGAAAAACCTTTTGATGGCGAGAGCCATTCAGAAGTGGGACAGACTACAGTTTTATGATTCTATGACCACCATGGGCTTAACAGAGGAGTGGTGAACATATGTTCCTGGCATATTTTGGGAGTACAACTCGTACCATCCTGATTGTTGGCTAGGGATAACAGAGTCCAACAACACTCAGAGGGCAGGCTCCCATCCCTGACTCAGAGGCTTGCTTTCTGCTGTTTGTAGTTTAGATTGCATAGGCAGTGCTGGGGAACCTGTGGCTTTCCAGGGCAGTTGAATTCCAGCTCTCATCAGCCCCAGACAGTATAGCCTCTGGTCAGGGATGGTGGGGGCTTTAATTCAGCAACATTCGGAGAGACACAGCCCTGGCTGAAGCAGGATGGTAAAGCATGAAATAATAGTGCCCTTCTTATGAGCAACACAATATATATGCAGCAGAGCTTCTCTCTCTGTCTCTCTCTCCCTCTTTAATGTACCTAATTTGAACAAAAAGGTTATGTTTCCCCTGCCTTTCCTGCTCTAAGCCTCTAGAGGGCACAATGGCACTAGATGTTCTGGAAGGAAGACCAACATCCTGTATTACCAAGCTAAAGAATTGTTGCCAATTGCTGGATAAGAGTAGGAAGGGAACACAGATAAAAAATATTTAGGAAAGAGTTCGCGATGACATGAGCTGCTTGATAGTGGAACAAAGAGTCTTTGGAAGTGGTCAGTTCACCTTCATTAGAGATTTCCAGAGGGCTGCCTAGCAGTGCATTTCCTCCAGGGGTACAGAGTTGGGCTGGATAATCTTTTAAGCCTTTTCCAATTCTGAGTATGATCTTATGGAAGCATCTACTTCCTGTTTTAAACTAACCTGAACTTCTTATGTCTGAACTTTGGGGTGGTTGGGTGTACCTTTGGTTACCTTAAACTTTAAATTAAACTATGGTTTGTTGAAAGAAGTCACAATCAAGCCATGGTTGTTGATCCCAACTTATTAAGAAACTACAGCTGAAACTAAACCAAGCTCTCCACAATTCAGACATAATGACAAATTTTGGCTAGTTTAAAACAGGGAGCAGGTGCTTCCTATTTTCTTACAACCACACTGGATGAGAGGGTGGGTATGCAGGGCCTGTGCCCATAGTTTGAGCAGGAGCGTCGGGTAAAGCCCAGGCTTACACCTGGCACCATATAGCTCTTGAGAGACCTATGCCAACACCTGGAGCTGGTTTCTATTACACAACTCCTAGCAACATAATAACAGCAGGTGTTGTTCAAGAAAGCACATAAACCCCCCTGCTTAGCTAGTTTCAATCAAGAGCCACATGGAGAACCATTTTAACTAGAAAATTAACTTCTGTCTGGAGACTGGCTAATCCTTCCAGAGTAGCATTTGCGATTCATTCCATTATCCAACCTTAGTTGATTCATAAATACCCCACCCCCACCACGGGGTATTAGAATACCTTCAGTGTTTTTTTAAAAAAATGCCTCCTTTTATCTATTTCCCCACATCCCTTTATTGTCTAGTCTGAAAGGGGTGGTGTGGATAGAATGAATATCCAGAAGGGAATAAGGTCCGTAACGTGCATGTTGCATTTGAAGCAAGTGGCAACACTCTGCCCACCCAGGTGCCACAAACCCCATATATTTTCTTGGGTAGCCCAAATAACCATATTGTTCTGTTGCCTTGATCAGGGTCATGGGAGCTTTGGATCCCTGCCATTTATGCAATTTGACTTACTAAAATGTGCATATGAATAACCTGTGTCATTACCTGAATTGCTATTAGCCCTGTGTGAAATATCTATGTAAATCAGATATCCACATGCTCTCCCACAATTTCCCACCTCTTTTCTCCTTTGTGTGGTTTCTTCATGAAACGGGGATGTATTGTGCCAACATACACATATTTTTCCTGACAAATAATGTCTGTCTGAATTCAGGTGCCACTCATCAGTTAAAATTCATATTATCTTTGGGTGTCCACCTGATTAGATGTAGAAAACAATCTTGTGGTATTCCATACAGGGAAAAAAATGAATGTATGCCAGTCAAAGGGTATCTATCTGTAACTGTCAGGAACCCCTGTAAGCACTCCCAGCAATCTGACACATCTTCAGCCTTGACAATTGTGTTTGTGATCTGGAGGTGTGCATTGGACTGTTACCCCCATTTTACATCTGTGATCTGCAAATTGGGCCATGGCCTGAGAGAGGGAAGCAGGTGCCTATAGGCTTGGACCTGTGGTCCTGGGATGTCCAGACAACAACTCTCCTTGGGCCTTGCTGATGTGGTCCAAAGGAAAGCAGAGCAATATGTTTGGCACCAGATGACTGCAGGAGTTGCCAGGAGGTGGCATAGAAGGTGCTATCCAATCATCTTAGGGACTCCACTCCGGATTTGGGTTTACTCCTTTGTCTTTTCTTTTCCTGAAGATGTCCCACTAGGTAGATAGTACAGATTGTTCCTCAGGGTTTATTCCCAAATAATTTCTCATGAATGAGTATGGCCAGAAAGCAATAGAGGTTTAGGATCAGAGCTTTCCTTCTCCTGGATGGGCTACCTGCCCAGGTTGATGAGCGCCATCTGCCCCTCACTTCCCTCTACAACACATGCAGAAACCACCTTCTTAACCATTGGACCCACTATTGGTCTCATTTGCTCAATCTGCTGGAGATTGTTTTCACATGCAAGGAAGTCCCTAACTCACCAAGGATTTGAGACCCATCAGCAATCTGCACCTGGTTTAGCCAGCCAATTGAAGTTGCTCTCATGGTGTGGACGCTATTGCATGCTGACAATATTTGAAAATCCATAAAATGACATTTCCATTGAATAAGTCACAGTACACGTGGAAAGATCTTCTAATTAAATCCACTCTCTTTGCTCCTTCAATACCTAGCATGTTCACCTGCAAGATTACTCAAACCCCTTTGCAAACTTTTGATCTTTCACTTTTTTTTACCCCTCCTAACAACATTTATATCTGTGTCAATTCACATGTCCCCCTTACTGTCAATGTCAGGGTAACATGGTTATCTCACAATTGCCAGCACACTTTGCAGACTACAGTTCCCAAGATTCTTAGGGAGCGTGTGCTTTCAATATATAGTGTGCACACAACCTAATACAGAAACAAGGAAAGTTCAATTTAGGACTGGGAAAATTAGAACATGAAATGATCAAATTCTTCCCTCCTTAATCATGAAGGCCACAGCTGCCTCATCCCTGCTACAGGGAATCTATTTTTTCATAGGCATCCACCAGTCTCAAAGAGAGGGGAGAGGCTCGGTTAATAGTTTCTTGCAAAAACAGATGGCCAGGGATTCAATGATTACTTATTATTTTTAAAGGAAATCCATTGCTGGAGAATTTGCTGGATTTATAATGGAGAAGGATTAAGGAGTGTTTAGTTGAAGGGTAGCTAAGCTATGGCCCTCCAGCTGTTTCTGCACAGCTCCCATTGCCCTTGACTACTGGCCATACTGGCTGGGCTTGATAGGAGTTGGAGTCACAAGCTGGCTGGTTGTTATTACCGGCAGTTTGTTCTAGAACTGCCTTTTGCTTATTTCAAATGATCCTTCAAGCAATTGCTCTCCTTGACTTGAGATTATACAAGGCATCCTTTGCTAATGACCAAGCCCCTTCTTTGCCTGAAGCAAGATTGGCTGGTATGAGGGTCTTTGCAGGGCTGGAGTAAAGAAGCTCATCACACCTGTGCAATTCCACCCACTCCCCATTAAAAAGAGGGAAGGATGAAAAGGAGCTAAACACAGTTATATTCCAGCGGGTGTTGGGATCATTCTGTCTAATAAGTATTTTTACTACATGTTTTATCAGGTGCCTGAAAGTGGATGAGGATGCAATACTTAGGATGCAATACTTTTTGCACAATCGTATTTCCTGTGTTTATAAATGGTGGTTAGGAATGAATTTCATTGTGTAGTCAATGACTCTGAAGGTTCCTTGAAACCATGGGGATAGGGGAGAAACCTGGCCTTAATTTTACAACTGAAGTTTTTAAAATTCTGCTTTTCTTTACACAAACTCCAGTATATTTTAAGCAGAGGATATATATATATAGTTCTACATTTCATAATCTATGCCTGACATCCACAGGTGCTTGGCATCTCTAAATTGTAGATAAATGCTCATTAATAGAAAGAGGCTGAGAATGACTCCACAACGGAAGCCATTACCCTGCCAAAGAGTTCCAAAATGAAAATCAAAGGCTTAGCATTTCATTTCTGTATTAATGTTAGCAATTTAATTATGCTAATAGAAAAAAAGACTAATTTGTGTAAAAGGGCAAAAAAAATTGATGGCAAGCTTTTTTTAAAAAAAATAAGTCTAAGGCTAAGCCCACGTAAATATTTAAAGAGCACCCAACTTCTGCAGAGTTCAGAAGGAAATGAGTACAATGACGGATGAACAGCAGAAATGTTGCATTTGAACCCTCTCACTGATAGGGATACATTCATATTGCATTTTATTTAACTAATTCTGTTGCAAAATAGGAATACCAAACAAAATTCACTATACTGTCATACCTCCAGTTACATTCGCTGCGGGTTGCGTACATCGCGGGTTACGAACGTGCCGAACCCAGAAGTGCCGGAATGGGTTACTTCCGGGTTCGGCGATACACGCATGCGCAGCATAGCTGCCAAGTTATCCCTTTTTTTAAGGGAAATTCCCTTCTGCTGAATAGGCTTCCTCGTGAGAAAAGGGAAAACTTGGCAGCTATGATGCGCAGATGCGCCAAATGATGTCACACGTGGCAAGCATGCACAGATTCGGCACTTCAGGTTGCGTACTGCTCTGGTTGTGAACGCATCCTGTTTGCATCCAGAGGTACCACTGTATACAATTTGTATACAGCTTTGCCTTGCTGTAGTGACAGTGCATAACTGCCTTTTTATTGTGTTTTAAATACATTGCAAAAGCCACCTTAAGAACTTCAGTTAGTAGGCAGAAGACAAACAAACAAACAAACAAACAAATACCCCCCCTGCCAACTTACAACTCACAGTAATGAAAAGAATACTACAAGGTTGTACGGCATCTTGGGATTGGTTGTTCCAAAATGTTACCAAAAAACAAAACCCATTCTCATAAATCCAGCATTATTTCTCTCTTTTTGATTTCTAAGAGAAATAAGCATGATGTGCAGGTCTGTCTAGGGCGAACATGCATTTTTATTGTATTTTACAATGTCTGTTACCTGCATTGAATTGCAGAAGGAAAAGTGACAGAAGTATTTTAAGTACTGTACCTAAATATCCTTGCTGCAGACTGGCAGAAGGCAGTAAACAGAAGGCACATCTTGTCTTCTATCTCCACATCTTGCCATTAAGTTCTGAATATTGTATCATGCTACCTACATTTTTGTGGCCACATGTTTGCACTACCCCATCTAGTTGTCTTAATAAAACCAGCAAAATATCAAGTGGTACATTGCACATAAAAAGGTAAAGGTAAAGGGACCCCTGACCATTAGGTCCAGTTGCGGACGACTGGGGTTGCGGCACTCATCTCGCTTTACTGGCCGAAGGAGCCAGCGTACAGCTTCCAGGTCATGTGGCCAGCATGACTGAGCCACTTCTGGCGAACCAGGGCAGTGTACGGAAACGCCGTTTACCTTCCCGCTGGAGCAGTACCTATTTATCTACTTGCACTTGAATGTGCTTTCGAACTGCTAGGTTGGCAAGAGCTGGGACTGAACAATGGGAGCTCACCCCGTCGCGGGGATTCTATGTTCTAAATATACCCAGTTTCCTAGTGCAATGCAAACTCCAGATTCAGAAATAACAGCACCTCCCGCCCACCTTGCCGCCAGTTTTTGGAATGCTTTCCCCAGGGCAGTTCACCTGGCACCAAATTTACTATCATTCTGGTGCCAGTTAAAACCATTTACATGGGCAGGTTTAATGACATTGCTGTTAGTTACTCAATCCAGTCTTTTAGTGTGTATGTTTTAACAATTGTTACCACAATGCTATTGTGCATGTTTTCATCATGTTTCATTACATTGTACAATGTACATTATTACATTGTACAGGTGAAACTCGGAAAATTAGAATATCGTTGAAAAGTGCATTTATTTAAGTAATGCAACTTATTATTTTTTATTTTCTTTTAATTTTTACAAATGCTTTCTTTTGGAAATTCCACAGTAATAAAACAAATAGCTACAAAAATAAACATCGCTATTACATTTCATTAATTACATTCCATTTATAATTGACCCACCTAACGACCAATAATTACAATGACAACAAATAAAGGCTTGACATATCTTGCTTTGCATGGCATGCATCTATCTCATATATTGGTTTCACCTTTTAAGTTGCGTTACAGAAATAAATGCACTTTTTGATGATATTCTAATTTCACCTGTATATATTGCAAATCACAATGAGACTTTTAGTATAAAGCAATATACTATAAGCAATATAGTATAAAGCCTACAAAAAAAAGCAGACTGAAGATTTGAGTTCCCCTTAGGTGCTTTCTGCATCTTCCAACACCCGTGACTATTAGCCATGTACTGATGTGAGCTGGAGTCCAAGAGCTTCTGAAGGGTCCCAAGCTCCCCTAGCTTTATACCTTTTCTAAAATGTGGGAAAGGCACAGATGGTGCTTTTGTGCACCAAATTTTGGGTTGAAATGATGGAAGGGAACAGCAATATGCTCCACCAAAGCAGTCTGTGAAGGAAGGCAGGGACTGGTGAGGTTTCAGCAGTGTGTGTGTGAGAGAGAGAGGGGGGGGGGGGAGGAAAGGATGCTGCCCTTCATCAGGAAGGCTGACCTTGAAACAGGAACCGCAATCTTAGCATGGTACTGTCCCTTTCCCACTAGGCTTCAATTTTTAATTATGCACCGGATTTGTTGTTTACTGGAAAGGACACGCAGAGTCTAAGCAACAGATGCTATTGTGCAGCTGAAACTGCCTTCCCATGTTATAAGTACTCAGCTAGCAACAAATACCATCCATGTGATAAGATTTTGAATAACTTGAAAGGCAGCTGCATTAGATACCTCCTCCCCCTCAGTTGTCCCATGGGAACAGCAATTCCGTTGGATTCCCTTGGTGGGAGAGCTGGAAAGCAGAGCTCATTGTATTAGCTTTGCCAAAAGTCAAGCCCCACCAGACACCTCCTGCCCCTGAACTATGCAAGCTGGTCATTAATTTTTTTTATTTTTTTTAAAAAATTGTGTCTGATTTTGATCTCCCCACTTTCCTTTGTACCCCTATTCCCTGCTGTGGGGTGTGTGTGTGTGTTGGATTGTAAGCCTGCAGGGGATGGGCTGCCTTGTTTTAATTCCAGGAATGGTTCTGAGATGGCACCAGCCCTTCAAACCCAGGGTTGGATCCAAAGGTGTTTTCCTGGGAACACGATTCTTTGATTCAACAGAAACTTCTCTGGGCAGAAAGAAGTGGTATTTTGTGATTCCATAGCTCTCTTGACCAATATTCAAAAAATATACAAAAGCTGTATCTTTAAAAAAATTCAAGGAATTTATTCATTTTCATACGAAATAAAAAAAAGCAATACGTACAAATTAAACCCTCCATGAGACTTGTAACCACATTTTAAATAATGCAATGCACCACTCTAAGGGGCAGTAACATTTTGTTTGTTTTTTAAGCAGTATATCAAGTGAAACTGGACTAAGGAAATGTATTCAAACTGACATACAGTGAGGCATTTATCACATAGTTCAAGACAGCAATATTTTAAGACAAAATATGACTAGTACGCTTACAGAAACTGGAAAAAACATTTTAGCTTGAAAATTGGATGTAATTTAAACTTACTGCAAAAGAAAACTCTTCGGCAGTTTAGGAAGCAATCTCTGTATGCTCACTTAAAAAAACAAAAACAGACACACTGCACAACCCAATAATTACATTGCTCCACAAACACACATATGTACATACAAATATGCATACACAGTCAGATTAATGTTTGTGGTCAGTAGTACAGATGTTCCTACCCTATTCTGGCATTCCTTAATGGGCCTAATACATTTTTTTGGGGGGGGGGGTGTTCCTCAGCTAGAACAGGGTGAGAACATGTATTGCCTGCAGGTGTTGCTGGACTACAACTCCCATGATTGCAGACCTTCCAAGTGTCCCTATTTTCCAGGAAAGTACTTTTCCTTAGGATGTCCTTATTTTCATTAGAGAAATGTTGGATGACATGGAGTCCTGTGGATCATTCAGAAGCATTTCAGCCTCCTGCTGATCCACAGAGAAGAAGCAGGTGTGTTCTATGTCACGTTCTAGGGCAGTCACCCCCAAACTAGCGCCCTCCAGATGTGTTTGCCTACAACTTCCATGATCCCTAGCTAACAGGACCAGTGGTCAGGGATGATGGGAATTGTAGTCCAAAACATCTGGAGGGTCGAAGTTTGGGGGTGCCTGCTCTAGGGTCACAAGGGTCATCAATAAGCTTGATCAAGAGCTCTACTTGATGGTAGAACAGCCTTCCCAAAACATTTGCCTTCTAAATGCTTTGAACTTCTACTCCCATCAGCTCAAGCCAAGATAGGGGGTGGGGTGGGGGTGCTGGTGAGAATTACAGTCTAAAACCGGGGTTGCCAACCTGGTCCCTACTGCCCACTACTGGGCGTTTCAGGATTCTAGGTGGGTGGTAGGGGGTTCTGTGGCACAAGCTGAATCCTTCCATCGGGCACTGGTGGGCAGTAAGGAAATTTTACCATCAAGAAAGATGCATTAGTGGGCAGTAGGTATAAAAAGGTTGACTACCCCTGGTCTAAAACATCTGGAGAACACCAGGTTGGGGAAGGCCAATGCAGAATATGTCCCATTATCCCCTGCAATGCACTGGGGTTCTGTGGGAGTTGAAGGCTCTATGCAGGTAAAATGTGCTCTTGAAGTATTCAAGGTACAAGGTGTTATTGGAAGGAAAAGAGAGAAGTGGGATTGTGCAAGAGGGATGACTTTTGCCATGAAACCATGAAGGCTGAATAAAGCAGGAGGGATGTAAAATCAGAAGTCTGTTCCACAATTGTTCGTGTCCAACAGCTATGTTCAAATCAAATTATACAACATGCAATGACAACTAGACAAGAGCCCAAACAATGTGTGCTGTGTCTCATTGCATCACTAATGCAAATGCTTAGCAAGAACTGTGCAAATTCTACTTTCCCTTCCATAGTCGTAGTTTATGTTTTAACCTGGTAACACTGTATGGACTGGAAGTCATCACATCACACAGCTATTTTACACACAACTACCTGCAGGTGTGTAGGGCGGCAGTGTTTGACAGTGACGAACCCAGACTTACTCTGTCCATGCTACCCTTTCTTCCATGTGGTAGTGAAGGCATGGTAAGCTTGGCTGAACTGAGGGATAGGGGACTTGTGAGCCTCCAGGTGTTGCTGGTCTACCACCTCCCATCATGCCTGGCCACTAGCTATGCTGGCTGGAACTGATGGGAGTTGGGAGTCTAAAAACAAACATGTGGAGGATCACGTTTACCTCCTTTGTTGGGAGGAAGTATGTCTCTGAATGCCAGCTGCTGGGAATCACAAGTGGGTAGGGTGCTATTGCATTTGGTTGCTGCTTTGGGGATTCCCATAAGCATCTGGCTGACCACTGTGAGAAGATGCTGGGCTTGGTGGGTCACTGGCCTGCTCTACCAGGATCTCCTTATCTTCACCTATTCATGGCATAATCACTCACCATTACAAGTAACGGCTCCCCACCCAGATGCTGGTAGCACTCTACAAGGTTATACAGTAGTTGTCTATGCGGCATCATGTTGCCCAACTCCACATACTGATCATAAGCAAGGAAGCAAGCAAGCAGCCAACAGGCACTCACTTTGCTTCGACAGTATTAACCAGTGCCCATCTTGTGTTTTCATAAAAGACTGGGGCAGCAGTAGCTATATTGTGAGTCCTGAGACTCTGTCAGACTTAGGGTTGGAAAGTTGTGGAGAACAAGGAAGGTGATGAGAAAGGGATAGTGGGAGCTGTGTCGATGGAACAGAGACTGGAGGAGGCAGGTTCCCAGAATCCGGCAACCCTGGTGGGGATCCTGGCTTGCCCCATCCCTTCCATAGAGGAGTCAGTATCAGTGTAGTCTGGGGAGGGCATCAGCCAACTACTTGGGGTGGTGGTGGTGAAGGATCCAGAAATGAAGGGTGCAGCCTTGTCATTCAGGACCTCATGGCAGCTCTGCAGGTGGGAAGACACCCTACCTTCACCGATGCAGTGCATGTCTGCAAGTTCAACATTCACACAAGGCACAGGAATCTCATGAATAAGCAAACCCCGCCTTTAAAAGCTTGGCAGTTGGTTATGAGAACTCTTTGGCTTCTGTGCATTTCTGAACCTCTTGCCCTGATCTTGGACTCTTTGAACTCAGACTGCCTGCTTCTAGCCCAATGAGTCCTGCCAATTACTGTCACTTTCTCAGAGCTCTGATCCTACTATAATTCTATGCTGGTCCCTGGGTCTGTACTGTTAATTCTGCCTCTCTAAAGAACTATTCCACCCTTTCAAGGAAGAGCATCTGCTATTGTGTTTTGAGCGGGAACGAGGAGAGGCCGTGCCTTTTCCTTATAATGTCCATGACAGGTGTAATGGAAACACCTGGGACTGGTCCCCCCCTTTGGCATTGTTTCCTAATTGTGGTGGCATACCGAGCAGAAGGAAACACAAGGGAGTCAAATAAAGACCAGAGGCAACATTGATGCAAGGGGGATCAGAAAAGACAGACCCTTAGAGAAGACCAGTGGGTGTGATCAGGTAAATCGCTCCACATCCATTGAGAAAAGGAGTCTCATTAAACCTATTCATGGATAGACTTAGGCAGACATTTTCAGACGTCCCACTTCCCATTCATCCCTAACCACTATTTTTAGCAGCAGGTAAGAGCTTTAAGAGAACTAGACTCTGGTTGGTGCCACAGTGGGAAGCCAATTATATCTGATATAGGAGGTCCAAGATGTGCTACAGCATTTTCAACAGTATTTCTGTTCTTGACATGGAAAATGTTGTTCATAAGTCAAAAAAGACCCAAATGCTGGAGAGAAGAGCTACATGATGCAGTCTGGTGAAATAATCTCCCTTTGCCAGCAATGCACTACACGTCAGTGCATGTGACCTGGTACATTCAGGTGTGTGTAGAGCTTTAGCATACAGATCTTACACACAAACTTTAAGTAGAAAGTGTACTGCTCATAATAAAAGAAGCCTCATCTCAGAGCTTGCCTGCATAAGAATTACTTGCATCTCTTAACTGAACCAGTCCACAGATGGTACAGACATATATGTGAAGAGATATAGCTTACTTCCAGAATATGTACATCTGTCCACATGAAAAGATAGTCTTTCAGATATGCACATCTCTTGGACAACAACATGAGCAAGGCATGAGATGGAAAGTTCTGTCATGTGACAAAGGTCTTTGAGAGCAGAAGCAGTAAAGTGTTGGAAAAGGCTGAAAAGTGCAGATTCATTCTTCTAGCTGACTCTCACTGACCCATTTCCTTATAGTTTCAATTACAGGAAGTCACAAGGAGCCAGGAAGGATAAATACATGGGTTCAGTGTGCGCTTTACTTCTTTTTACTTTGTTCTCTTCCATTATTGTTTGTACAGTGTTTGTAAAGAAGTCTGTTTACCTCAGTAAACGTTTTTTCTTTTTTACTGTGAATTTTGACTCTGCATTTTGACTTCGCTGCACGACAAGTTCAATATAAGAAGAGCTTGCTGGATCACCCCAAAGCACATCTAGTTCAGCATTCTGTTTTTCAAGTGCCAACAATGCCTAAGGAAAACCCACAAGCAGGATCCAAGCACAAGAGAAGCTTCCCAGCATCTAGTGGAGATAGAACATAACCATATTGGCTAACAGATAGCGATAACTTTATCCTCCTTAATTTGTCTAATCCTTTTTTAAAGCCATCCAAGTTACTGTTCATCACTACTTCTTGTGGGAATAATTTCCACATTTTAACTATTTGCTGGGTGGAGAAATACGTTCTTTCATCTGTCCTGATTCTTACAGCATTGGATGTCCCTGAGTTCTAGTATTGAGGGACAAAAAACTTTTCTCTACTTTCTCCATGCCACAAAATCTTACTTGCTTTTTCTCCAAACTAAATGTTGTAACTTATCCTCATAGGGGAGCTGCTCAACCCCCTCGATAATTTTAGATGCTCCTTTCTGAACCTCTTCCACGAAAAATCTTTTTTGAAGAAAGTATTCCAAGGGTGGCTGCATCATAGATTTGCATTGTTTACATTATGATATTGGCAGTTTTATTTTACCATGGGATTCACTTTTTTCACAGCTGGCACACACTGGGTAACATTTTCATTAAAATATCCACTATAACCCCAAGGTCTTATTCCTGGTCACTCACCACTAGTTCATCCCCCATGAGCATATATATGTGAAATTAATTAATTAATTTTTGCCCCAGTGTACATAACCCAGGGATCCCCAGACTCCGGCCCAAAGGGCTTGTTTATCTGGCCCACGGCGACCCCCTCTGCCTGCTCTTAGCGGCGTGGCATGGCTGCCCACTTCCGGGTCGCAAGAGCACTGGAAATAGCTTGTGCACATGCACAAGTGTCATTTCCGGCACACTTCTGGGATGGAGGATGCCCGTGCGCATGCACACAAGCTATTTCCAGTGCTCCTGCAACCTGGAAGTGCACCGGAAATAGCATGGGCACACGCTTATGGGCATGCGCTCCCGCGCCCTCCAGCCCGCCATGCGATCGACACTGCAGGCACCGGCCCGAAGCCCAGTAAGTTTGG
The DNA here is from genome assembly GCF_965207765.1 of Zootoca vivipara. NCBI lineage: Eukaryota > Metazoa > Chordata > Lepidosauria > Squamata > Lacertidae > Zootoca > Zootoca vivipara. Next base: position 27,170,885 of record NC_142585.1, on the reverse strand, counting down.
AGACCCCTGACATAACCTGACCCTTGCTTACACGGAACTGCATTTGCCATTTTACCACAACCCCTTTTTGCTTAAACCACTTTGAACAATTAGGTATCATATTTTGTTTTAATTATATCTATCTATAGAGAGAAAACATATGCAATAAGATCAGTTTATTAACAAACTACTTCACATCAGCAAGGAATGCTTGGCTATCTCCTCTGACGAAGTCTGAAGGAAAAGGGAGAGAGCGAATTGATCTTTGAATATAATGAGAGGTAAATGCTACCAGAATCTGTTTCCAACATAAAGGGAACATTTCAGTTCTTACAAAACACTCTATAACTGAGTCTGACAAAATATAAGCTTACTTGCGTACAAACATGAAATAACTCTTATTATTTCCATTCTAGTTTGTTATGGATTATCCTTCCCTGCCTTCCTCCACCCCAAATGGTACATTTCATGGCACAACTTAAACATCTTAAAAGTTAGGGATGGCTAGTTCCCTCCCCACACCCCAATTTTATTCCATGGATTTACTGGGTCATGCATGACTTTCTAGATTGGGCAAGGACTGTAAAACATATAGCAGGCACTGCAGTTCTTAATTCACATATTTCTCCTACTTCCATGTGACTAGTGCACACACCAGATTTATTAAATCACAGTCAGAAAAAAGGATCTAAACCTACCATAGTGATGGGGAAAGCCTTTTCTTTTAAGGACTGTATTTGCTTCCAGATGGTGGTGAGTGGGGCCAGAACTCAAAGTGAACAGGTCCCCCCTGTCATTCCATCCCACTCCAGAAGAGGCTGCAGCTCAGTGGTAGAGCATATGCTTTGCATGCATAAGGTCTCAAGTTCAATCTCCAGTAGCATCTCCAAGAAGGGCTGAAAAGAGACTGTCTAAAATCCTGGACAGCTGCTGCCAGTCAGTGTGGGCAATGCTGAGCTAGATGGGTCAAGGGTCTGACTTGGTATAAGGCAGCTTCCTCTGTTTACCTCTCCTCAACACATGCAAGAAATTAGTCCAAGAGCCACAGATTGATCGTCCCTGATCTACATATCAGGATCCCCACAGCTTAATCAATTTATGTACTAGGCTCTGGTGAATGTATCTGTAATGGGGAGGATGGAAGCAAACTGAAAACTGATGAGTTTCATAAGATACTAAACAAAACACCTAGGAACTGAATTTTTTTGGACTAATGTTACATTAGAGCCACTTCAGCAAGTTTAAGGTAATATGAAGTAATGCGGATCCCCTCCACGTTGATTTATAAGAAATTCAGATGGGGAGAATTTTGTAAGCATCCCTATTTGAAAGATTACCCTCTTCTTTACCAAGAACTAAAATTAGAGTTTTCTATCAATCTACATGAGGAAAGGAACTTTAATACTAGATGAAAGGCTAGAAAGGTTTAGAGATCAAAACTACAAGGCTGGTAAAGTTTATTAGATTGGATGGGATTGTGTTTAACAAAATGAAGGAACTAGATATTCAAGGAAGGAAAAATATATTTTAAGAGGTGTCCCCCAAGGAAAAAGACAGCAACAGGTGATCTTCTTGAATAAATGGATTCTAGATACGGAAGAAAATGTGATCACTTCAGGCTAGCACAGAATGAAGATGCGTCAATAGTGATAAAAGACTGAGACAATGAAATTTATGACTGAGTCTTAATGGCAAGAATCCAAAATCTCGGCAACCAGGCAAAGATTCAGGTGCTTTCAGAACTTTCTCCAGAGACATAAAACAGAGCTTCAAAGCTTGCAGAAGACTGAATTTAGTTACTAGGAGATAGCTCAGACGGTAGAGCATGAGATCTCAGAGTTGTGTGTTCGAGCCCCACGTTGGGCAAAAGATTCCTGCATTGCAGGAGGTTGGACTAGATGACCCCCATGGTCCCTTCCACCTCTACAATTCTATGATTCTAATGCTGTTTTCCATTCAAATCACACTGGTCAGATAACAGGTGCTTTTACCCCAGGAAAAGGCAATCTCATTTTGGAATACAATGAACAATGTTAATACTGAAATTTAGACGGAATCACTTAGCAAATGCTATATACAGTGGTACCTCGGTTTATGAACACAATTGGTTCCGGAAGTCTGTTCATAAACTGAAGCGTTCATAAACTGAAGCGAACTTTCCCATTGAAAGTAATGGAAAGTGGATTAATCCGTTCCAGACGGTCCGCGGAGTAACCGTTCATAAACTGAAGCGAACTTTTCCATTGAAAGTAATGGAAAGTGGATTAATCCGTTCCAGACGGGTCCGCGAAGTACTTAAACTGAAGCGTTCATAAACTGAAACATGGGTGTAATTGGTTCCGGAAGTGTGTTCATAAACTGAAGCGTTCATAAACTGAAGCGAACTTTCCCATTAAAAGTAATGGAAAGTGAATTAATCCGTTCCAGATGGGTCCGTGGCGTTCATAAACCGAAAATTCATAAACCGAGGTGTTCATAAACCGAGGTTCCACTGTACTAGTATTAGAAGATAGGTGTTTATTACAGAGGTACATTTGAATGCATAGTTTAACATTTTCTCACCTTTGACTGGAATGTCTTACTCCTACATAATCCATATTTTAAAAAGTTGCCTTCCTTTTAAAAACAGTGTAACAAAGGACTTAATTTATCTATACAGCAGGGGTGGGGAACCTCAGGCCCAAGAGGCCAGATGTGGCCCTCCAGGTCTTTCCCTCTGCTTGGGACTCTCACTATGCTGCCCCACAACATGAGGCCACCCCCCACTCTTCAAGCCATGCTACTCACTAACACGCTTGAGTGTCTTTGCGTAGCTGGAATCTGTGCTTGAATGATAATTATGACTCTTGCTTGCCTGGATGGGTAGCTGTAGTAACATCCAACTTTTGTGCTCCTGGAATGTGGCCTACTGAGAGCCACATCCTTACATCTGCCCACTTTAGGCTCTGGCTTCATTTACCACCAATATGTGGCTCTTGGAAGGTTCTCCAGGAAGGAATGTTGCCTGTGGGCTGAGAATGTTTTGGCACACCTGCTTTACAGGAAAGAAACTACAACCTGTGTGACTTTTAGTGCCTATGGATTAGCATCAATATATCTGGTCACACATTTGCTTGCTTATTGTTATGTATGTATACTGTTTCTGCTCTCTTCATCAGGACCTGGTGCTTAATTAGGGTTTCAAGTCCTGACTTTTCTTCCCTTTTCTATATTCTGAAAATGAAGGTTTTGTGTGTGTGTGTGTGTGTGTGTATGTGTGTGTGTTTTAAAAAAAGACCAGCAGGCCAAAAAGCAAACAAGCAAGATAAATAAATATGCATAGCATAGGCTTGCATCTTCTCGAGCAGCATATTGTTAATGGATTTCTGATCAGCAAGGCTAAGAGGAAGTGAGGCGAAATGTTCTTGTCTAACCAGACAGAGATTCTTAAGAAGCACCTTTATTAGAATACCAGAGCTGAGTGTCCTGGCAAAGCATATGCCATTCTGGCAATATTACATGCTGAGAAAATGCCAGGCTGGTCATAAAGACTGGATAACTATACAATATTTCAAAATGTATTCTATAAAACACAGTCCTGAAATCAACTGCTAATGGCAAGTCAGGAACTGTGACTAACCTATGAAGAGACTCCCCCCCCCCTATCATAATAGGATACCGTGTTTTAGTGCCTGGAATCCCATTTCCCTGGATAAGTGCAGAAGATTCCAAAGAGCAGTGCTTCACTTTGATCTACTCCTGTTGCCAAGCCTGCAAATACACAACAGTGGGGTGGGGAGTAAAAAACAAATGTAGGATGCTACACTGTATGTTAGTGCTTTGTGGAAAAATTTGTATTTTGCAAGTGCAAACTGTTCTTCCTCTCGTTAAGTCAGCAGGAATCTCCAAGCCTAAGTACCACTATTTTACCCAATAAGGAATGTATTAAAAGAAAGATAGGGAATCCGTGACACTCCAATTGTTGCTAGAATACAACTGCCTCTCATCTGTTCCAACAAACACATAGAATGGCCAGAGATGATGGGCATTGGGATGAAACATCTGGAAGGCCAAGGTATCCCAGCCCTGATCTATAGCATGGTGGCAGTTCACTTACTCAAACAAGGAGTGTGCCACTAACAAGCATAAAACAGCACAAATCTTGTGCGTCTATTTCAATAATGGTGGAATTGGAAGCGCTATATATGGTGGAATTGGAAGGATTTCCAAATCCTTCACTCTGGGAGATCAATAACAAATCACACAAGGCAATTCGGAGATGTGAAATGGGGAAACTTGGTCCTATTTTGTCTCAAATATGTCACAGTAATCACACTTTGGCCCAGCTCAGATATTTAGGAAGCTGACAAGAGGCTTCCCATGGTAGAATAATAGGTGTGCTGCCCTCCTTCCTACATGCATGAACCAGGTGTTCCACAAGGTTAATGAATTCATGTGATTCATTATCCTGAAAACCAGGAAGATTGAGAATGTTGTTGTCTTATCTAACTGGGTTTCTGTGCACATGTAATACTGTATGTGGGGTGGAGTGGAGAGTCTGTGCACCCACTCTTATACCAGCAAAGATGCACAGTAACCCAGACAATGCTTGGACTAGACCTCCAGGAATCAGTGGAAGCTAAATGGCATGTTACTGAGCAGCCAAGACTTCTGTAGATGCTTTAAGACCTTTGACCATAGTCTATCGCCACTTCATCTAAATGCCACAATATTATTCAAGCTCATTAACATTGATAAAGATATAAACTATCAGCAAGACTGGTTCAAAACATGTTGTTTTGCGTTTTAAAAAAGGTATCAATAAAAAAGGTCGCATACTTGCACATTACAGCCACATATCACAGTAATAAAACACCACATTGCTAATGGTTGGACATGACAGTAATCTCTAGTTAGAAAAAGAAAAAGAACAAAAAAGGCACAACTGCTTACAAAAATATGTGCAGGGGCTAGCAAATATTAACCCAATGTTGCCACTGAATAGAATTCCCATGCAAGGTGTCAGAAGCCAGCCAAGGAAAGCCTCTCTAACATGGACTGGCATTTTCTACCATTCACTAGTAGCTCACAATGCTTTTAAATCCATGTATCTGAAACCTTGTGGCTTTAAAAAACTTCCTCATCTTGGAAAGGGCGACCTGCCTCAGAAGCCATTTGAACTTGCACCAGAAAAAAGGAATATGTGTGGCTGTTCTGGAAGATATGCCCAGAAACTATTTGTGGCAGCCCAAAAGCCAGCCCCATGCAACCCCATGGGTTGCTCTTGAAAGCCTTTGAACAGCAGCCTCCTCCCTTGCTTCCAAAATACATAACACAACACTTAGCCATACGTGAGTGAGGTGGCTCTCCCAGCACCGGGTCACAGGTCTTGCATGCTTTATTGCCAATTTTCTATGGTTCAGGGCAGATGCAAAGATCAGTTCAATGGAGATTTCTTGCTCGAGCCTCAGGTGGGATGGTCCCATGGGTGCTGGTGCTGCTGCTGCTGGTGCTGCTGCTGCTGGTGCTGCTGCTGCTGCTGCTGCTGCTGCTGCTGTCACCACCTGGAATGTCATGGGTATTAACACGAACCTCTTGGCTCTTCAGCTGCTGATCCGGTTCATCTCCCTCCTCCCTTGCCAGGATGCCATTAGCCAACAGGGCAGGAGGCTCGTCCTCATAGTCCTGAGGTGTGTTGAGCATTGGGGACTTGGAACAGACAGTTGATGCAGTAACCATTTTGGATAAGATGGAAACCTCATCTGGCAGCGGTCCCTCTAAGAGAGGCAATTTCTATATCAGAAGAAAGAATGAACTATGAGAATAAAAGCATTTTTGAGACCAGCATATGGAGCATCATTGGCTTTACAAATGTCAGATCTTCTGGTGAAGCAGGTCAGAATGGAGGAAGGAAAGCACTTCAACGCCTAGCTGATATTATGTACCTATTGGGAAACATCTTGGGTCACAGTAAAATAGGCAGATAGAATTATTAAGGATAGAATTACAAAGCACTTGGAAGACTCTCACACAACTGGTAAACCACCAAACCAAAACACAGCCCACAGGAAGCTTCACAAGTACTTTGACTTTGCTGGCTGCCTAGGACTGCAAAGGCATGGATATACTAAGCCACAGTTTGGGATAATTCCACGCCTACCTTCCAGTGAAAAGTGCCTCCTTTTTCCCAATCTCAGTTGTATTGTGAAGGCCTGCATTGCAAGATTACACTTTCTTTTTCTGAACAGCTATATCATTGCTGTGCATTACTTACATTTTCCAAGTCAGTAGCAACACCCTCCAGCTCCACTTTCTGGCTGTTGCAGCCAAGAAGATGATCCAATACACACTGTTTTGGGTGCATTCCTTTGTCAAAGCGGTTATACATGCCACACCAGAACCTCAAGGAAAGGGAGAGAGAAAAATAGAAACTAAGATCTGCAAAGGGGATGATGACAACGACAATAGAAGTGTGTTTCCTTATTACAGAAAGCAATCTTAAGATTTTATAAGGTATAATAACCCCCATCCTCCTCATGTTAAATAAACCTGATAGGAAGAGGTACACTTCAGAATTCAAAAGAATTTTCAACATTTGATTTAATATTTGTATGCAGCTCTTCCAATAACACTGAACTCAAAGCAACTCACAATAACAAAGCATTACACATTAGCAAACATTTCTCTCCAGGAAGGGGCTTCTTCACCCAGTGAAGCAGCACAATCCCAGGCAACAACTTTTCCCACAATTCTGGCCACAAGGAAATTGTGTCCATGCCTTTTGATAGACAACACTGTGTACAACAGTAAACACAATCAGTTATTTCTATTGGAATTGCTTCTGGTGAAGGATTTCAAACATGCGTTTTCCTTGTTTTGAGGTCAAGCAAAGCAATAAAATTTTAATTTTTCCTTACAGCAGCCTTCCCCATCATGGTCCTTCCAGATGTTGTTGGACTATAACTCTCATCATTCCTGACTATTGGCTGTGATGCCTGGGATTGATAGGAGTTGTAGCCCAAAACCTCTGAAGAGCACCAGGACTGGGGGAGGCTGCCTTAGTCTCTTCATTTTCATTATGCAGTTACAAAATTAAAGCAGAATCAGCAATGGGACAACTCAAGAGTCAAGGCAGCAGTAAGGTTCCGTATTTCCCTAACTACTTTCTGCCAATAAGCAACTTTTGTTGTTTAGTCATTTAGTCATGTCCGACTCTTCGTGACTCCATGGACCAGAGCACACCAGGCACTCCTGTCTTCCACTACTTCCTGCAGTTTGGTCAAACTCAGGTTAGTAGCTAATAAGCAACTTACTGAAAACTAAATGGCAGTGTGTTCGGCCGGAGTTCCTTGTAAGCTGCAAATCCCTTATAGAGTGGGTTTCTGAACTCCTGCTTCTTCTGGAGAAGGAAAGGCCACAGGGAATGAGTCTTCTCAAGGATTCTAGGAAATAAAAAGTGAGTGATTACAGCAGCCAGTTTTTGAGGATAGGAGATATAAACAAAAGGATCTACGGAAGCAGAAGAGTGCTATAGAGGGAGAGAACGGCTGCAATTCACCAATCATAGGGAAGAACTAAAACTGACATAAAACATGCTGCTTCCACTGAAAATGGCAGCCCTGTGTCAAGTTCCTGTGTCCCTACCGTGAAGCATCCCTTTGAATCTTCCTGACTATGTCACCATTACACTGTACACTTTCCCATCTACAGCAGTCAATAATGTAGAATGAGGTAGGTAAAATGAGTGGTGTGGTAAGAATGGGACACAGGTTAGTTTCTTTGCATATTACAGAGAGATATTACGGGGTACCACATTCAATGGCAGGCCCAAATTCTTTGTCATCTGTAACTCCATCCATATACAGTCCCCCTTTACAGGTCTGGAATAGCAGTTCATAGGAGGCAAGACAAACCATGGGAGTGTAGTGTCAGCTGTCCTCTTATTACTCGAGCTTCCTGCAAATCCTGAAGGTTCACATGGAGTTCCAAGAATACACCTCAGGCTGCTTCTATGTGGGAGAACATGATGCAAATGCCCTGCTGGATCAAACCAAAGGTCCATCTAGTCCAGCATCTTGCTTGCCACAGTGGCCAAACAGATTCCTCAGTGAAGCTCACAAGCAGGACATAAAGGCAATAGCACTTTTCCTGCTATTACCAATTGCCCAGCAACTGCCTCCGAACATGCGAGGTTCCATATAGCCATCAACTTCTCTCCTATAGATTTGTCTAACCCCCTTTAATGCCATCTCTAAAATATTTTCTGACTCAACAGGGCAATGCATTTAAGAAACACATACACATTTGCGGGAGGCTGAACTAATGTTTTTAGAGTATTACTCTCCAGAGTTCAGGTGGGTTTAGGGAAATTATTCCTTCATCTTAATCTTCAGGGAACAAAGGAGAAAATACAGAATTTTGCTGGCTTGAAATGCCAACTCACTTCATATCTTCCCGGTCCTTGTGACAGGTCCCCAGGAAATTGCCGAACTGGCAGGAATAGACGTGATCGTGAATTTCAAGAAGACACCTCTCATTAAAATCGAACGCACAAGGAAACTGTTGCATGAGCTGCCAGGTACATTCAATGAACTGGGTGAAGACAGGAGACACTTCCTTGGGGTCCCCTTCTAGATGGCCACACCTGGAGAGACAGAAAAGTTTGAGGGTATCATCAAAAGCATTGTTGAAGGAAGACAATAGTTGTTTAACCTTCAGTGAATCCTCATCCGTCCCCAAAGAATCTGGTCAGAGGTGTGGAGAATTCAGATATCCTTCACAAAACCTCTTCTACTGTAATTTTGGCTGGGGGTAGGGGAAAAACACATTTCTAGGACCTCAAGGAGAGAATCTAGAAAGGGGATGATCTGGTGGGGAAGTAGCAGGAATAAACACTCTGGAGAGATTATTCTGATAGATCAGCTGACCTTATGATTATTGGTAAGGAGGTCTGGGCTTATCTGATGACTAGACAGAAGTTCAACCTGTGCCAGTTTGAGCTCCCTGAAGGAAAGGCACAATATCAAAGTACTGCTATGGTGTGTTGAATGATTATAGCAATATCACTGAGTATTCTGTAACAACTAAGATGTTAGTAGGATTTTCTATGGAGACGTTCATGCAACAAGTTTTGGCTTAGCACAGAGCTGGCAGGGAGGAACTGGGTAAGAAGAGAATGATCTTCCAGGGTTCTAAATTGTGTGAGAAAACTTTGTGGATAGAAACATTTTTAAAGCATTTTATAGGTTCTTATATTTTTTATCTCATCTTTATTGTTGTACACTACCATGATATTTTATGATGTGGTGGTGTGTGTATGCACATGCATACAGGCAACTCCCCACTTGCACACGATCAGCATGTGTGTGACAACTGACTTGCACACTGTTTCTGGTACCAAAAGGGGGCAAGGAAGGGACAGAACAGGCTGGAACTTACTTGTGCACGTTCTGATGATGTGTGCAATGACCAGGAACAAAACCCTTGCATAAGCGGGGACTCCCGTGTGTGTGTGTGTGTGTGTGTGTGTGTGTACACACTACCCCTGCTTGAGAAGGTTATGCTTGGGGATGGGCCACAACCCAATTTTAGAGTATCTACCTTGCATGCAAAAGGTCTCATTTTCAATCTCTGCTGTCTCAAGGTAAGCTTTAAAAAGCCCCCATTTGCTGTCCTATGTAGATAATACTGAGCTAGATGAACCAACCATCTGACTTAGAAAAAAGCAGCCTCCTAAATCCCTAACTAGTGGGGGTTTAGAGAAGCTGCACAACCTCAAGGGCAGGACTGAGTGTAAAAACCCATGGTCCTTAGCAGCCAAGCAACTCCGGTTGCTAAACTGGATGGGAGAGTGCTTAGAGAAGTTTGTATTATCTGTGGAATTTCTTAGCACAAGTCCTTATCTTTCTTTGTACCAGTTCCACTCTAATGAGTTCATCAGGTGCTATGCACAGTTTCTCTCTCTGCATTGTATCCTCACAACAATCCTGTGAGTTAGGTTAGGCTGAAAGCTAGTGGTTCAAAGTCACCCAATGAGCTTCAGTGCTGAGTAGGGATGTAAATTTTGATGTGCCTAGTCATACTTCAACCCCTTGACCACATCGTAACATCAGTGGAAAGCACTTGGCCAAGAAGAGCATATACAAGACATTCTAATCTTAGCACACAATTTGGATTTTACCTGTGTGAGAACTTGTGGCCCATTGCAATCCATTCCTTTTCTATCAGGACCTTTAGTGATAAATTAGAGACAGAAATTAAATAGTGAAGTGGCTTATAAAGAAAAATAAGTGGCACCATTCAGAGCAGGACATCAGGACTTACTTCAGGCTAAACAGGTGTAAGACCAGGCTGTCAGGTCCATCAGAAAAACCAACTGTGCCTAGACACCGTCCATTTAATCTTTCAGTGTGGCAACCCCTACACTCTGGAACTCTCTGCCCATTAACATTAGGCAGGTGTCCTTGCTGTACTGCTTACAGCACCTGCTAAAACCTTTTCTGTTTAGACAAGCCTACTACAGAATGTAAAGCTGACATGCATTTGAACATGTAACCTTATTTTATAATGTATATTTAACTGCTGGTTTTATTTATATTTTGGGCTTCTGTTTTACAGTAACTCTGGCTTGCATTTTTATTTTTTTATTTATTTGAATTTATATACCACCCTATACCCTGGGCTCTCAGGGTAGTTCACAGAATAAAATCAAGATATAAAACTACAAAATACATAATAAAAATAACAACCCAATCCCCCCCCCAAAAAAACCACATTTTTAAAAGGGCATAAGATGTAAATCATATTATTGTATATTTTATGTAAACTGCTTAGAGGTGTTTTTAAAAAAAATAAAATAAAATTTAGCACTATACAGATAATTTTTTTAAAAAATCGCAAGCAATGATTGATCTATCTGGAGCAGGAATTGGGCAAATTTTAACCCGAGACTCTGAAGCAGGAAGAGGGAAAAGACATCCTCGGTCCACATTTTTCAGTAACTGAAGACCCTGCTCCCTTTTCCTGAGAGTACTGGGACAGGGCTTAAGTGTGCTCTCACTGTGCTCTGCAGTCCATTTCAAATGCTGCAAGTCATTCTTAATAAGGCAAGGGTACCCTCCTGGATGCAAATTATCCAGACCTGTCTTTCCCAAGCTTGGGAGTCCAGCTGTTTTTGGGCTACAACTCCCATCATCCCTAGTTAGCAGGACCAATGATCAGGGATGATGGGAACTGTAGTCCAAAAACAGCTAGAGACACACGTTTGGGAAACACTGGTTTATAACCAATAATTTGCTTATAAACACAAAGAAAACAAAGGAGCTTGTGGTGACTTCAGGAAGCAGAAAATCGATGTCCAGCCGCTTTTGATTGATGGAACCTGTGTGGAGAGGGTGACAACGTTCAGATTCCTGGGCACTGAGTTACAGGAGGATTTGTCCTGGAGTGTCAATATAAGGGGGATTGCGAAGAAGGCGCAGCACAGACTGTATTTTTTTGAGAATTTTAAGGAAAATCACCTTCCCCAAAGGTTGCTGCTTGCTTTCTATCACTGTGCCATTGAGAGTGTGCTCACGTATGGCTTATGTGTGTGGTACAGAAGCTGCACTTGTCGGGATAGGACAGTGTTGAGCAGAGAGTATCATTGGTTGTTCTCTCTCTACCTTAGAACATATTTATACCATCAGGTGGCATAGAAAGGCACTAGACAAATCAAGAGACTCGTCGCATCCTGGTCATTGTTTCTTTGAGCTCCTGCCATCGGGACCGAGATATAGAACAATGAAGACGAGAACGAGCCGTCTCAAGAACAGTTTCTTTCCTACAGCAATTTTGACCTTAAATGCAAATTCTGAACTTTGAAGTCATTTTATTTTCATTTGTTTACTGTTCTGTATTGTATTGTGCTTATTAGTATTTTAATTTATGTGGAGTGTTTTAATTTGAGTTGATACAGCAATTGAGAAATTTCATTGTTCCCGCAAGGAGACAATGATAATAAAGATCTATTCTATTCTATTCTTTAGACAGAGGACAAGGGAGTGGGGCTTCTAGGGCAGAGTGCAATGGTCACTGAGCCTGCAGTTGAGCATTTTGGGGGCACAAAAGCTGTTGCTTTTATATTGTGGATATGTTTGTCACCCCTGAGCTCCTTTGGAAGGAACAGTGGGACATAAATCCTACAATTAAGATAGTGAACAGCAGCAGCAATAAGCTCAAGCCTCAGTGCAGAAGCTGCCTCAATGCTCTCCCCAATATTGCTCAAATACCATTTAAACAAATTACAGTAACACAAATCAATCTGAAGTTCTTTCACTCAAGATTTCTGTAGGTTCTCCTCCCTCCTAAATACAGAGAAAGCTTGAGGTTGGGGTGGGTGGGATAGAAATCATACCCACTGGTGGAGGTATTGCAATGAAAACTAGCTACGAAGAATGAAGAAGAGGGCCTCATTGTTAGCACTGGGACCCTCTTCTCCATCCTTGGTAGCTAATTTTCCATAGGAGTTGGGATGGGGAGAAGCAGGAAATGGTAGCTACCTGTACTACGAAAGCAACAGAAGGCAAAAAGGTAGCCAGTTGTTCCTCTTGCAATGTGCATAACTGAACTGATTTTATACCATTGGTGTATCTATGTTAATTAACATGGAAAAGGGTCCAGTGCACCAATGGCAGCAAACAGCAGCAATAAGAAGCCTAGCATCAATCAATAAAGATGTGGTCAATTCAAAGATCTTTAATCGTTAATTTTATCTCTCTACCACCCAAAAAGTAGCTGCCTGATAATCTTTGGAATATCATAGCTATTTCTGTTCTTTATTAAATCATGAAGTTCTTGCCAAATGCAGGTCGTTTCAGGGCAAGATCAGAACATCAAGAATTCTGAACATGGAGATGCTTTCATAGGGTGAGCATTGTATGCAAAATAGCTCTAAGTGCCTGGCTATACATGAGGAATGAGACAGTAGAATTCTGAACTACACCACATCATGTATGTGTCATATTATTGAATGCACTCCCACTCCACAGAAAGCTTCTAGCATGTAATAAACCAGTACTTCAGCATGAAAGATTTAAACACAGCCCTTTTCCTAATGTACTAGTGTGCTATAGGATTTTTTTTTATATAGGGAAGGGGGGAGAAGGAATAACTCCACCTCTCCACCTTCAGATTGATGTGGTACAGCCTGGAATTCTACTACCTCATTCTGCACAAGGGAAGGAGCAGCCTATTAAAGGACTGTTAATACAGTCAAGCAACATTTAGCACATCTCTTACAATATTTTCCTCTGCAGGAGGGCTTCTAGGAAGATGCCCAGGGAAGAAATGCACGAGGAGACACAATAGAACCGAAAAATCCTCATTTCCCTTCCCACAAATATTTTTTGCTTTCAAAAGCAACACTACCACACATTTAGATTTCCAATTCTAAGGTAAGCATTTCTACATGATATGGAATTGCTCCAGCAGCCCTCCCGTGGAAGAAAACAGACAACACACAAAGATGCATGACTCATATCCTCAAATACCAATTTATGTCAACCTCAGAGTGACATAAAAACCGGGGGGGGAATTAGAATCATGAAATTCCTCCAGTGAGTATTTTTTAAGTGCCTGGAAGCATTCTGAGGTACACCTTGGGATCAGATTAGGTAGTGCCGCACATACGCTTGTATCTTTAATTATATGAAATGCTTGTAGGCAACGCTGTGCTTATACAATGAGCATATGCACCTCTAATGTAGGACAGACCACGTTATCTTAGAATCCTGACTGTGTGTAGCCCATGATATGGAAATTCAGCACATTCCAATATTTAATATTATTCTTTTCATTCAAAATAAATCCAGCCTCTAATAAAGCCACACAAATATGAATTTGAAACTGATAGCCAATATGTAATGAAAGATCTGAAGCCAGAACGAGTCACATTTCTGTCATCCATTATGCTGTTTATTTTTAGACTGCAAACCTGCATGCACTGTGGTGTGAGTGTGTGTGTGTGTGTGTGTGTTTCAAAATTAGCACTTTAACTGCCTAATAAGTGTCAGGAAGCTTTAAAAATAATGCTGGCTGTGATTTAACATACAGGGCATTTTGCACAGTAATTCTTCAGCATTTTGCACAGTAATTCTTTCCTTACTATGTCTAGTAGCAGTAGCAGATATTATGCAGATGTAAATTGATGCACATAGTTGCTAACTTTGTTTACTCTATAATCCTAAAAGGCAGTTTACATTACAGGAATTTGAAATCACAAGTCCCCCACCACAGTTCCCCTAGAAGGGTTTAAGCCTTTTTCCTCAGTGGATTATAAAGCTGTAGCATTCAAAAAGTCTCTTGTTGGAAAAACTGGGGAGTAAACCCAAAGAGTGCTAATAAGCAACCTAGTACAACCCTTCACTTCAGTTCTCAAAGAATGGTAATAAATAATTTCTGTATCAGCTAGCATTCTTGGTTAAAACTGAAAGGGAGAGAAACAATTCATTATGGTGGTCTATCACACATACCCTCAGACTGAATAAAGACAAACATTTATGCAGAAGTTTAACTCACTATACTTAGAGGCTTAATTTAATGCAAGAATAGATGGCTTTAATTTAAAAAATATGCATGAGCTATCTGAAATAAGGGAGAGCCTCCCCCACAACTCACATTAGTCTTTACTTCAAGTCTTATTAGACTGATGATATGTTCATATGTGCGCAGAGAAAAATGCCCTGCAAGTTCAAAGTACGGTATGAAATAGTGACATTGATGCACACTACTACAGTAAAAGTGCAGCCCTGCCCAGTGGAATGGCTTTGCCTGCCATTTGCTTAGCTGTGGAAGAAGTGGAGTAGGCACAACTACACATCACTGCCTGGCCCATAAGCATTCTGTTAGCTGGTACCAGGAACTCCAGCTGCCCATGCCATAACTTGCCTGCCCACCTTCACTCAGTGTTCCTGATGACAGTGCAAAAATGTCTTATGCAAATTAGGGTAAATTTGCAAAATATTATTTGCACTGGAACACTTTCAGTTTGGATCAGAACATTTTCTGATGCCCTAGAGAGTGTTCTAATTTAGCATGTTTATTTTATATGCTTTCAGTAAACAAAGCTAAAACCTTTGAAGTTGTCAAGCTTGACTAATACTGTATTTGCAATCAGTATTCATTCATTGTACTTAATTAACTTATGAAACAGAAAAAATTCTGTAGAGACATAAAGCACCGGAAAAAAAATCCATCCCACATCACTGCTTGAAAATATATAAAGAAGTCAAGGGGCAAGTCATATACGATATATCAGAGTCCCCCAGTCCCACCACTGTTCAAATTAATTAGATTTGTCATGTGCAACTGCACCATGACTTCTCCAAATCACAAGCATTCAAAAGAAGCATTCAGATGCTTTAATTGGGGTTTGTTTACACATAGACCAATTCTAACCATTTGCATGAATTGACCATATGGTTTAAAAACAAAAAAGCGCAGACAGATCTTCTCCTGCTCTTACCATAAATCCCTTAAAGGTCCGATAAAAGGGGTCCAAGAGGAGGCTGGCCACTGAGCAGACCTGGGCAGTGCGATCCCAGCCATCAGAGCAGTGCACTAGGACGGTGGTACCTTCATCTTTCACTGCCTATGACAGGTGAGATGGCACACACAAATAAAAACGTACCATATAAACCTCCTGAACATTTCACAGCAAAACATTTTGACTGCTGCTTTAAATAAAATGCTGGATTACAGAATACCAATATGGAGAGAAGGCCAAACAATGAACTATGAAGCAGGTGGGAGCCTAGAGGACAGATGGGGAATCTGTGATCCTTCAGGTGTTACTGGACTACAACTGCCATCATCCCTGACTGTGGGCCATGGTGGCTGGTGCTGATGTGAGTTGGGAGTTCAGCAACATCTGGAGGGAACCACGTTTCCCATTCCTGGCCTACAGAACACATGACCCTCTCCAACACCCCCCATTTAAGTAGGTGGCCCTCCATTTGTTTTTAATAGCCTGGATATGAAAAAACAAGAGCTGTGATTTCCCCTCTATGGGTCTTGCCATCATGGACTTTAACAATCTGTTAGTTTTTTTCTGCTGCCCTTAAGAGTGCCCCAACACTGAACAACTTCCTAACCAAGCTGAATAGTGGAGCTGCCTCCTCTTGAGCACATCAAAGTGTCAATTCCATGTAGAAGTCATGGAACCATGAAAGGTTTAACGTGGAAGACCTTCTTTTCCTAGTGTTCATTCAAGATCTGCCTTGCCCAAGCACAGCCCAAGCAATAAAGCTTTCACTCCTGCTCTCCCATTTCTCTGATGACGTATATCTTTGGAAATTCAGAGGTAGGCCTTACCTTAGCAAGAAAGACACCAGCATCCATTACAGCTTTAATGTGCCGTAACCAGCCAGAGTTCTCTAAGCCAGTAAGGAAATCACTCATTGAAGGAGATTTCGTTTCACACACTAAAGGAACAAAAGTGGAAGGTATGATAAACATACAACTGTCTCTATCGTTATGGAGGTTTCTTCCAAACATTGAGAAACTGTTTGTGTGAAGGCCACTCAGAAATTGCTACCCAATATAAATTCCTCCTTCATGTAGTCAGAAACTAGGGAGTCTTTCAGCCATGCACCTTGCGAAGGCTGATTTAAAATGCATGTTAACTGAACAGCAAAAATTGTGTTTTTAATATTCTCTTGGGAGCCACTCACGAGTGGCTGGGGCAACCCAGTCAGATGGGTGGTATATAAATAAAATAATAATTACTATTATTAGTATTATCAGGTTATGTGCTTCGCTAAAAAACATTTTTATTTTGCAGATTCCTAAACTTCATTCAAGCATGGATTCCAGAGCAGTGTGCATAAAAATTCTAAATATCAATACAATATTAAAACAATAAAAATGAGATGGGAATAAAATCTGAGGAATATTAATCCAAAACAAAGTGGCAAAAGGAGCACACACCATTCTTCCCTTCTGTGGGAGGGTATGCCAAATCCAGGACAAAACCACCAAGAAGGCCCTATCCTTTGCAGATGCATAATGCATCTCTCCAGAGATGGAACTCACGGATATGAAAACCTTAATGCTTGGGCAGGCTGGAATGGAAAAAGGCACTCCATCACTGCTTTGCTTTTCACCAAAGGTGAAAAGCCTTTGGGGCATCCAGTCACCTCACAAGGTACCCTCCAAAGTAGAAACACAAACTTGTGTGCAACAAAGTGCCATCAGGTACAATTCCGATTCAGCTGGCAGCTTGTGAGAAGTGACAGAAAGCCAGCTTATTCACCCTGCAGGATCAGATTTCCCTTGGTGATATCATGACTGGGGAGAATCCTGCCTCCAAACAGCTTGGCCAGGAATGATTCAACCCTCCTCCTCCATATAAAGAAGTTGGTCACTTCTGATTTCAGTAGGACGACTCTGAACTCTGCTGCTCAAATAGTTCAAACCCTCCTTTCTCAATGTTTTAATTTTAATTTTAAAATTAAAATGCAGGTGTTTATCCCCCATCAGCTTTCATCTCTCTAAGTATTGCAACCATGTAATATCTCTCTCAGGTAACTTCTTAGAGCAAGCTGTAACATCAGCTAACAATTCAAGGCACTTCAGCAAGACAGGAGAGCTGTATTTACTCTCCTAATCTCTTGCCTGTCCCACACCTGCAGAGTACACAAGCTCCTGTGTCTACAATAACTGCCTATCTTACAGCAAGGTAGCTCAACAGGTGGTCATCGCAAGTGGCCAGCCAAAATAAAAAAAAACCCAAACACACCTTCCAGTAGCTTCTGCAGGCTGCTCCTCATTACATGGATGTTTTCGATACCAATGAATTTAAAACGAATGTTGTCGTAGTTATCAACATTCTCATAACCCTTTCCAGCAGCTCGGTTGGCCATGGCATTCAACTGGAAAAATTACGTAGCAAAAAATGATTATGTACAGCCCTTTCTGATATATACACACCCACTGGCCCTCTTTAGCATTATTTGAAAAAGTAACTTAAAAAGTGGGATTCATCCTATATACAGTGTGGTGTCTCACAAAAATTTCTAGGACAGAAACTAGAACATTATCAGAACTGCAAGGCTACAATCCTACAATAACGTTCTCCTCTTTCCCCTAGGGATGCTAAGTATTAAATGATGCATCATTGTGCAGTATTTTTTGTAACCTGCTGCAAGTAGCAACCAATTAAGAGAAGATAAATCTGCCATCCCTGACCTGGTGCTTTCCATATGCTTTGGACCATAACTCCCATTGTGCAGGCCATTGTTAATGGGAGTTTCTGCCCAAAACATCTGGAGAGCATCAGGTTGCAGAAGGCTGATTTAAAAAGCATACTAACTGAGTAGCAAATATGAAGTGACTGGAAGATCCTGTTGTGCATGTGTAAGAAGCATCAGTAGTGTCAAGAGCTGGCAACACTTTTTCTGCTGAAGGCCACATTCCCTTGTAGATAATCTGTTGTGGGGGGCACATGCAGTGGTGGGCTGGGAAGAACAAAATGTGAGCAGGTCACACTCTTCTCTCTCTCTTTGCCAACCTCTTCCCTTCCCTTTCCCTCCTTCTTACCACCTGCAAGAAGTTAGCCCAAGGTCCACATGAAGCAGTCCAAGGGCTATGTAAGGCCCAGCTATGAGACTAGGAAAAGAATGTCATAATTTTCCTCCCTAGCAGCATCCCTTTATGGCCACACTGTGTTTAGGCAATGTCAAAGTCAGAGTTTGTTGACCACACGAGTGCCCACAGATCCCATGAAGTGATACCTTTGGCCTTGTGTCTACAACATACATGAACGGACTTCCTGGGTTGGCTTCCCTAAGTGCTTGCAGCAGCTGTTCATCCTCTAGGCAACGAGCACTAAACCCAGACAAGGGCTGACTACAACGACATATTGCAGCCTGAAAGACACAAGAGTATGTCACGTGTAGCAGGTAAGAAGTTCTCCAGCACATAATTGTTCAGTAAGGCACCTCATTTTCTCCACCCACCACTTGCAGATAGCAACATCAGTGTATTAAGCAATTGCCTTGGTCTACCAACATGCATATATATTATGAGAAAAGCTTTTATGAGAGCACACAGAAGTGACACAATTGTGGGGAGGGAAACCGACTTATCCTTTAACAGCTGTCTGGAGTTTATCTGGGCTGCCAATGCTTAGGGGGGTTAGGAGAAACAGCTTTTATTCAGAGAATACCTCCTTTTGGATGAAACAGTGCCTTTTGTGAAATGAGATCATCACCCTCCTATCCATTTAATTTTGATCATCATTCTTATCCCAAACTGGTGACAATGCTGAGTAACCAGAATACTAGCATGAAAACGCATACAACACCAACCAAGGGAAGTTTCCCCCAAATGCGGTAACAAAATAATTCTGTCCATACTTGAACCTAGGGCACTGCAAGGACAGCAAAGTTAAAAGCTAAATATGTTTTATTCCACAGTGAGAACCAATGCCACTTAAATCAGGCCAACAATGAATAAAAGAGGGTTCTCTGTTGCAAGCTATTTCCTGTTTCAAAAAGCTGAGATTAGCAGAGTTGAAATATAATTAGCTGAACATTGCCCAACATAACCAGATCTGTAGTTTTCAAGAAGAAAAAAGCTCTTCTGAATTGATCTGAATGAAGTGTTGCCACCAAGTTCTGTGCAAAATGGAACTGCGTGAGAGAGTTTCAGGTGAGACCAAGAGGAGAAACTTACTGTTGTCCATGGGGTTCCCCATAAAGAGATTTTGGCAAGGCCCCCCCACTGAGTCACCACAAGGCCAGAGCCAAGGCATCTGTGTGCACTGAAGACTTCACCAACACTTGCAGGCTGAGGTGTGTATAGCCAGGAGCTGGCTCTCCCCATCATTCCTGCATTGTCTCCCTAGGACAATGTGGGGGGGCGGTGCGGAAAAAGAGACACCAAAAAACTGCTGCACATGCCTCAGCCAACCAAGAGCTAATAGTCATCAGTAGCCAGTAGTTGCTGCTGAACCATCTAACTTTACTCATTTCATCTCCACATCCCCTCCACAAATTGTGGATGAAACCCAACTGGAAAATCAGAATTCCAGGCTCCTGATTTTAGGAGTCCAGTTTAAAACTGTAATAATATATAATTTTAAGTAGCTGTTTTTCCTCAGCTCTTCTCTAAATGAAATTCTGAAAAGGGACATCTAGTCAATTCAGGATGGGCCCCCCAAAACTGGGCAAAATAATTTTGGCCATGCTTTGTCGTAAAGCAACAAATCATGGCCAAAATTATTTTGCCCAGCCACTTCTGTAAAATGTTGCAAGAAGTCATATGGTATGGTGGGGGAAGAGAGAAGACATGAGCAATATTTACATGTGTTTAAAATGTAAAGCTAAAATAGTGTTCAAGGTAGCAATTTCAGTACAAGAAGACAAGATTGCCCTCTGCATCAAATAAGCATTGTCTAAGGCTTGATCTATCCTAGCGGTGGAGAACCTGTGGCCCTGTGCATGTTGTTGGATTTCAGCTCCAACTATTGATACTGATCAAGGAAGATGGAACCTGTTGTCCAGTAATGTCTGGAGAGTCATTGGTTCCCCACCCCTAGTCGACACATACAGCACAATCAGGTGGAGTCCCGAGGAAGATGACGGGACTGCCTATGGAGGAAGACCAAAACCCCATGAAAAGCAGAACATGTGTTACTAACATTATTCTCTTTGTAGAAGTAGGAAAGTGCTGGTATCCGACCTCGGCTTCGAAACTTTGAGCTCCCCAGCACCATTGCCCTAGTAGCTGCTTTAGGCACCACTAGATCTGGAGAGTATGTGCTGCAAACCTAAGATACAAAAAGAAATGAAATGGAGAGAGGACTGGAATCTTAAATTATTAACTCGTTGAGGCATTTATTACAGGTTTGCAATTAGCAGCTGCTGGCTATAACAACTCAACATTGATATTAAAGCTAAGTCAGCTGCAAATGTGTTAAGGTGGTTAGCACTTTTTGTTCAGAATCAGCAGGAGTAAGATATACTATTGCTACAAGTAAGCAAGCACCAAACACACATTCTAAATTGCTCTGACTGACAGAATGCACAGCATTATGGTTCATTATAATTTAGAAGAGAGGGACCTTTCTGCAAGTTCCCTGGACATGTAAGGTCAGTTTGATTAATGAGTCAGACCTTTTCAGTTGTGGTTTCACTGTTGTACAATTCCCCAGGGAAAGCTCACCAAAGCCCAACAGTAACTGTTTTCAGGAGATGTGTTACAGGACCCTGTTATGTGTGGTTTGTTTCAACAGTCTTTTATAGAATGCAAGGCTAGAGAGAAGAGCAGATTTTCTCCCTGACCTTGTATTGTTTCTCATAGATTACTATCTCATTACACCTTATTGTCTGCACTTAAAAATTTGCAACATAGCAATACAAAAGCTTATATCCCAAAACAAATGGTGCATAATTAGTTCAGTTTTATCCTTCCTTAACATATCCAACCTTATCTTATAAAATTATGGGCCTTTTCCATGGGATGTCCAAATCACTTAAGACATACTTAACCAAGTTAAGAGTAAAGGGAAAATAAAGGATAGAAGTATCTGAGATGAACAATGGGGGTGGAGATGCTCCTTCATGTATACTGGACCAAGGCCATTTAGGGCTTTAAAGGTCAGCACCAACACTTTGAATTGTGTTCAGAAACATACTGGGAGCCAATGTAGATCTTTCAGGACCGGTATTGTATGGTCTTGGCAGCCACCAGAGCATGGGGGATAAGATGGAACCCTGCAGGATACCAGAGGACAACTGCCATGGTGCCTACTTTCTGGAAATGGACCTGGAGGTAGGAGCAGAGCTACTGAAATACAGTGCCCCCAACCCTTACCTCCCTGAGCTGCCTCAAAAGGATACTATGGTCAACAGTATCAAAAACTGCAGAAAGATCAAGGAGTACAAGCAGGGGCACAGTCTCTACATCTCTCTCATGATAAATGTCATCAACTAGGATGGCAAAAGCAGTTTCAGTGCCATGACCAGGTCTGAAACCGGAAGAGATTGGATCCAAGCAATCGGCTTCCTTTGAGCATGCCTGAAGCTGGACTGCCAACACCTTCTCAAGCACTTTGCCCAGAAAAAGGCATATTTGCCACTGGACGATAGTTGGTATTCTTCGGCTTATTTATATCCTGCCTTTAATGATATTCATCTTTTGAAGCAACTCACAAGTAAAATAAAAAATACATGAACAAAGTTAGAATGAAAAATATAACCACCCATTGGAATGAAACACTGCATTAAGCTGCCGTCTGAACAAGAATTACCTCATAGTCTTTGTTAAAATCAGTTATTTCCCAATAGTCATTTGGAATCCCCATGCGCTGGTAGTCTATTTTGACATCTATCAGCTTCCAGCCCATCTCCCGGTTCTCTTTGGGCATTTTGGGATTGTAAGAGAATGCATAAAGCTCTTCCGGTTTCACTAGAGCACAAAAACAATTTTGAAAGAGGAAAAAGTTAAGTGATTGTGCAAGCCAGAATCCTTCATAAATCACAGGTACACATGCACACACAAAAGTGGAATCAGGAGTAGGGATGAATTACTCTGCAAATGTGCTCTGCTTGATTACTTGTTTTTCCAGTTTTAAGCTCAGCATGCTTTATTTCTGCTTTTTAAAAATAGATAAATAAATGTGCCATTTTAAAACGGCATATGCTTTTCTTTTCAAGTCAGCAGAAAATCTGTACTCATTTTTTTGGCAATTCCCCTCATATATTGCTTTTTTATGGGGGGGACGGGGATAGTGCATTCACTATTATACATATTTTTGCACACACTATCCTCTAACATATGCTTTTTTATATACACATTTTTGGTAGGAAAACTGCATCACAAAAAACTGCATCACAATTCTGAGAAGTGTGAATTTAAAAGGATAACTCTGTTTTGGTTTAGAACAGGCATCCCCAAACTGCGGCCCTTCAGATGTTTTGGCCTACAACTCCCATGATCCCTAGCTAACAGGACCAGTGGTCAGGGATGATGGGAATTGTAGTCTAAAACATCTGGAGGGCCGAAGTTTGGGGATGCCTGGTTTAGAAGGTATGAATTAGGAAAAATAGAATCATAGAACTGTTGGGTTGGAAGGGATACTGAGGATCATCTAGTCTAATCCCCTGCAATGCAGGAATATGCAGCTGTCCCATATGGGGATCAAACCTGCAACCTTGGTATTATCAGCACCACACTCTAACCAACTGAGCTATCCAGCTGATGTTTGAGCTATAGCAGTAAAACAGAACAAATTTCTCCTCTATCCCCATTGAGAGGTTTCCTTTGTGTTCAGTTTTGTTCCAATTTCAGATTTTGTTTTAACAGCCTCCCTCAGCCTTGGGGGAAAAAAGCCCTTAAATTACTAATTCACATGACATTTACCAATGTTCCCTCCTATTCATCTACATATACATATGATTGCCCATTCCACTGTTAAAAGAAAGAACAAACTTTCATAAAGCTTCTGTGACAGTTCGAATGGGAGGTACATGGATTTTAGGTGCCAAGAAAGAGTATTTCTATTCACCCAGGCCTTTAGGCTCCTTCTCAAAACAAAACAAAACCCACTGATACTTTTATTGATTATTGTTGGTAAAAAAAATTTCGGTGCTCTGTGAAGTTATTGTGATATTTCATTGTATTTTAAAGTATATATTTTAGAATACCATTATTATTATTAATTATCATCATCATCATCATCATCATCCAATTTCCCCCCCGTCTGGGAATTGAGGTGGCTTACAGATGAAAATACAAAAACACAGACAACATAGAAAAAGCTAAATCCCAAATTCTACACTTAAGCAGGAATAACCAGCTGCACAAAAAGAAGATGGGGGACATCTGGATTGTACACAGAATCTAGGGATCTTAGTAGACTACAAATTGAAAATGATACAACAGTGTGATACTACAGCAAAAAAAACCTAACTATTCTACGCTGCATCAACAGAAGTCTCTTGTTCAGATCAAGAGACGTAACTGTACCACTCAAGTCATCAAGTCAAGTCGTTTTTTTACGGTGAATGGCCGTAATAAGGTATCAAAAAATAGTACCACTCTATTCTGCCTTGGTCAGACCACATCTGAAATACTGTGACCAGTTCAGGGTGCCACTATTTAAGAAGGATGACAAGCTGAATGTGAGCAGAGGAGGGCAACCAAGATGATCAAGGGCCTGGAAACCAAACCTTATAAGGAACGGTTGAGGAAGCTGGGTATGTTTAGCACGTAGAAGTAGTGATGGAGAGGAGATATGATAGTCACTGTCAACTGTCTAAAGGGCTGTCACATGGAAAATGAAGCAAGCTTCTTTTATCCTGCTCCAGAGGCTAGGATGTGAATACTGGACTCAAGTTATAAGAAATATATTTTAGCTAAACAACAGGAATAATTTTCTGATGGTAACAGCTATTCAACAGTGGAATGGACTCCCTGAAGGCTGTGCACTCTCCTTCATAGAAGGTTTTTAAGCAGAGGTTGGATGGACATCTGTCATGCATGCTTTAGCTGAGATTCCTGCATTGCAGGGGGTTGCACTAGATGACGCTCAGGTTCCCTTCCAAATCTACAATTCTATGATTCTATGGAGGTGCAATAACCCCAAAAGATGCCTTTGTACATATAGGACCAAAACCTGTAGGTAGCCACATTGGTTCTTTGGAGATGAAGTCAAACATTTATAGTACTTTAACCATCAGAGGTTAAGAAAGCTTTGCAGACCCTTCTGGTGAGGCAAACATTTGACATTATCAGTATTTCTGCTCTCTCTTACACAGTACAAGGTCAGGGAGGGGGGATACCTTGCTCTTTTCTCTGGGAAGAGGCTTGTTTTGGTTCTGTACTTGCATTCAAGAAGTGAAGAGCCAAAACAAATCCAAGGTTTCAGCCCACAGGGATCATATTCTCAGCCTAACTCCAATCTCAGTGTAGAATGTGAAATCATGTAACCTTGCTGATTAGGACCAACTAAACAAGTCTCCAAAAAAGAAAATAAGGAAAAAGGGAATAAGCAAACTTTTGCTGGATGTTAAAGAGGAAAAAAGGAACCAGGGAGAACACACCCAGCTTGTGGGCTTCCCAAAGGCATCTGGTTGGCCACTATGACACAGAATGCTGGACTAGAAAACCATTGGCTTGATCCAACATGTTATTCTTATGTTTTTGGGAAGCAATATGCAGAATTAATTAGAGATTATGCTCATGTTGCACCAAAGACTAATGGAACAGGCAGCAATGGCTGCTCTCCCTTGGAAATCAAAAAAACAAGCTGTCCTTCTGCGGTGTTTCTAGCACTAATTGGAACACCTGGGTTTTGCTGCTTGTGTGTAGGAGCAAAGTTGCTCATGTGGGTGCCTGAAACTATCTAGTTAATGCAAAATGCAACAGCTTGGCTGTTCACTGTGCAAACATATCACCATCTTACTGCACCACTGCTTAACAAAATTGAATGCAAATGGAGGAAAGATCCAAATAAATGCAACCAAACTCTGGTAAGGGCTCATTATTGAGCCTACCTAGTGGCAGTGAAGGCAGAAAAGGCGGCATACTTTGTTGACTCCATTGCATCCTCATTATGTCATCCGGCAGAGCTTTTCTGAGTTGTATGGGGCCTTTTACAGTCTGGTCCAAAGGAGGTGATAGAACCAACAGAAGCTCACTGTGACTTGTTTGCAAAGCATTTTGAGGATAAAATTGCTTGCATCCACCAAGAACTTGACTCTGATGTTATAGCAGATGACTCTCATGGGGTGTCTAGAGCACAGTCTAGTCCTGTTGTGTTGGATGAGTTTCAGTTAGTAAGGCTCGAAGATGTGGACAAGTTGCTAGGATCAGTCAGGATGACCACTTGC
Organism: Zootoca vivipara; assembly: GCF_965207765.1. Lineage (NCBI taxonomy): Eukaryota > Metazoa > Chordata > Lepidosauria > Squamata > Lacertidae > Zootoca > Zootoca vivipara. The sequence continues at coordinate 27,145,053 of NC_142585.1, read as the reverse complement.
GCTCTAGACCCTTGCCCCTCTTGGCTGATAAAAACCAGCAGGGAGGGAACAGCTGGCTGGACCAGAGAGGTAATGAATGCCTCTATACAAGAGGGGGTGGTCCCTGCCTGTTTGAAGAAGGAAGTGGTAAAACCACTCCTTAAGAAACCTTTCCTGGATTCAGAAAACCTAACTACCGGCCAGTTGCTAATTTCCCTTTTCTGCACAAGGTTCTGGAGTAAGTGGTCGCAGACCAGATCCAAGCACTTTTGGAAGAAACTGATTTTCTGAATCCGTTTCAATCGGGGTTTAGGCCCAGTTTTGGCACAGAAACTGCTTTGGTCGCCCTGTATGATGACCTCTGTTGAGAGCGAGACAAGGGAAACATGTCCCTGTTAATTCTTCTCGACCTCTCAATACCATCAACCATGGTATCCTTCTGGAGTGACTGTCCGAACTAGGAGTGGGTGGCACTGCTTTGTGGTAGTTCCAGTCCTACTTGGATAGTCGTTCCCAGAGGGTGTTGCTTGGGGAATGCTTTTCAGCCTCGTGGAATCTTCAATGTGGGTTTCCACAGGGCTCAATAATATCCCCCACATTATTAAACTTCTACATGAAACCGCTGGGTGGGGTTATCTGGAGGTTTGGAGTACGCTGTCAGCAGTATGCTGATGACACTCAGCTCTATTTCTCCTTTATAACTGCAGGTGAGGCAGTGGAAGTGCTAGACTAGTGTCTTGCCTCGGTAATGGACTGGATGAGATCCAACAAATTGAAACTCAATCCAGAGAAGACTGAGGCACTGTTAGTGGGTGGTTCCCTAGACCAGATGGGTGGGAGGTCACCTGCTCTTGATGGGGTTACTTGGGGGTACTCCTTTGTTGTTGCTTGAGGCTCAGGTGGCTTCAATGGCCCGGAGTCCCATCAGTGGCCCAGCTATGCCCCTATCTGGAAGGGATAGCCAAACTACTGTTGTCTATGCTCTGGTAACCTCAAGGTTAGATCACTGCAATGCATTATATGTAGGGCTGCCTCTAAAGACAAGTTTGGAAACTTCAGCTAGTGTAGAATTCAATGTCCAGGTTGCTCACTGGAGCAAGACAGTTTGAGCATATTACACCGATCCTTGTCCAACTGCACTGGCTACCAATTAGTTTACAGGTCCAATGTAGGAAGTGGGACTTTAATGTGGTAGCATCTACTCTTTGGAACTCCCTCCCATTATTTATCAGACAGATGCCGTCTCCATTGGTCCCTACTGAAGACCTTCCTTTTTCAGCGAGTCTTTTATGTGGAGGTTTGTGGAGATTTAAACTTGAAAGTGTTTTCATATATGAAATTGTGCTGTAGACGTTATTACTGTTAAATTACAATGAGATGCTTCACAGGAAGCAATTCATAAAGAAACTGAAATAAATAAATATGTTTGCTTATCATCTGAACTTGATAACCTCATCTGCCTAGAACTGTTACAGCAAAATGATGCTCTCGGGTTTGTTGGGAAAATATGGTGGCTCTCTGAAGCATTATTGTCAAACTCAGTGACAGCTTTGAAATTCAAACAGATCAACAGTAACTCACTCCCTGCCTTTTCACTCCCTGCCTTTCCAGGCCTCCTTCCTTCCCATTGTAACTTATCCTGTTGACTCTCAAGGAAGCAGGTTCTCCAGATACAGATTGGTCTCTGCCAGCATCTGATAAAATAGCCAGTTTGCCAAACAGGTAATCTTCAACCATCAGTCATCCACTAGCGAATAATGAGTAATTATTTGTGCTCTGCTGAGGAAAGATAGTGTGGGATTCTGTGGAGGTACTGAAATACAACAAAACTATGGGTATTCAAGCACAAAAGAAATAAAGACCACAATGCCTTAAATTAGCGAGAAAATGGAAGCTGCTGGCAGGACTCTCTAGTGTAGCCCACCCACACCAATCTGGAACTCTCCACATGATTTCAATTCCCATCAGCCCTGTTCTAGATGGAACTGATGGGAAATGTAGTCTAAGTCACCTGGAGGGCACTAGGTTGAGGAATGCTGCACGTGAAAGGTATTCCAATCTCAACAGTGTCAAATACTGACCCAAGGAGCTTCACCAGGCCTATGAAGGGTCCCCAATACAGTCTGTAGGATTTCTTCCAGATCCCACACAAATTGCTCTGTCTTCGAAGGTAAGAAAGTCAGCTCATCCATGGCCCATTATTACATGCAATAAGGTATTAAGTGCAGATAATTTTTTGTTATCATATAGGTAGGTCCTATAAACGCTGAAACAATTTCTATTTTTTCAGAGTTTCAGTGTCTAGAGTAAGGTTGCCATATGTCCTCTTTTTCCAGGACACACCCTCTTTTCCATGGGTATGTAAAATGAGAGTTATAGCAATCCATAGTCAGCAAATGTGTTCTCTGTTTTGTTCTTCAAAATATGATTCTAAAATGTAACTGATCAAAATGAACTGATCACCACACAATCCAGGCATTTTACTCCCTCAACAATAACTACTTTTGAGGGTTGCTTTGTGGTTTCTTATGGATTTCATGTGTTTTATTTTCATGTGTGCTTATGCTCTCAAATACATTGTAAGTCACTTGGAATGCTTCTTTGTGCGACAAGCAACTAACAAATTTAATTACCAGCCACCAACATCAAATCACTGCAGAAATCTTTTAAGGAGAATACAATCAGGAACCTGCAGCCCTCCAGATGTTGCGTGGCTACAATTCCCATCATTCTTGACCGGCAGGGACTGATGGGAATTAAAGTCCAAAAACTTCTGGGGGGCCTCAGGTTCTACATTCCTACTTTAGAGGGCCAAAAGATTTTTTTTAACTTTAAATAATATTTTAATTTATACAAGCACCAAAACAAAATTAATGTTTTAATTATTACCAACAACCTGAGAGGAGAAATGCAAAGTATTTCCACTCTTTTAACAGAGATAGAAAGAGCTTGAGCTATTGATGCTTTCCTTCCTTTCTGTCTGGTTTAACAAGAGCTCAAAGTTCAATAACCAGAGCTCATCATCAACATGCACTTGCAGTCAGACCATTGGTGTATCCACTCAGTACTGTCTGCCTTGGCTGGCAGTGGAAATCCAGATAGATAGGTGTCATTTTTTGCATACCTGGAGATGCCAGAGATTGAACCTGGAATCTCTGTCATGCAATGCAAGTATTGTATCACTAAGCTAAGTTCCTTCCTCCATATGGAAGCAAACTGCACTTTCCAAGTACCTGGTTGAGAAAGTTTCAGCAGGGAAGTGTAGACTTCATGACAGTCCCGCTCATGACCAATAATAAAGTGAGCAACACGGAAATTCTTGCAGTGAATAAGCAGTGGACAGCCAGATGCGGTCAGAGGCAGTTTCTCCACACTAGCAATATGGTGGTGGAGAATCTGTAAAAAAGAAAGGAAGAAAGCTTACAGGGGCAATACTGACTGCAGCTTAAAAAGCCATTCTGACTGAATTCTAACTGAAGCTGGGGACTATTTACATTTTAGAAAAACCAAATAGTCAGTATTTATGACTGAGAACTACAGCTTGTCATGAAAGATGTAATTTGACTTCTAGAAAGTTAAATCTCTCAGTTAGGCCATCATACACCACAGGAACACTATTGTTTACTAAGATGATTAATTTCATAAGCATGAATTAAATCTGAGCTGGTACAGATACTTTGAATCAGGCTCATAAACAGCTACTTTCCTAGGGCAAGTGTCTCTAGGCAGGGGTGCTTTATAGGAGTAGGTTCTCTTTTACTTTGAAGGCACAAATGACTAAGATAGGGATGTGTGGGCAGGAAAACTGTGGGCCAGATGGGGGAATTGCAGACTAAAAATGTTGCAGGAGTTATTTGCTAGGCTGCTTTAAGAGTTTCCTTTTCATGAAATAAGATTTACATAGTGTGAGAAAAAATATGAAAAGTAAACTATTAATTGGAGGAGGTGTGTGTGTGTGTGTGTGTGTGTGTGTGTGTGTGTGTGTGTGTGTGTGTGTATTTGTTGCAGTATGGAGATACCATTTGAGTAATGTGAAGTTGAGCAAATGTTGCTTAAATTTTATAGATGCAAACTTACAGTAGTTCTCAGTCAATTGATGTTGATCTCTAACAATTGCTATGGGCTTAATATCATGTTGAAAACATCACCAACAACACATTAGAAACAGTATCAGAGGAAGCATGCTCCTGAATACCAGTTGCTGAACAAGCAGTGCTATTGCCTTCACAGATTGCCTCTGGCTTCCAAAACACATTGAAGAGACTGCTGATGATGGTGGACCACTAGGGCTGCTTTTATCCATATGCTCATGAAATGATCACCAGCCAAATCCTGAACACATCATAGTGCATTAAAAGCTCTGAACAAATTACGGTAGGCTTGTTAAATAGACACATGGACATCAATACAGCCCTTTAGGACATTAGGTCACGAGACACCCCAACCTGTCTCCCACTGCTCAGCGAGAGTTACACTGCACTCTGACATTACATACCCATGTTTCCTTTCGAACTTCAGCCGAAGCATCTACGTAGATTAAATGGGTTGCCGTCAAGTACAATGTTCCATTTGCTGGCTTTCTGTTGGTGTAACGATCTAGTAACTTGACATTTTCTACCTGTAGGGTAAAAATAAAAGGAAGAGTGCCAGGGGGTGGACATTAGTTTAGAACGTTTCTATAATATCTGCAGTACACCAGATAAGTTGCAGAACATAAAAGTCATCTGTGCTGCCCAGATAGGGTGCACACTCGTGAGATTTAATGTTTTATTTCATTTTTAAATTAAATACAACATATAAAAAGTGGTTTTAAAGAAAAGTGGAGGAAAAGAGAGAGAAAAGATGTACAGTATATCACTACAACTGTTAACAGTTAACAGTTACAATTTTTAACCTACTGTATTTTGTATAATGGAGTTCCAAATTTCATTATACTTGTTCATGCAAAGTCTATGTCTATAAGTAATCTTCTCATAGGTGGCAGGTGTAGTCAGGTCTTCAATCCATTTAATAAATGTACATAGGAGCCAACTCCTAGGGGCCGAGGTCCCTTTTGCCCCACTCAAAAAATATTTGAGGGGGTCACCCCCCCCAAAGTTGATAGGCATTGCCATTCAAATTGTCTGTGAGCAGCATCTTGTGATCAATTATGCAAAACCTTCCCCCACCCAACAATATTTTATTCAAGCTGGCACCCTTGGACCAATACAATTCTCTTTCCAGAGCAGCAATATCAGACTTTTGGCCATAGTAAGGGCATGGAGAATCCATTTATGTTGTCCAGCTGTCAAATTACAAATAGTAGGTATGTAGTTCAAAATAATTTTATCCTCTGAAAATTTTAGCCTTTTTCACACAGTCATTGTTATATAATCCACTACTTCTCCCAAAACTTAATAAGCACTGGACATTGTAAAAACACATTTTAAGGAAGCATTATCCTTATTAAATATCCAACAAAATCCTTTTCTATACAAACATAGTGGAATCCAACAAATTCTAAATATTATTTTTGTTTTATAAGCCATAATTTAAGGTCCACTAACACCCTTGCTATAGAAGTTAAAAAGCTCTCCCATTGTCTAGACTCTAGGCCATATAGGTGAAACTTGGAAAATTAGAATATTGTCGAAATGTGCATTTATTTCAGTAATGCAACTTTTTCTTTCTTTTAATTTTTACAAATGCTTTCTTTTGGAAATTCCACAGTAATAAAAGAAATAGTTACAAAAATACAAAAATAAACATCGCTATTACATTTCCATAATTACATTCCATTTATAATTGACCCACCTAATGACAAATAATTAAAATTACAACAAATAAAGGCTTGACATATCTTGCTTTGCATGTCATGCATTTATCTCATATATTGGTTTCACCTTTTAAGTTGCATTACTGAAATAAATGCACTTTTCGATGATATTCTAATTTTCTGTGCTTCACCTGTAAGTACCTCCAGTTCTTTATTCCATTCATTTCTTAATATCTGCATATTAAATTGATTTATTGATAACAAATAACTATAAAAAGTAATTGTGGGTTTTTTAGTTTTAAAAGATTTAACCCGTTCTTCTAGTATCTCAGGTGTCCCAGAAACTGAAAAAGCTGCTGATCCAAACAAAGTAGTTAACCAAATGATGTAGCTGTAAATACTGCCATTGGGTTGCACCCAATAGCTGCTGTTTATCTAGTAACATAAAAAAGGTAAAGGGTAAAGGGACCCCTGACCATTAGGTCCAGTCGTGACCGACTCTGGGGTTGCGCGCTCATCTCGCATTATTGGCCGAGGGAGCCGGCGTATAGCTTCCAGGTCATGTGGCCAGCATGACAAAGCCGTTTCTGGCAAACCAGAGCAGCACATGGAAACGCCGTTTACCTTCCCGCTGTAGCGGTTCCTATTTATCTACTTGCATTTTGACGTGCTTTTGAACTGCTAGGTTGGCAGGAGCTGGGACCAAGCAATGGGAGCTCACCCCGTCACAGGGATTCGAACCGCCGACCTTCTGATCTGCAAGCCCTAGGCTCAGTGGTTTAACCACAGCGCCACCTGGGTCCCTATATCTATATCTATATCTAGTAACATAGTTCATGCCCACTTCCATCCATTTTTTCCACATCACCAACTTTTCTCCAATTTTCCAACCTGGGATTCCCAATAGTCAATTTAGCATGGGAAAAGGGGTCAAATCCCATTTTTAAGAGATTGCATTCCACAGCTCTCAGACATATGGTCATTGTTTCAAGAGATACCAGTTCTGATGTGTTTTGATAGTAATACTATCCACCCAACCAAAGATACTATGTATGTATGTTCCAAAGTTGCCCACTTCAGAAAAATAACACCAATGGTTGGCATCCAGTATTTCATTCTTTTGTTTATTTCTAAACCTCATACTACTATTCCTGTGTTGATGCAAAAATATCAGGATACTCTATTAACTGGTCCAAATTGGAATTGATGCCTATAGGTGAAAATTTGCTTGCCCATCCATTTAAGGAGTATCAATTTTGTATTTGTACCAAATCTTATCAAATCTTTATGTATATCTATATCAAAAGATATAACTCAATTAGCAACATGCAATATAAATAAAATATAGGGAGAGGTTTATTCAGATATTGATAGATGAGTCATTAAACCTCACAATTTGGGGAAAAGTGAATGCTCTCAAAATGAACATTATTCCCAGATTAATTTATATTCTGACAGGATCCTAGTTCATATACATTACCTGGAGAATATGTTCAGAAAATAAATTCTTTGCTTAGAAAATTTCTATGGAGCTATTCAATTCCAATAATATCTTTATAGAAAATGCGAATTAAGGGGGGAGGATTCAGTATTCCGAATGTGGAGCTATATCACCAAGCTTATTTACTGTCAAGCATTCAACATTAAATGAGATTTAATGCTTTGGTTTGAACACCAGGTTTTTAATTATAGAGCATATGGAAACAGCATTATTATTATCATTCAGCATAGATACTCATATTCCAATATTCCCCTACAGAGGTGGGGAACCAGTTAAGTCAGACTTGCAACAACCATTCACCTGATCACACGTGATGAGGAAAATAATGACTTTTAGGCAAAAAAGAAAGGAAGCTTTTCTAAGTGCAAATAGTGTTAGCTCCAAACTCCTTTTCAGCACCTCCATGTATTTGTAAGGACTCTATCCAAAAGAATCATGAGCCAGCAGTTTTGCCAGAGTTCTGTAGGAAACACTCCTACTAGCTTTGATAGCTCTTCCACCAATGGCCTTGCTAGCCTGTGCAACAAAGAATGGATAAGGGTCACTGGCAAAATAGCTTCCAAGCACAAGTTCCTGCTGCTAGAGGGCTCCTTGGTGTACAGATAATACGAAAACAATCAAAGAGGAAATGGAGAGGACTGCAGCAGAGCTGACTCTGAATTCATACTCAAAACAACCAACTTGTGGCATATATAATATTTTTAAGGAGATGCCACAGTAGTGATAGCAACAGAACCAGCAATCCCTCCTGTCTTCTCATATGCAAAGTGAATATTTCTTAAGTAGTGAACCTAGCCTAAAGAGAGAAGTGCCTACCTGTTGAGCTTTTGGGGCTCAAGGTTTTTGTTTTTTTAATAAATTGTTTTGGGGCTCAAGGTTAAGCAAATAACGGCTGGAAGCCTGCTTTTGTTACTTGCCTCACATTTTTGAGATGGGTCAGGTTATAAATCTACGTAAACGAATTAAACAAGTACACTTCAGAATGTTCCAACAATGTTAGCGTTGCCAAAAACATTAGAACTTGCATGCTTCCTATTTTAATATGCATTTGCACAGCTTATTGTTAGGATAGAAAGTCAGGATAGAAACTGTTGAATAAAAAATGCTATGGAGAACTAAATCTATAGCTTTTTCTCTGCCATGTTAGCATGGTGCAGGCTAAGGAAAGAGCTTGTCATGTCCCCAATGCCTTCTGAAAGACAACAGCCAGCAAAACAGGAAGCTGGAGTGTGGATGTTACAAGTTAAAAGGACGCAGCAGCAGCAAGATGGCTAAGCCAATAATTTTCTGATCCTGATATATGAATGACTGATTGGAACCCTTTCATGCGGTGTTTGGTTTTCTTATCTATTCCATTCAGATAAACCACTATTAGGTTAAAGAAAAATATTGCACACAGATTTCTTCATCTTAGGTAAGAGTATGATGCTTTGGTTAAAGAGACACCAACTTTCAAAAGTCATAAATATTTTAAAATGGGAGTGGCCAACCTGTGGCCATCCAGATGCTTCTAGACTACAATTCCCATAATCTCTTATTGTCCATGCTAGTTGGAGCTGGTGTTTGCTTATCATTTCTCAGTGAAGAATGTGTAAACTATAAATGATTTCATGCACTTGCTAGATAATGTTCATTCCTGAATTCATAGAATGTTCCAGCAAGTGCAAAACCCACTAGACAAAATATTTTCTTCACATTAATATTCAACCAAAGACTTCAAAAGAAAAAGTTTTGGAGCAGTAAGTACAATTATGGATGTTGCTTTTAATATACAGTGGTACCTCGGTTTATGAACACAATTGGTTCTGGAAGTCTGTTCATAAACTGAAGCGTTCATAAACTGAAGCGAACTTTCCCATTGAAAGTAATGGAAAGTGGATTAATCTGTTCCAGACAGTCCACGGAGTACTTAAACTGAAGCGTTCATAAACTGAAGCAAACTTTCCCATTGAAAGTAATGGAAAGTGGATTAATCCGTTCCAGACGGGTCCGCAGAGTACTTAAACTGAAGCGTTCATAAACTGAAGCATGGGTGTAATTGGTTCCGGAAGTCTGTTCATAAACTGAAGCGTTCATAAACTGAAGCGAACTTTCCCATTGAAAGTAATGGAAAATGAATTAATCCGTTCCAGATGGGTCTGCGGCGTTCGTAAACCGAAAATTCATAAACCGAGGTGTTCATAAACCGAGGTTCCACTGTATTATAGTTCTCAATATAGTATAGTAGCATTTAAATTGCTGTGGAGTAAAGCAACTTTATCCTCAATTTGTTTAGCCATCTGGTTACAGCAGGCGACTGTGTACTCCAGAGATCAAACTCTCGCTTCATCAAGAATAACCAATCTCTGGACATGGAAAAGGGTTGCTGGATGGCTCCCTGAGGATGCAATGGAGGCAACGGAGTAGGATCTCTTCACGGCCCTCACCACTATGTGGAAGGCCAAATTATGAGTCAGCTCAGTCAACTCCCAATCAAGATTTACACCACTTGTCCTCCAGCCCTTGACCATTCCATTTTATCAACCACAGTTCTGCAGTATACTAAGGAGTAAAACAGACTCCATAGCACTGGAGGGGGTACTCAGGAGTGAATTTGTCAATAGACCCACAAGACTCACTATTCCACAGTGAAGCCATTCTCTACAGAAAGCATGGAAACAGAAGTTACTGGCCACTTAGCATGCTTATATATTTACATAGGCTTATTTACATGACTGATTTTAATATAGAAAAACTACAGGAAAAAATGTGTAGTGAGTCCAAAAGGTTATGATATGCAAGACTATGACATTTTTACACAAGCTCAAATGTTTGCAGAGTATCATGTAAACAAGCTAAATGAATAGATTAGTACATTTTACCAATCTGAATTTTGCTAATGAATTTCAATCTACCATTTAAAGTGCAAAAAGTGGGAAACATAGTCTGCACATGCTCAGAATCCCTGTGAGATGCCTGCACAGTCTGGCACCAATCATCCCTGCTTTCAATACCAGATTCTAGGGCCAAGATCTCAAGAAGCCCACCTTATGTGGATAAGTGGCAAAGGTTGAGAAGCACCTTGAGAAGCATGCTTAGGGTTTCAGTATGGCTTAAGGGAGAACAACAAGTACACAAACGTTTATAGAATGTGATGAGCTGAACCACTTCCAAGACTTGTTGAAAACATATTTCACGATGTCAAATGTGCTAGTCAATTCCAGTTCACCAGCAATAATGTAACATTTGCAAGATTATGGAAATGCACTCTATACATGTTCAAAAACTCTGAGATTACATTACACTGCATATTACTATGCTTTAACCACCGCTCCCCTTCAATAACCCAACCAGCTGCTGAGACTAAGACCTAGGATTCACCAACTAATGTGAGTCTGCATGGCAGTAATGGGGTTTTCTGAAAATCTGGAGCAAGGCTGGATGAGAATGAGGGTCTGATTAGGTTTGTTGTGGGAGGAGGAAAACATCCTTAAGTTAAGATCAACAATTCCTGTGTACAGGAAGACCAGGTGGTGTTATCAAGACTAACTCCACAGTTTAGCAATTCAGCAGCAGCATCAAGCCTAACATACAGTAATACTAGGGCTGGCTGGATAAAAAAGGAAAACAAGAATTCCTGGCAGGCTTTAAATGGGTATCATCATCATTACTATTACTACTACTGTACTACTATATCACTTAATGCTGAAACAGGCTTCTAAACGATTTAAAAAGCACAAAAACCAGTCACACGAACATTTAATGTAAGCATCTGTAATTAAGATGCACAATAAAATAACCCCACTACATCAGCACAGGATATTATCATTATGGAATGATTTATATTTTAAAGTTATGTATTTTAATAATGTTCCATTTTGTCTACTCATTGGTATCTATGTTTATTTTTCCTATAGTGAGATTTTTTTAAATGGTTGTAGCACGCACCCTCCGGCCCTGCCCAAGCAAATAGAAGAATGAGGCACAAGACACTAGGAAGGCGAACATACATACATGAAATGCACTCTGCACGTGCTCAGGGACCCCTTACTTTACACTGCATATGGTTTACCAAAAAAGGGTTGGAGGGAGAAAAAGGAAATATCCACAACAGACCTTCCTCACCATCTCTTCCTCCGTTGTGTGGGGAGGGAAGGACTAGCTGAAAATTGGGGGGATTGGGGGTGGTGGCTGAAGAAGCCTCATGAGGAGGGAGGAATGGCCAGCACCTGCCACATTTCTCTATCACACACACAGCACCCCTTACCTTGGGCGTCGTGATGTGCTCCATGGCTGAGGGAGGCCCACCCCAAAGCTGGGCACCTCTCCCCGGTTACCTCGCGGCGGAGCCCTCGACCGAACGTACCCCGCCCGCGCCGCAAAAAAGGAAAACAAAAAACCCCGGCCTCTTCCTCAGAACCTCAGCCCCGTCTCTTCACCGAACCTCGCGAGATTCCGAGCCCGACGGAGGCCTGCTCCCGTGGCCTGAAGCCGCAAGCGCCATCTTGGGTGAGGGCGCCGTTCCCCAGGCAACAGGAGGAGGAGAGGACCTCCGCCGAGGCTTGAGTTCGAGACACACCGCTTGGGATGGAGAAAGAGAAAGAGGGAAAGGGAAAGAGACCCAGGGAGAGAAACACGTTAGTGCTATGATGATAATCATCATCATCATCTTCAACAACAAATGATAATAGTACACAACTGGCTGTGGGGAAAATTGTGGCCTTTGCTGCATTACTCCGTTGCCTATTTATATTCCCAAATTTTCCTAAAATGCGGAGCAGCCTTGAAAATAAGTGTAAACAGGTATCCGTCAATCAGAGCGCCCTGGCCCTATACATGTTTGCATGGAGCAAGCAAGTCACATTGCACAGGATTGCAGATGATGGTACAAGCCTAAGTATATTTACACAGATACAGACTGCACTGAGTTCAAATTCAAAAACTGTACAGTGGTACCTCAGGTTAAGTACTTAATTGGTTCTGGAAGTCCGTACTTAACCTGAAGCATACTTCGCCTGAAGTGAACTTTCCCATTGAAAGTAATGGAAAGTGGATTAATCCATTCCAGACGGATCTGTGGAGTACTTAACTTGAAAGTACTCAACCTGAAGCATACTTAACCCGAGGTATGACCGTATATGCATATGTGCCTGCATTGGATAAGGTTGGAGGATTCAGGATGGATAGAAGACAATATAGTACTTCTTCATGCAGTGCATGGTTAAGCTACGGAACTCGCTGCCACAGGAACAGAGACAGCCCTCAACCTAGATTGTTTTAAAGAGGATTGGACAAATTCATGGATGAGAGGGCTATCCATGGCTGCTAGCAGCGATGCCTGTGCTCTATTACCGCAGTTGCCAGCAGCAATCCTTTTGAATACCAGTAGTGGGAAGCCGCAGGGAGGGAGAGTTCTGCTTTGTGCTTGGGTTCTGCTTGCAGGTTTCCCATAAAGGCATCTGGTTGGCCACTGTGAGAACTGTGGAAGACATGCAGTCAAAGCTAACTATGCGTATTCTTGCTAGTTAACATGTGGTTAAGACCATAGAGCTGCATTGCTGATAAGCAGACCATAGAAACAGGATTGTTAGAGAAGGCTCTGTGTGATGTCATGTCCCCTCCTCTCCTGGGAGATAAGAAGCAAATATGTATGTATTTCCTGTGTGTTTGTTTGTTCTTTCTCTCTCTCTCTCTAGCCATAAAGGAGGTGCCTCCAAACGCTCCAACATCAGAAACATGCCTCAATGGCACTGGCAACATGGGCTGCCATATATCCGGATTTTCCTGCACATTTCACCGATTTCTGCCTGGACACTGCTTGCAGCTGCAGTTTTCCCATGGCAATCCTATGTAAACACAAGTATTCCACTTGCATTTACTTATAATGCTGGTTTTTTGCTAAGCTCAAATGCTTGACTGTAAGTAAAATATATATATTTAAATTTACTTTTCAGTCTGTAGCCTGTTTCTTTGATAAATGAGCAAAGAGGTAACAAAGGGGGAGATCAGCCTAACAACTAATTCCTATGCTTTCAGTTAAACTGCTTAAGATGGTATTTAAACTCTGCTCAGCCCTGCTTTAAACACAAGCAGTAAGTCAGTACTTTTGTCTATTAACCCACACATGTAGGTCTGTAGAGGGATAAAATATAATTGCTCATATTCCCACACTTACCTAATAAAACCCATTTGGAACAGGATGTTGGACTAGACCAGGCATCCCCAAACTTCAGCCCTCCAGATGTTTTGGACTACAATTCCCATCTTCCCTGACCACTGGGTCCTGTTAGCTAGGGATCATGGGAGTTGTAGGCCAAAACATCTGGAGGGCCGCAGATTGGGGATGCCTGGACTAGACAGATCATTGGCCTGATCCAGCAGGGTTTTTTCTGTTCTTAAATGTGTGCACCAAGGTTTGTTTTCTATTAAAAGAATAGCTTTGGGAGCTGATATAACAGAAGGGTGTAAACATAAACATTTTTGTCATATCAAGGATAGCCTTCCTCTCTCCACCCCTAGGTACCTTTGGTGTGATTGTTATTATTATTTAGTTACAGTATTTATTTTCCTCATGAGACTCAAGGCTGCTCTATGTTGTTCCATGCATGAGGCAAACTCATGTTATCATGGGGGCCTGATGCAATTTCTCCGATTCCAACATTTTAAATCCAGTCCTCTTAAAATCCTAGGGATTCCTATTATCTACTGTCCAATCAACTCACTTATCAACCACAGCTTGGCCTTCACCCCTTGGTTAAAAGCATTGACACATGGGAGCTAGTTCTCCTTTGATTATGTTTCATAACTTTCTTGAAAGGCTGGGAACTTACTTTTTTAAAAAAAATAAAAGTTCAGGGGTGCCAAATAAGGCATGGCGGCAGGTTGGTGGCCCCTGCCCTAATGGACTAGCCTCTGCTGACTATAATTGGGCAGAGTGAGAAACGAAGAGTGGAAACGATGCAACCAACTTACAAACTGGAATTCAGCCTTGACAATTCATTGTTTGTAGTCACATTTCAGTAATATCCTCTTAGTTAGCAATGTATGCTAATAACTTTGGGGGCTGTCAGCTGCAGTGGGCCCTAATTCTATGCATATGGCACATACCTATATACAGTGCTTTTTTCTTAAAAAATGTTTAGGGGTATTCTCATTTTCCTACTCATATTGAAATACTGCCCCTCAATGAGGCCAAACTTGTGGGATGGAACACTGGGGCAGACAAGTCACAACAGTTCCTAGAGTGTCCACTAACAGGAACTCACCTGGAGGGACACCTGACTACAGGTCAGTTCCTGTTCCCTCAGACATGCAAATGAGTTGGATTAGACAAAAGCCCTAGCCTGCAATCACTCTCTCTCTTAGCTACTTCCTCCTTCGATGGGAACACATCTCCAGAGAATCTCCAGTTAGCATGGTTCTCACTCTAGGCCTGCAGCCAAGAGTGAGACCAAATGGAGTCTTACTTTACTAAGTAGTCTCTAGATGTATATATACTTGTAACTTTTCTAAGCAAGCCTGCCTTTCTGAGATTATGCTGTAACTCAGGATGAAACTGTAAGTAAACTCTATCTTATTTTATAAACACTGTGTTGTGTATTTCTTTTAAGAGGGACAAAGGGGACCTTTGCCAGGAAGTGTAATATTGAACTATAAAGTGTAATATTGTTATAGAGATTCTAGCGAATCTAACGCACATGCTTTGCTGCGCACAAAAGGGGAATGTCACTCTGCTAATATTGGAAGCTTGCTAACACAAGCTTGGATAGGATCTATCTAATAATATATCCTAATCCACATCCCTAACATTCCCATAAAGGGTTATTACGGCCCAGGACTGCGTATTTTTGTGTATTTTTGAAGGATTGCTTTGGATTGTGATTTTGAACTGAGTAGGATTTTTTTCAGTTAGAACTTCCTGGTGAGCACATGGTCTATTGTTCTCCAGTGTGCCTAGGGGATTAGCTACCCCTCCCCTCCCTCAGAGTTTACAGCACTGAGAACTCAGAGGCAGTGAAGATTATTTTGCATTTTGAGATATTTTTAGAGATTTTGATTTTGGAATTTTTGGCAAATTTTTGAATTTTGAGAAATTTTTAGAAGTTTGAGATTCCAAGATGGCTTTTGCAGATTTTGATAGTGGAGTTAACCTAGGATTAATGGCTTTAGATGACCACAATTACGTATTTTGGAAACAACGCCTGATAGCATTTTTAGATGCAAGGAATGTTTTGGATGCCATTGAAAATCCTATGCCTACTGGCAAAACAGAAGAGGATTTAGCAAAGATAGCAACTTGGAAACGCATGAACAGCGAGGCCAGACACATAATTTTGAGTGGACTTCGCAATAAGCATCTAACGTCAATTAATAGCAGAGATGATGCAGCGCAAATCTTAAAGGATATTGAGCGCAAGTATGGAGCATCTACAAAGAATGAATCCCGCCCCTTTCCACCAAAAGGCGAAAAGAAGGGGGGGCGTGGGCGTGCCATGATATTGCAAGAAAGAAATGTAGCTTTCCAGAGCTGTGAAGGAAAGCGCAATAAGTGGCTTCTGGACAGTGCAGCAAGCAGCCATTTCTGCTATAAAAGGGAATATTTCAATGAAATAGACAATAATAAACAGTCTGAGATTGAAATTGCTGATGGAAATGTTATAAAGTCAATAGGTGCAGGATCTTTAAACTTGAATTTCAAAGTGAACAATGAGTCTTTTGATACTACAGTGAGTAATGTTAAGTATGCACCAAAGCTGAACTGTAATCTAATAAGTGTGTCTAGCTTGGACAAGAAAGGTTTTGAAATTATATTTAAAAATGGACAATGCAATGTGATAAAAGATGGTGAAGTGTTTATTCAAGCCAAACTAATCAATGATGTGTATGAGATTGATATTTCAGAGAATGAGTCTGCAAGGGTTGCACAACCCAGCAGAAAGGATCAACCAGATCTGGAACTCTGGCACAAAAGGCTTGGACACAGGGATACCAACCTTATCCTGAAAATGCAGAAGGAAAATCTGGTAAAAGGTCTACAGGTAAAGAATTGCAGTACACCAATGCCAAACTGTACAACTTGCATAACTGAAAAGGCAGTCAAGCCTTCCTTCCCACGTTGTACAGAGAAGAGAAGCACAAAAGTCATGGACACTGTTCATACTGACCTATGTGGTCCGCTGAATATACCTTCCCTAGGAAACAATAAGTACATTCTGATATTTATAGATGACTTCTCAAGATATTGTGTTGGATATTTTCTAGAAGAAAAGAGTCAGACACCGGAATTGTTCAAACTGTACTTAAACATGGTGAAGAACAAATTCCAGAGAGCTCCTTCCACCTTAATTTCGGATAATGGTGGAGAGTTTTGCTCACGGCAGATGAAGGCCATCATGGCACAAGAAGGCATAGCACATGTAACTACAGTTGCTTACACGCCTCAACAGAACTCCATTGCTGAGAGAAAGTTTAGGTCTATTATGGAGATGACAAGGTGCATGTTAAAAGAGGCCAACTTGTCACAGAAGCTATGGGGTGAAGCGGCGAATACGGCGATTTATTTGCAAAACAGATTGCCTACAAAGGGTGCAGAACGCACACCATTTGAACTTTGGCACGGGAGAGTCCCAAGTCTGCAGCACATACGTGTGTTTGGAAGTGTCTGTTATTACCACGTGCCCAAAGAGCGCAGACACAAGCTTGACTCCAGAGCAAAAGCAGGTATCCTGGTTGGATATGCTCCTGGAGGAAAGGGATATAGAGTTCTAGATCCAAAGAGTGGCAGAGTAGACCCATACCATGTGGTTCATTTTGATGAACTAGGAAAGTTTGATACAAAGAACACTGTTATTGACTGTTCTAGAGAGTCACCAGATGAAGAGTTTATAAGTTTTCCTTTAGCACAAGGAACTAATATACCTTCTAGTGTCACAACACCCCCTACAGGCGACACCCCAGAAGACGCAGAGGTCCAGACCCCTGGCGGCACCAGAGACAAAGAGGAGGAGCTGTACGTGGACATGCCAGCGTTGGAGGAGGATGAGGATGCTGATGCGGTTGCACAACCAGAGGTCAGATGCTCATCCAGAACCAACAAGGGCGTTCCGCCACTACGACTGTCCTACTTTGCAGGGTCGGCGTCTCCACCAGAACCTTCCACTTGGGAAGAGGTAGAGCAGATGCCAGCCACCGAAGCCAGTCTCTGGAGGAAAGCCGCGCAGGAGGAGATTGACGCACTGCACAAGAACAAGACCTGGACACTCACAGAATTACCTGCTGGTAAGAAAGCAATTGGGAGCAAATGGGTGTTCAAGGTTAAAAGGGGTTCAGAAGGGGAGGTGCAACGTTACAAAGCAAGACTAGTGGCACAAGGTTTTTCACAGCAATATGGCCACGACTATGACCAAGTCTTTGCACCGACAGTGAGATACAGTAGCGTAAGATTACTTTTAAGCATCGCAGCATCTAAAGGGATGGAGGTGAAACACATCGATATAGCTACTGCGTTTTTGCATGGGGAAATTTCTGAAGAAATTTACATGAAGCAGCCTAAAGGTTTTATAAAGCCAAATGAGGCACATTTGGTTTGCAAGCTTCAAAAGGGACTGTATGGTTTAAAACAAGCAGCCAGAGCCTGGAACTTGAAATTGCATGGAATGCTGGTGAAACTTGGGTACAAGCAAGGTGAAGCTGACAAGTGTTTGTACACTAAGCAGAGTAATGGACAATTTTCTTATATTCTTGCCTTCGTTGACGACCTTTTAATCGCAACGTCAAATGACAGGGATTATAAAAATGTAGTCCAGCACCTCAACAAGGAAGTGCAAGTGAAGGAATTAGGACCAGTTCAGTATTACCTCGGGATTCAAGTTGAAAGAGAACAGGATGGTTCATTTCTACTTAATCAGAAGCAAAAGATAATTGAACTGTTGGAGAGTATGCAATTGCAGGATGCAAAACCCGTCGACACCCCGATGGCTACAGACTTCTTAAAGAACCAAGAGGATTCGAAGCTGCTGCCAAACAACACAGAGTATCGTTCAGCAATTGGTAAACTTTTGTATTTAGTTACCACATGCAGACCTGATTTAGCCAATGCAGTAGGGATTCTCAGCAGGAAAGTGAGTAGTCCCACTGAGCATGATTGGGTTGGTGTGAAGAGGGTGGTTCGATATCTTAAGGGTACAATGGATTGTAAATTAAAGTTACCAGCTGTCAGTGACCCTAAGCTCATTGGGTACACTGATGCTGACTGGGCGGGTGATAATTCTGATTATAAATCCACAAGCGGGCATGTCTTTATGTATGGGGGCGGAGCTATCACATGGGGCAGTTATAAACAGAAATGTATAGCTTTATCGTCTACAGAATCGGAATATGTTGCGGCTACAGAAGCGTGCAGAGAGATTTCCTGGCTGGACCAACTCCTAACAGACTTTGGCGTGGAGAGAAAGGAACCTATAAGCCTGCTGGAGGACAACCAAAGCTGTCTAAAGCTGGCGCAGAATGAGAAGTTCCTAGCACGCTCAAAACACATTGGGGTCAGGTACCACTACGTTCGCCAGATGATACAAGATGGACTTGTCGAACTGTCGTACTGCTGCACATCGGAGACGACAGCAGACATCCTAACAAAACCCCTGCCAAGACAGAGTTTCCAGAACCTGCGTGTCAAGCTGGGACTCTTGGGTGGTTGAATAAAGTTGCTTATGTTTTGTTTTGTATGTAATGAATGTTGTGAATTGCCTGAGAAGGGGTTTGTGGGATGGAACACTGGGGCAGACAAGTCACAACAGTTCCTAGAGTGTCCACTAACAGGAACTCACCTGGAGGGACACCTGACTACAGGTCAGTTCCTGTTCCCTCAGACATGCAAATGAGTTGGATTAGACAAAAGCCCTAGCCTGCAATCACTCTCTCTCTTAGCTACTTCCTCCTTCGATGGGAACACATCTCCAGAGAATCTCCAGTTAGCATGGTTCTCACTCTAGGCCTGCAGCCAAGAGTGAGACCAAATGGAGTCTTACTTTACTAAGTAGTCTCTAGATGTATATATACTTGTAACTTTTCTAAGCAAGCCTGCCTTTCTGAGATTATGCTGTAACTCAGGATGAAACTGTAAGTAAACTCTATCTTATTTTATAAACACTGTGTTGTGTATTTCTTTTAAGAGGGACAAAGGGGACCTTTGCCAGGAAGTGTAATATTGAACTATAAAGTGTAATATTGTTATAGAGATTCTAGCGAATCTAACGCACATGCTTTGCTGCGCACAAAAGGGGAATGTCACTCTGCTAATATTGGAAGCTTGCTAACACAAGCTTGGATAGGATCTATCTAATAATATATCCTAATCCACATCCCTAACATTCCCATAAAACTTAGATTCACAAAATGTTTAGGGGTATGCATACCCCTGTGATTTAGAGCCATGCCTGAACTGGTAAACCATAGTTACAGTGTTTGTTCCATTTCTAGAGGACCTTGAACTAAAGAAACTACAACGCAAAATAGGTGGAAGAGTGAAGCAGACAAGCAGCTTTAAACCATAATTTATCTGCATATTTGCCAAAAAAAAGCAAATCTCCTTTACACCCACAAAGGTGGGGTTACCTTTTCTGACAACATTCCTTTGGTTATTCTGAAGAACAAAGCTCTGCTGCAATAAACACAGTAAAAGTATGTTTCATTTATAACTTCATCTTAAACATACTGTATCTAAGAGTAGACATTTAAAATGAGACTAAGACTAGACATTTAAAGTGAGAAGCAGGGCTCTTCCCAACTCCCTGAAATCTGAAATGATGATGCTTTAAGTCAGTTAAAGCAAAATATTTATTTTTTGCCATTACGTTTAGCCTCCTAGGTTGCTGAGACCCAAGCTGCACAAATTTAGAACTTTTCCCTTTAATTAAGGCCTTGCTAGCAGAGCCTGAAAGCCACAAAGGAGATATCGTGTAAGGCAATGCTTAAACAAGTGTTGTTCTTGCTGTAGCTGGATATTGTGAATGGAAAGAAATGAGCAACAAAAATCCCCTGGTGCTCAATCTGCTTCCAGCAGAGCTAAGAAAGCTGATAGATGAATCTTGAGCTGCCTATCCCATGCAGTTTTCTTTAGTTTGTTTGCAATTAGAGCAAAGTGAATAATCAGTAATGGGTAATTTATTCCACTGTATTTTCCATCTTTTGATCTGAAGAAGAACTACAGAAGAAGAAATCCTAGCCACAGGTCACAGGCACAAAGCTCAATACTGTAAACAATGTGCTGAAATCTAAAGCTGGAGAAAACAGCTAATAAGAACACTAAAAAGTAAGGTGTTTGCAGAAGAATTATAATCATCATTTATAATTCTAATCATCATTATAATTCAAATGCAGTGCTGAAAGTGACCAAGGTAGATTCTCAAGCTGGCTTTCCTGGGGAAGCTATTCCACATTTGTGGTGCCACCCAGGAGGAGGCCCTTTTTGGTACACCCCTATATCACCTCTCATGGGGACTGAGTCTAGGAGTTTTCCTAAAACAGGAATAGTGTGGACATGGCTTGTTCCTTTGGCAAAATGACGGCTTAGTTCCAAGTCTTCCTGATCAACAGGAGTTTTTTCTTGCTTGGAAATCCTTAAATCCTGTTGAGACCACTCACCTTTCAATCTGCATGCAGGTAATGTCTCCTTATTCTCCTGACTGGAGGTCGCAGAAGCTCCATCACCTAAGAGCAAATTATGGGCAAATTTTCTACTAATTTAGAAAAGACACATATCTTAATGGGAATGCATCCACTTCTGAATACAAAGGTCCCAAGTTCAATCCCTAGAATCTCCAGGTTGGGCTCCCTGGTCTGAAATCCTGGAAAACTGCTGCCAGCTAGATGGATTCAGTATAAGGCAGCTTCCTATGCTTCACCCTCTACCAGCAGGCTAGTTGACAACAACAAGGCACAGGGAGGCCTTAGAGCTAGCAAAAGCAGGGACTGAGGTTCAAATGAACACATTGAAAAAATTCCAGCTGGGCCACAGCCCTTAATCTGCTAGAGTCAGAAATGAAAACCCTCTCAACTCATTGATATATCTCTTACTGCCAGTTTGATGGTAGAGCTAGAGAAGCTGACAACAAACTGGCATCACAGATGCATTGGCCTATGCCACTGCCTTATAGGATGTCATAAGGAATATGTTATCAGCAAAGTATTGTGCTAGGTATTCAGAGACCATCATGGCTAATAGACATTCATAGATATTCATATTCTCCATGAATTGGCATTGTCTTTCAAATGGTGTGACTGTGACACGTCTTGTGATCGATTATGTGGTCAGAGGGAGAGAGGGAGCAGACTGGGAGGAGGAGATGTCAGAAGCTGAAGAGGTAACAAGGTCTGGTAAGCAGGAGGAGGCCTGAGCAGAGTGCAGTTCAGGAATCACCCCCTCCTGTTGCAACCAGCCCCTCTCCCCGCTGGTCTCTGAGAATGCACAGAGAAATGAAAAGAGCAGAACAGAGATTAGTTGTGTGCAGTCACATATTGGGACTGTGTGGGGAAAACCCTGGCGAGGAAGAGCTAGAGAGGGGCGGGAAGGTGGGGACCTTCAGTCCTCACAACTGCTTCATTGAGGCAGGTCCTTCTAGGAAGAGTTGTTGAGACCACTAGGCCTGAGCTCTGTGGTTGGTTTCCTTGAATAAAGATTTAACTTCACTGGCCTCAGGTGATTTGTTGTTTTTGTTTTCCTTGCTGACCTGCACCTGACTCAAGCCCTGAAAGTGGCACAAACTTGTGTGGCACACGGGCTTGTCATCATGCCTGCTGGAATGTGTGGTTGGGATCAGCTGTTTTTCTACCTGATGGCTCAGTCAGGGTCCTTTCCCAATGGAATACTATCTAGGGAATACTAGAAGAAAGCCACTAGGTGAGAGGTCCAGCCAGCTCAACCCAGCAGCACTGCAGTCTGTACTCTGCCAGCTCAAGAGGATGGGGGAATGGCGTGATTGGGCAGCCACAATCCCACCTTCCCTCAACAGCCACGGTCAAAGAGTCACCTCATTTTGCCTAATAGTAGGGCTGGCACTGTCATTGTAACTACAGTGTTTGGATCAGTGATGAGAAACTGCAATTACCCTCCTGGCACACTTAGAAAACAAGCAGGTCCTGGGTACCCAAGAAGATTGTGCAGTGAAGCCAACATCAATTCAAGCAACTTGGGGGAAAGGAATACGGACTGAACTATACAACAAAAAGATTTGTGGGAAAGGGAAGAGAGATTGATTGGAAGGAAAATCCAGACAACCTCAAGAGAGCCAGGGGTTCAGCAGGCCAATATAGAAGAGTCATGATTTTGCAGCATCTTTTTTATCCTCATAAAAATTTTGAGCAACTGCACTATTGACCAACAAATATACCCTTGTTCTGCTGGACCAGGCCAAAGGCCCACCTAGGCCAGCATATTGTCCTCACAGTGGTCAATTGGTTGCCATGGAAACCCCACAAGCATGCCCCAAGCACAACAGCATTCTCACCACTGGAATTCAGAGGCACAGTGCCTCAGACCTAAAGTCAAACACAGCCATGAGGGCTACTAGTCATTGATAGCTTTCCACATCCCTACACTTCCTCCTCCTTTCAGCTTCCTATTTCTTTATCATTACTCATCCACAAGAGGACCGACCCTCTTCACAGCTAGATCATCATCATCACTTTTGATTTATGTATTGCCTTTTTATATTCCTATACAGAAGGTGCTTTACAAGCTGAAGAAACAACATATAAAACAAATACACTTTTAAAACAATGTGATCCAATGCAAATAAGTCCAAAAAAATGGTTTAAACAACTTAAAGCCATATTAAATAATTCATTAGACTATAAAAGTACACAATAAAATTAACTCTCAGAATATCAGCAAATAGTACCGTAATTGTGCAGAAATTCACTCTAAACAATTGCAATAAATCATTACTAACTTATTATCAATAAAAGTAACAGCAGAATTACAATACTCAAAATACCACAAACCATGTAAAAAGATTGAATTGAGCAGCAAGGTCACACAACTTACTCCCCCCTCTGAACTCCTGTTCTCTCTTCCCAGGTGCCCAGCTGGACTTGATTGTGCACATATTTGCTGTTTTTGATAAGGGTCATGAAAACCTTGACATGATTAGAGTAACAGAAAAGCAGCAGCCATTATAAGAGCATGGGTAGCTGCCTTATACCCAGTCCAACTACTGAGTCATCTAGATCAGTGTTGTCTATGCTGACTGGCAGAGTCTGTCTTGGGTTTCAGACAGGGGGTCTCTCGTTGCCCTATCTGGAGATGCTGGGGACTGAACCAGGGACCTTCTGCATTCAAGGCAGATGCTCTACCACTGAGCCCAAACACAGCCAAAGCAAAAGGGAGAGCATAAATTGTTTTGGCAAACTGGGAATGTGTCAGAGTACCCTGCATGGGGAATCACTGATACAGCAGATTCCCAGTTGCTCAAAACATCTGGAGGCCTCCCAAGTTGTGGGAGGTTGTTCTAGAACACATAGAATCATAGACGCATAGACTTGTAGAGTTAGAAGGGACCCTGAGAATAATCTAGTCCAACCTCCTGTAGTGCAGGAGTATGCAGCTGTCCCATACAGGGATTGAACATGCAACCTTTGCATTATCAGCATCATGCTCTAAACAACTGAGCTACCCAACATGGGAATGTGATTTCGCATTTCAAGGGAAGCCGGACAGTAGTAACAATCTGGTTGCTTCAATCCGCTGGCATGGTGGGACTGGCCCCTGGATGTGAAGAGAAGCCTTCATCAATGGGCATAATAATGTAGGGTTGCCATATTTCAAAAACTGAAAATCTGGACACAAAGGTTGTTGAGCTTTCACTCCCCCTCCCCCCCCAAAAGTTGTTGAGCTCCTTCTCCTTCAAGTTGTTGAGCCCAAAATCTGCACTACCAACATGGGCTGCCATGTCCAGATTTTCCCGGACATTCCAGCGATTTTTACCTGGACGTATGACATCCTTACCATAATATTTATGCAGGCTCATGTAGCACAAAGTGCTCTTCATAGGATGGGGTCTTTGGAGCTGATCAGATCACATTATCTTGCACATGTGCATCACATTGCATAAGTGTGAAGTAGGAAACCAGTCTCTCTGATTACATTAGGCCAGGCTTCCTCAACCTTGGCCCTCCAGATGTTTTGAGACTATAGTTCCCATCATCCCTGAGCACTGGTCCTGCTAGCTAGGGATCATGGGAGTTGTAAGCCAAAAACACCTGGAGGGCTTAGGTCAGGCATCCCCAAACTTCGGCCCTCCAGATGTTTTGGACTACAATTCCCATCTTCCCCAACCGCTGGTCCTGTTAGCTAGGGATTATGGGATTTGTAGGCCAAAACATCTGGAGGGCCGCAGTTTGGGGATGCCTGGCTTAGGTTGAGGAAACCTGCATTAGGCAGTGAGAACCTGTCCTTCTCTCCCATTGCTTCAAAGATAGTATTTTCTTGTTGATTTAATAAATAATTAAATTTATTAGTCACTTTCCCCATGGCAACAATACTTTAAGTAAAAAACAAATACATATATTAAAATCAGCATAAAACCATATATTAAAGCATATCACCCACACACAGAAAGGCCATAGGCTCAGTTGAAAAGGAATGTAAAGTTACATAGAGATGGCAGCAAGCTAGCCTCCCTGGAGGCAGTATTTCACTAATGGGGAGCCACCACTAAAAAGTCTGTTCTCATGATGCCACCCTCCAGATCTTTCATGGAGGGAACACATGAAGAAGGGCCTTAGATGACAATCACAGAGTCTGGGTTCATATGGGTTGAAGCAGTCCTTGAGGAATTTGGTCCTGAGCTGCAGAAGACTTTATAGGTCAAAACCAGCATTTTTTAATTGGGCCTGGGTTGCTAATTGGTAGCCAGTGTGGTCGGCCAAAGCGTGTTGAAAGGCAGCCCCACATATAATACATTGCAGTAACTAAACCTAGAGGTTACCAGAGTATAGACAACAGAAATTAAGCTATCCCTGTCCAGATGGAGGTATAGCTTGGCCACCAGCCAAAGCTGATGGAAGACACTCGGCACCACCACTACATGAACCTCAAGTGACAGCAATGGAGGCAGAAGTACCCCAAGCTATGAACCTGCTCATTCAGAGGGAGTGTAACCCCATCAAGAAAAGGCCACCTCCCATCCATCTGGTCTAAGGAACCACCCACTGACAGTGGCTCAGTCTTATCTGGACTGAGCTTCAATTTATTAGCTGTCATTCAGTCTATTACCGAGACAAGACAGCGGTCCAACACATCCATTGCCATGCTGTAGACATATGTGCTCCCAAACTCTGGGTGACCCCTCTTATTAGTTTCATGTGGATGTTTACCAACATGGAAGATAAAATCAAACCTTGTGAAACCCCACACTGAAGGCTTCACAGAGTCAAATGACACTCCCCAAGCACCACCTTCTGAAATCCAAGTGGGACTGGACTACTGCAAAGCGGACAGCCACACCAGAAGGATACCATGATTGATAGTATCAGAAGCTACAGAGAGTTCAAGGAGAATAAACAGGGGCACATCTCTGTCTCTCTCCCAACAGAGGCCATAATTTATGGTGATCAAAGTGGTTTCTGTGCCAAAACCCAACCTAAACCCTGATTGAAATGGATATAGAATGGGTAATCAACAAGCTATAAGTCTCCTCCACACAGACATGGCATAGAGTAGTTTCCCATCCATAATGTACGGTCATACTGTGGAAGTCCCCCTCCCCCTCCAAACTCATTCTACCCGATCTCAGTGATCTCGAGAAACATGCCAGAAGCAGCTTTCTACATATGGGGGGGGGGCTTCAGTGTTAGTCCTACTCAGAGCAAAGCCATTGAAGTTAATAGATATGACTAACTTAGGTCCATTAAATTCAGTGGTTCTACTCTGAGTAAAACTTATTTGGATGTAACCCTATGTAGGTCATACCTATACACTCTGTGCTTCTTCATTCCAACGCATGCTGAGAGATCTTCTTCTTCTGTTGGGATACCAGAAGGGAAGGAAAATTGCAGATAGAAGGGACTTAACAGCTTGATGTGTCCCTGTAGGCTACTTCAAATTTACAACCTGCTTGTTAACATTGCTGCCACTCTTTAGCCTTTCTATGACTATTGTTGCTTTATTCATGGCTGTTCACCATGAATGCTGTATGGAAAAGCAGATGAATCTGATATTGGAGAGTTTGTAAGTAAATCAATTTTAACTTACCAAATGTGTGGCCTTATTTTTTGCTATGGGAAGAGGGAAGTTTTGGAACTCACAAGGATATATTTTAAAGATCTAACAGCCTAAAATTCCATGCTTTACTTTGCTGCTTATTTAAATCTTTGTTGACTTGAAATCACTGCTTTGGTTCTTTCACGAAGGAGTATTTGCCCCACAATTGGATCTTGGCATCCAGGGAATTCTCCTTTATATACCTATTTTTTCCTTGCACCAACACAAACAAACATAGGGTCTTGTATTGTTGTTGTTGAAGTCCAGAACAAAACATCAAACTACCAATTGTTAATGCCAAGACCTCC
This sequence comes from Zootoca vivipara, assembly GCF_965207765.1. Classification (NCBI taxonomy): domain Eukaryota; kingdom Metazoa; phylum Chordata; class Lepidosauria; order Squamata; family Lacertidae; genus Zootoca; species Zootoca vivipara. Next base: position 27,118,273 of record NC_142585.1, on the reverse strand, counting down.
ACATGCATTTGCAGATCCTCACTGTACAAGGTTGGGTTGGCCAGTTGGTTGCTAAAATAGATTCTAATTTTATTATTGTTTATGGACTCACAGTATCCTAGTTTTAACTCATATAAAACCAAGGGAATCACATCCATTGTGATGTGATTCTCACAAGAAGAGTGATTCTCCTAGGCACAGCATAAATGGCATGGATTTCTGTCCTTTAGACATTTACCTGGGAGTAAGCCCCATCATACTTCATTCATTTTATTTGTATGTCAGTTTTCCACAAACAAAAAACCATGCTCAATGTAACTAATGAGATTATTTAATGAGATTTACTTCTGAGTTGACATATGCAGGAATACACTTTCAATGTCTGTGATTTAAAACATTTTAATGCCACATTTCAAAATCAGGATCTAGCCGAAATTTAATCAAAGTTTTTTTTTTCAATGCTGCCCTGTTTTATTCATGTTCAAAATGCTCAGAATACCAGATGCTGAGTAAAAAAGAAAAGCCATATTAGAAGTAAGATTTTGTACAATTTCCTTTCTTGGATTCACAGGTTAGTTTGCGTCAGATTGAGATGTGTTAAGGAGAATTAGAGAATAATTTAGATTAGTTAATCTCAGACCAAAGTAATCCTTCACAGAGTTTTCTCAATGCATTAAAACCCACATATTAAAAACAGAAATACAGAAATCAACCTACTATTTTTGATGCCAACTTTTAAGGTAGAGTTTTCCAAACTTGGGTTGCCAGCTGTTTTTGGACTACAACTCTCATCATCCCTGACCACTGGTCCTGCTAGCTAGGGATGATGGGAGTTGTAGTAAAAAAAAAACCAACAGCTGAAGCCCCAAGTTTAGGAAACCCTGTTTTACCGTGTGTGCTGCAGCAAAGAGGTTTTTCTTAGCACTAAAAGTAAAAAAGTAAAAAAATCAGAACACTTCTAAGAAGTAGCAGAAGCTAAATTGAAAAAAGGGGTCTGAAACTGGGAACACTTTCAACTTAAGCACCCAAAATTCACTCAAAATTCTTATCGGAATGGCCCAGATCTTCTTTGGGCTCTGCAGAGTGAAAGGAAAGAGTTTCTGCACTTTTTCAGCAGAAACCTTTGGTTTACATTACTGCACTTTCGTTACTTTGCCTTTCTGGATAGCCACTATCTGATATTAACCTTGGAACAGCCTTTTTGTGCGTTTGTAAAATGGCTATGTGGAGGACGTTGTTCACTGTATTACCCAGTGCCTCCTGCATCCAGATCCTCATGCAAAACGTCCGTTTGAATGTAACTTAGGAAAGAATTTTGTTATATCAAGTGAAATCGTGTGCTTTTTGCTGTTCGATATGGAAAATCATGCCACATCACGTATTTCTCCATTTGCATTGGCAGCCGGGAAATTGAGAGCCAAATTTGTGCTTCAGTGCTCAGTGCCACTTTTTCTTTGTTTTGGTTTTATCTTATCCTTGTTATAGTTAAACAGAGACCATGAGATGCTTTACCTCAGAGTCGTGGGTTCGAGCCCCACATTGGGCAAAAGATTGCTACACTGCAGGGGGTTGAACTAGATAACCCTTATGGTCCCTTCCAACTCCAACTTTACAATTCTATGAAGAAGAAGAAAATGCTGCACACATTCATTACTGGGAAGTGTTTGGAGTCTAGGTACGGTAAGAAAAGAGGGTTAATCCCCCCCGCACATTTATCTTTATTCCTTGTCTTAGCTGTGAAATATGAGAACCGGATACAGCGTTATTTGCTTGCTTGCTTGCTTATATGGAGGACCGCTCTAGACATCATTTTTATTCTGCATTCACGATAGTGTGGGGGGCAGGTAGGCGCAGCCCCTCTTTCAGTAATGTTTACGCCTGCAAAAGTTTTGGGGTGGACATCCTGCCTCATTTTCAATCGACGCATGTCCAGAAAATTATTGCTGAAATCCTGTTACCTTTTTTATTTGTTTTTGTTCTGGGTCTTTTATTTTCACCCACTTTCATTGCGCTACGGTACAAGAACTCCTGCAGATAGTAACAATGTAGCAACGCTGGGATAGCATCACAGAATAATTAACGCACTGTTATCATGTCAGTGATATGAATTGCACCTGCAGCCCCCCCCCCCATCCCACCCCGTCTGGCCCAGAGCCATCAAGTGGGCGAGGGGTGAGCAAGCCCTGGGCTCAAGGAGCTCCTAGCTTTCTTAGCGGAGGAGTCTGTAAACAACGATGTTAAGGGTGAAAACACGTCTATACCTACTTAAATTTGTGTCTGTGCTTGAAACACATATACTTCTCACCTACCCAGGATTTCTTTTTAGAAGTACTGTCATTATAAAACAAAGCGAGAAGACTATAACTTGTGCTCTCTATGCCCAGCAGTTCTTCCACGCCGTTCCCTGCCCCCACAATGAGAAAACAAAATGCATTCTCATGAGAGCACAATAAGTTGGAGGAATTCTCACAGACAGTTTCCAGGGATCTTTGCCTTGTTTCCTTTGGTTTTCATGTGACCCTGGGATGCTCGTGCATGTGCCTTTAAAACGCAGAGCAACTAAGGCCTTGTCAAGGACAGTTTGATGTAGGGATAGTAAAGCTGGTCGGAAGAGGCTGTTGGAAGGAGAGGGTGGAAGCAATTTGTTCCTGGAGAGGAGCAGCGACTTTGGAAAGGTGGTGTCGCGCACCGAAGGGATCCCTCGAGTCCGTGTGCACCATGGCGAAGGTCGTGTCTTGGATCCTACTTTTTTTGGCCATAGAAGTCCAATTGTGCCCCGAAGTCGAATTGTGCCCTGCCTGGAGATACGGGTTCGGAGCCTTTGACTCCAAGGAGCGCGGCGGGAATGACATCTCGCCTCGCTGTTACGAATTGGAAAAGACCAGCCTAAAGAAACAGCAACAGAAGCCTGCCACAGGTCTACGGATCACAAAGACTCCGATTGATGGTCCCGCACAGCGGGGTAAGCCTACTTCGCCCACCAACTTGAGGGCGACTTTTTTGGGGGGTGGGTGGGAGGTAGGAAATCAGTCTGTCCTCTTTCCTATTGAATAGCTATATTCCCCACTCTCTGCAGTCTCCTGGATTTTCCCTTCAGATCAAGGTTCTATCCTGCTCTTCTCTCGCTCTCCTTCCCCTTGGTTTAGTGGTGTAGTAGAATAGGGAATGGGGAGCACGTGGCGCTGGGACAATGCTCTTCCCTCCCGGTCTGCTCTTTGGTAAATCTCTGCACGTCGAACAAATTAGCTTTTTTCCTAAAGATAATCCACCAAGGGCCCGTCTATACCTCGTCTTAATGTGGATTGTGAACCCCTCCCTCTCACCTTCTTTAATTCGGTCTTATACACTCGGAGCCCCTGCTGCCCCATATTTCGTCCTGCCTGACTGGAGATTCCCTGCGCTTTGCAAACTTAGGAGAGCTTGGTTGTTGTTTTTCTATTAAAAAAAAAGTCAACGCATCTTACATAAACAAGTAAAACAATAAAATCATCAGTAAAACCAGCTATTTAAAATAATCCAAAAATAATTAAGATCCACAATAAGCTAAAATGACTAGCTGGGGTAAATGGGATTTCTGCAACAAAGGTTGACTAGCCTTTTATTCTGTCATGGTCATTTGTCATGGATGCTTTAGCTGAGGTTTCTGCATTGGAGGGGTTGGACTAGATGACCCTTGGGTACCTTCCAACTCTATGATTCTATGAATTTTCTGTTTTCCAGATTGCTTCCCGGAGACGCTCCAGTTTTTCTCTCTGCTGGCTGTTGTCACATTTGCTTGGAACTCCTTCTGCTATTTCAGGATGAAATACTACCTTCGCAGAAGAGACCTCTGGGATGAGGACACATTTGATGAACCCCTGGAGCAGATTCAGCGGGACTCTCCACCACCACACCATCTCATTGACATTCCTCCCCCCTATATTGAAGGCCCTCCTCCCCCCTATATCGAAGGTCCCCCTCCCTCTTATGAAGAAAGTCAATCACCATCTAATGTTGGAGCCTCTGTGTTTAATGGGAATCCATCCTCACAAAACCCCCGTCTATATTATATACATTATTTTTTGCAACGTCCTGGAAATGGAGAGAATGGGCCTGTCGGCTGGCTTATCTCGCAAAGACAAGTGCTTGTGAATGTTTCAGCATCACACCTGGAATCCGAATCTGAATCTGAATCCAACTCCGAATCCGAGTCAGATCCTTATCCTGATTCTGATTCTGATTCTGATTCTGATTCTGATTCTGATTCTGATTCTGATGAAGACCATTGATGTATGGAGAGGGACAACTCCGTTTCCAACATGGTTTTCTGGGTACAGTGACAGGTCACCTTCAAGTTGCTTTTGTGATGCAGAAAATCGATAAACCCCCAAAATGATCTTTAAGAGTGTGTTCTTCACCAACCATGTTAGTTCTCTCAAATAGTATTTAGGTTTGTTGTGATTAGGAACAGTGTGGAGATGTTCACAACCTCACTGTCTCATACAAGTCAATGCGGCATTCAGAGGTCAGGGTGGGCAAATGCCAGTCTAGATATGGAAATCTGCATAGTTACTATGGGAGGTGTGTATTACAATATTAAACTTTTGAACTGTAATGACCACTATCACTTCCGTGTTTGATTGTATAAACAGCACTTGTTTCTTGTATCAAATACAGTATATTTGTATCGGATGCTTCTGTTTTGTAACAGGCTCATAAATAAAAATGTGTATAATGGCTTCTATGGAATGGTTTATGGTTGAGATTTTACTGCAGGTGGTATGTTTACAAGCCTAAGGTTGTAGCTGTCTCCTGTATCTCTCCTACTTTGATGACCATTTGGTGATGCTATTCCTCAATTGCATGTGGGCTGGAAATTCATGGAGTAGGCTAAACCATCCTTATATCTGGGAGATTTGCCAAAGCTTCCAAGGCAAAGACTGCAGGCTGGTGTGCTGTGAAGTACAGGACAGGATAAGTGTGTGTGCTTGATTACTGCTGGCCCCTTGCCTCCCCTACCAGGATTCAATATCTATTGTGTGCAATGGAAGCTTAGCCCTGGAAGAGGAGATGGGAATGGTCTGAGAAAAGGTAAAGTAGCAAGTGGCTGCTCCACTTGCATATTCTCTGTGAAGGAGCCTAATCTGACAATATTTGGCATCATTATTTGAAAAGGGCCTTAGTGGCTTGTGGCCATCTAGTTGCACCCATTATTGAATTAAGGTTCTACAATGCAGGTTTGCAGGTTCTACGACATCCCTGATGGTGTGGACTCTTCTTAAATCCTGTACCTGCAATAAGGTGTGTGTGTGTGAGTGTGCGTGTAGTCTGTGCCACTGACAAACTGCTCTTATTGTTAGGGCGTTTCTCCTAAACTTGCTTCTCTGTGATTTCTATCCCCAATGATTCATGGAGTGGCTTGAAGGGTTAAAACACTATGGCTGCACTCCTATCTCCACCTACCTGAGAGTAAGACCCATTGTGTTAAATAGGTCTTGCTTTTGAATAGGATTGCGTTCTATGGCACTTTGAGCAAATATGCAAGCTACATCATGCTGGTGCACATACATTTAAGTGTACACCAAGATGCTTGTAACCACCACTGTGAAGTTTAATGTTGAGAGACTGGTGCCGGGCCGGGGGGGGGGGGGAACGGGACACTGAAAGGTTAAAAAAAAAGAAACCTACACTAGAAACTCACACTAGCTTTTGTTTGGGGAAAAGAATATAACCACTTTTTCCCCTAAAAGCAAAAATGGACAAAACATAAGTTAATCAAAACCAAGCTCATGTCCACAATGTAACTTCAATGTACAGTTCTTGTTTTTAAAGCAAATTTCCTACTGCACAAGTTCCCTGTCAGATACTCCACACCGAAAAAGCCAACAACTCCCAACTGTACACAAAGCGTGCTTTGGTCCTTGCTTTCATCCTTGTATTAGTGGTGATCTTTCCATAGCAGTTAGTAGTTATCTACTATACAGTAACTAGTAGGACAATCCAATGGCCCTTGTGCCAATGCAAATCCCAACTCACACCAGTAACTTACACCCAACATACACCCTTGCAAAGGCCATGGGATCATTCTGAATGTTATCAATCTATTCCTGCCGCCTCATCTAACTTGTGCTGCCAAAGTGGCACCTCTCAAACACCAGAGGTTGCATCAAACCTAGCCCTATCCAGAGTAGATTCACTGAAACAAGTTAGTCCTGTACATTAACTTCAGTGGATCTATTCTGCTTAGAACCATGGGCATCTCCAGTTTTCACCAAGATTTTCACCTTCAATGCCCTTGACAAGAAGAAGGACTTCTGCACACACTGTTGCATCACCCAAGGATGGAACTCCCTGCCACTAGCTAAGGGGATGGCTGCCATATTGGACAGCTGTATAAGAGGATTGGAGAAATTCATGCAAGATAAGGCCATCAATGGCTCAGTCTTACCCTTAGGAGAAGAGGCAGTATGCCTCTCAATAGTACCAGCTGTTGGGGATCATATATCTTGTTGTGGCTGCCATGGGAACAGACGGATGGACTAGACAAGCCTTTAGCCTGATCTAGCAGGACTCTTCTTATGCGGGAAGCCTGAGCACCAGCTGCCATCATCCCAGATTCCAGGCACCACCACCCCTTAACCTCCTCATCAGCAGCCTCACCTGGCTTGGTTTCACTGGCAGGGATGACTTTGTTCTTTCACCACCTGAAGCAGGGGAGCTTCCACATTCTTTTGGAAGTGGCCCCTAAAGGGGTTGCATTTGCAGTCCTGCTGAGACCATTGCAAGGAACCATTGCACACTAGCCAAATCGGAAATGTAGCCCAGGGGCTGAGCCAGGATCTATTTCAAGGGCGTGGCATGGGGGAAGGCATTATAATGCACAGGCAGAACTGAGTTATCTGTGATACAGTTTGTCAGTCAGTTAAGTAATTTTATTTATTTACTTGATGGGGGGGTCAGATGCCCCCCTGCACCCCCTCCCAGCTATGCCCATGGTGTAGTCTTTGTGTTCCAAGCTCTTGAATTGCAGTTTGCAGACATTGCCTCTATCATTTTAGGTGCATCAGGATCGCTGGAATGGAGGAGGGGGGACTGCAAAAGTCTCCAGTAAAGCCCCAATTACTATTCCCACACTGCAAACAATGGAGGCAGCAATCTTTGATACATCAAGATGAAGATGCATCTAGGGGTATCCTGAGCATCAGGGTGGAAGAGAAAAGTGAGCAGAAGAATGTTGGAGCCAGAGTAGATGGAGGGTGTTTAGTGAGGCTGACAGTTGTAGGGATGACAAATGTGTGTGTGTGTGTGTGAGAGAGAGAGAGAGAGAGATGATGATGATGATGATGATGATGAGAGCAGATGAAGTGGAAGGGAGAACGGAAACACAGGGGAGCCCAAAATTTAGGATCCTCTCCAAACCAGTGCCAAAGTTTTGCAATTGTTTTGCAACACAAAGCCTGTAGTATACAGTGCCCTCCTCAAACTAAGTAATTGATACTCAAGTCAGGGGTATCACCTAAAATACCAACATCGTCTGATTCCAAACCAATGCCAAATGATACTCCAAACCAGTGGTAAGGTTTTGCAAATGTTTTGCAGCATGAACCCCTGGCTTGATATATCTATTTCTCAGTTTTAGGGGCGTTGCAAAATGCAGGATTCATGCTGCAAATTGTTGCAAAATTATTGCAAAACTTTGGTACCAGTTTGGAATGAATTGCACAATGTTGGGTTTTGGGGGTGATACCTATGAACCCCAGTTCACTGAGTATCACTTATCCAATTTGTGGGGTGCTGCAAAATGTGTGGCTACACTGCCAAAGGCTGCAAAATGATTGCAAAACTTTGGCACTGTCTGGAGGGGACCTCAAATTTCACATATAGTTAATGAAACTCAGCTGTGTCTTGGGAGGCAATAGAAGAGTGCACCTTTGGAGGTAAAGTCAAACTATTGGAGACTTACAGTGCCTTCTGTGGCTGTAGAGACCAATATAGGAGAGACATGTGTTATTGCAGCTGGGGTAGATGAAGGCATCCGGTTTTGCTGCTACAGGTACTCTCTCTGTGTATTTCCCAGAGCATTTATTCCCTCTGTGCTCTTCCCAGTGATCATTCCTCCTATGGTCACTGCCGTGGATACAGGAACTGACTTGCCTGTCCAGGCACTTTGATCATCTTCAAGAGATTCCCATATGGTGGGTTAATGCTGCTAGCCTTCAGGTCACATTTGCAGACATCTCTGTAATGCAGAGTTGGCCTGCTAATGGGCCTGGTGACTGAAGTCAGCTCCCCATAGAGGAAGATCCTTCTCCTCAGTGTCCACACTTTCTCACCTCCTTCAACCAACAAAATTATAACAGTGATTACTCTTCTCTCCCACCTCCCTGATAACTTATTTTGAAATTCTCCCTCCAAGAGAGACTCATATTATAACTGTCTCATCTCATTATTGATCCTTGTGATCAAATCTGGAAACCTTTTCCTGCTTGCTACAGAGGGGTAAACTGTTTCATTTCTCTCTGTGTTGTATAGTATGCAGGATGAGATTCTTCATGCTCTGGAAAAGGGAGTTACAGGTAGGTAGCCGTGTTGGTCTGAGTCGAAGCAAAATAAAAAAAAATCCTTCAGTAGCACCTTAAAGACCAACTAAGTTTATATTTTGGTATGAGCTTTTGTGTGCATGCACACTTCTTCAGATACACTAGAAACAGAAGTGTCAGACCCTATATATATATACAGAGGGTGGTGGGGGTGGGTGGGAATGGGAGATGGGCTGATGGGAGTGGTGAACCTGTAGATGGGTGTTAATGGCTGCTGATGGCTGCAATTAGTCCTGGGCTGAGGTGCTAAAGAAAGCTGAGGTGCTAAAGAAACCAGTAGGAGAACACTTCAATCTCCCAGGACATTCTATACAAGATCTCAAAGCAGCTGTTTTATTACAGAGAAATTTCAGGAACAGACTGGAAAGGGAAGTTGCTGAATTGGAAATCATTACCAAGCTTAAAACCATGGAAGCACCTGGGATGAATAGAGATATCGGATTCTTATCTCATTATGCATGATCAAGCTTTCTTTAGCACCTCAGCCCAGGACTAATTGCAGCCATCAGCAGCCATTAACACCCATCTACAGGTTCACCACTCCCATCAGCCCATCTCCCATTCCCACCCACCCCCACCACCCTCTGTATATATATAGGGTCTGACACTTCTGTTTCTAGTGTATCTGAAGAAGTGTGCATGCACACGAAAGCTCATACCAAAATATAAACTTAGTTGGTCTTTAAGGTGCTACTGAAGGATTTTTTTTTATTTTGGAAAAGGGAGGTTTGCTAAGGGTCTTGAATCACAGAGTTGTGCTGTGCTTACAGGTTAGCAAAAGTTTAAAATAAAAATGAACTGAATTCAAGTAACATACTTAGGAGAAGTTATCTGAAGAAGTGTGCATGCACACGAAAGCTTATACCTATGACAAACTTAGTTGGTCTCTTGATTGCTAGTGGAACATCCAGGTTCAGAGGTCATCCAGCCTGGAATAAGCTGAATCTGTGGCTAGCAAGAAGGTGAAACTCGGAAAATTAGAATATTGGCGAAAAGTGCATTTATTTCAGTAATGCAACTTAAAAGGTGAAACCAATCTATGAGATAGATGCATGACATGCAAAGCAAGATATGTCCAGCCTTGATTTGTTGTCATTGTCATTATTTGTCGTTAGGCGGGTCAATTATAAATGGAATGTCATTAATGAAATGTCATAGCAATGTTTATTTTTGTATGATTGTAACTGTTTGTTTTATTCCGGTGGAATTTCCAAAAGAAAGCATTTGTCAAAATGAAAAGAAAAATGAAAAATAAGAAGTTGCATTACTGAAATCAATGCACTTTTCGCCAATATTCTAATTTTCCGAGTTTCACCTAGAACCATCACCAACAACTGTGAACTAATTTATTTTGTAATGTCTACACTTACTGGCAATGGCTCTCCAGGGTTTTAGACAGGAGTGTTTCCCTACCTGGAGATGCCAGGGACTGAGCATGATACTTTCTTCATGCAATGCAGGTGTTCTACCACTAAGCTAGGGCCCTTCACTCTATGACAGGGGTAGGTAACCTAAGGCCTGGGGCCGGATCCGGCCCAATCACCTTCTCAAACCGGCCTGCGGACGGTCTGGGAATCAGCTGAGTAGAATGTGTGCTTTTTATTTAAAATGCATCTCTGGGTTATTTGTGGGGCATAGGAATTTGTTCATCCCCCCCAAAAAAAAGTATGGCCCACCACATGGTCTGAGAGACGGTGGACCGGCCCATGGCTGAAAAAGGTTGCTGACCCCTGTTCTATGACATAAATCCCCCCCTAAAATTGTAAGTTCATTCTCACTTCATTCATACCTGTGCACACTTCCTTAGGTGAAATCTCCATTGCACAAAGGACTTATCACATGCAGACTCACTACTAAAGCTGCAATCCTATAGGTGATTACATGAGAGTAAGCCCCATGGAACTCATAGACTTACTCTTGGATAGACATTACAGGATGTACTGCAAAGGTGTAAGTCTTTGAGAACTCAGGACCTTTCTTCCAAAGAAAGTAGATGGAGTGATTATTAAGGGGCAAGCCCCACTTAAAATCTAGAGAGACTTCATTCCAAGTAAATGTTTATTCTAGAATATTCACCAACACCATAGAGGAATATGTGATGATACACTATTCACAGGCAGAACTATTTTGGTTCCTTCCCAGTAGAGGAAGGAGGTGTGGTCAAGGACTGGGATCAGAACAAGGCCAGCTGCAGTGAGTTGTGCCTCATCAAGGGAAGTGCTCTAGAGAAATAAAGGCTGCTTGGTTGGGTCTGCCTCTGGGGCAACCTTGGCTGCAAAAGAACAGCAGGGACACATTTGAAAAAGAGGCGTTGCTGCAGTGGGCTCTCTTGCCTGGAGAAGAGTAGGCTATGACCATGGCTGTGTTACACCTCCTGCTTTTGCTCTTGGTTGTAGGGGGTGAGTCTATGAAGATCAGTGATGAAATGTGCCATGTCTGGACACAAGGGATAGCTTCGCCAGTTAAATCTTTCCACTGTCCTGAGGATATGAAGTTCTGCTGTGGGACTTGCGCCACACCCTACTGTTGCTCCTCTGCAAAAGCCCATCTAGACCAGCAGCAGTGCCGCCAAGCTGCTCCTTTTGAAGTGATTACCATTGTTTCACACACCATCCGGCCCATTAATGAAGAAGCTACTGTGGGTAAGTAACACCACTTCAATGATGGTTTTGAGAGTACCTTGACCAAATAAGCAGATTCTAGCATACCTGTATTTGGGATAAGCTTGCTGTGAAAAGAGAAGAGGCCCTAGCATGGGTGTAGCCTGAATTTTTGTGGGGGGGGAGCAGGCTTTGGTTAGGGGGGGGCAGGACCTCAGGTTTTTATTGATTTGGGGTGGAAGCTGCCCCCCTGCCCATGCCCATAGGCCCTAGCTCAATGGGAAAGGAGACCACTGAGTAAAGGAGTAGAGCACCTGCTTTGCAGACAGAAGGTCCCATATTCAAACCCTCTCATCTCCAGAAAAGTCTTGGAGAGAACACTGCTTAAAGCCCTGGAGAGCTGCTGCCAGTCAGTGTAGTGACTGCTGAGTTAGATGGATCCAATGGTCTGACTATGAGGCAGCTTTCTTTGTGCTATGGATCTGTAACTGGTTAAGAGACAATGTCTCCAAACAGGGTAAATGGGTAATAAAATGTGATTTAATGTAAGCAAGTGTAAAATGATACATGCTAGATTTTGACCTTGTGGAATGCATTCATGGAAAAAGGTGAATACTATGTTGGGAATCACTAGGAAGGGAATTGAAAACATGCCTGCCATTTTTTTGGGGGGGGGGCACAGCACACTCAAGCCAATCACGTCATATACACATGCTGGGTACTTTACGCATGCTCTGCAGGCATGCCAAGTCGCATATTTCTCACAACATGACACATGCCTCACAACATGCTTGCGTTGTGCACATGCCATGTGATGTGTACATGTTGCGCGTGCACACATCACAACATGCAGACAACATGTGCACATGCCATGCCACATGCTCAATTCATGTGTGCATGCCATGTGACATGTGCAAGCTCTGCACACATGCCACATGGCATGCTCATGTCATGGACAAACACCATGTGACATGCTGATGTGCTGCACTCATACAATAACATTTAGGAGGTAAGGTGGCCAAGTCTACCCTGACTATCACAGGCACCATGGGGGGGCAAGGGACCCCCCAAATTATCGAGGGGGCTGCACCTCATCAAAGTTCCGTGGCCCCATCAAAATACCCTCCTTGGTAATTTGGGGGTCCCTTGGCACCCCCAGATGGCACTGTGTGCGTACATCACCATGGAATTTTGAGGGGGCCCAGCCCCCTCCTTGGTAATTTGGGGGTCCCTTGGCACCCCCAGATGGCACTGTGTGCGTACGTCACCATAGAATTTTGAAGGGGCCCAGCCCCCTCCTTAGTAATTTGGGGGTCCCTTGGCACCCCCAGATGGCACTGTGTGCGTACATCACCATGGAATTTTGAGGGGGCCCAGCTCCCTCCTTTGTAATTTGGGGGTCCCTTGATACCCCCAGATGGCACCATGGAATTTTGAGGGGGCCCAGCTCCCTCCTTTATAATTTGGGGGTCCCTTGGCACCCCCAGATGGTACTGTGTGCGTACATCACCATGGAATTTTGAGGGGGCCCAGCTCCCTCCTTTATAATTTGGGGGTCCCCTGCCCCCCCGATGGTGCCCATGATGGTCAGACTATACTTGGAATGTCATGTACAGTTTTGGCCACCTCACCTCTTAAGTGTTGTAGTGCTAGAAAGAGGCAATGGCTGTGGTTAAGGGATAAGAACATCTCCCTTTTAGGAAATGTTATAATACTTTATTTGAGGCTTTTCAGTTTAGAAAAGAAACAAACAACTAATGGAGTACCTTGGAAGGTGGTGGAATCTCCTCCCTTCCAACTTACAGTTCTATGATTCCATGTATAAAATTGTGAATGGTGTAGAGCAGGGGTGACCAACTCCCAAGAGACTGCGATCTGCTCAGAGTTAAAAACTGGCAGTGATCTACCCCCTTTTGGGGGGTTCAGGTGTTTTAGGGAGGAGGAAGGCCACACTTTTTAGGGGTGCAGGGCAAAGTTGTTGAGCTTTTTTTAGGGAACCCATAGTGATCTACAGTGCAACCTCGGTTTATGAACACCTCGGTTTATGAATTTTCGGTTTATGAACGCCGCGGACCCATCTGGAACGGATTAATTCACTTTCCATTACTTTTAATGGGAATGTTCCCTTCAGTTTATGAATGCTTCAGTTTATGAACAGACTTCCGGAACCAATTACACCCATGTTTCAGTTTATGAACGCTTCAGTTTAAGTACTTCGCGGACCCATCTGGAACGGATTAATCCACTTTCCATTACTTTCAATGGAAAAGTTCGCTTCAGTTTATGAACGGTTACTCCACGGACCGTCTGGAACGGATTAATCCACTTTCCATTACTTTCAATGGGACAGTTCGCTTCAGTTTATGAACGCTTCAGTTTATGAACAGACTTCCGGAACCAATTGTGTTCATAAACCGAGGTACCACTGTACTGTGATCTACCGCAGATGTCCCAGTGGATCACGATGTACCTGTTGGCCATGCCTGGTGTAGAGAAAGCAGATAGCAGTAAGGTTTTTATCCCTCATGATGCTACAACCTGAGTCCATCCTAGAATGCTAGAAAATCCAGGGCTAATTAAAGGAAGTACTTTGCAACTTTGCACATTGCATACTTAAACTATGGCATTTATGCCAGCAAGAAGTGATGACCATCAGCTTGGGTGGTTTGAAAGAGGATTAGACAAATTCATGGGGGCAAGGCCATCCATTGCTAACAGTCATAATGGCTATTTCCCCCCTCTACTGTTGGAGCTAGAATGCCTCTGAATGCCCACTACTGGGAATCACAAAGGGCAGAGTGCTGTTGTACTTGGGTCTTCCCATGGGCATCTGGCTGGCCAATGTGAGAATAGGAACCTGGGCTTGACAGCCCTTTAGTCTGATCTGGCCGGGCTGCTCTTTTGCTTATGTAATTGCTTAAAAGAAGAGAGGGAGATGGGTTGCCTTTAACAACTGATGACTGGAGCCTTCTTCTGTTTTCAGGTCGGATCATGGTTTTCCTTTTCGTACTGATATGTGGTGCTGCATTATTATTTGGCCTCTACCGCTGTTGTACCAGGGGTTACAAAGAGGTTTGGCGTCGAAGGAGAAATTGCAGGCTTGCAAGAGCTATCAGTGACTACTATGATCAGGTCGAGGAGGAAAATCATAGTAGTGAACCACTCAATATGATTGATGTCCCTCCATCTTTCTTTACGGTTATGCCACCATATGATGATGATCAGCTGTCCGACAATAGTGATTGGCGCCCTCGAGAAGATGTGGGTTTCCCCCCACCCATCTCGGTTGCTCAGGTCCATAATACTGCAGATGCCGAGGCTGAGACCTGCTTTTTGGGATACAGAAAAGTTCCTGAAGATGCTTCTGCGGCCAACCTGGAACTGGAGTCATTACTAACAGAATGATGTATGGAGGGTGGGGAAAACAGACCAGCCTTTAAGAGTATATTTTTGCATGTCATGCTGGATCATTATGAATTGCTATCGGGCTATATGAAATAAATCACTCCTATAAATTCATGCATAAAAGATGTGTGTCTGGTATTTTGTCCTGAAAATGAAACCCTCTCCTTCAAAATGACACTTGAAAGGACTTCTCCAACTCTAGAAGGCCCAATGTCTAAATGGAGGTAGCATGCATGGGATGATTTTGCCCAACCCTGAGGTGAGGAGGCAAAGGAATAGCTGTCAAGTTGTTGCCAAAGGCCTTGCATGATCCCTTCATGTCAAGAGCCGTCTATAAAGAGACCAGAAAACAAGAGCCATAGAGGTTGCCCTCCAAGCAAACTCCTTAGATGCTGCTGGGGAATACAATACAGTAGTGAGTTTTTGTTGAGGTGCCCTATGAAACTCTTGGGTGCAAAGGCACCTTTAATCCTTTGGGAAGGTACTCTGGGCCACCTTAATTCTAAGTAGCAGCTCCTTTTTGCGGTGCAATCTTTATTGGACAAGCCAGGGACATGTTTGCAACATTACTATAGGAGGTGTTTACCACATGATACCCTCAAGGCCTTTTAAAACTTTGGAACTGTACTGATTGCTTCTATATACGTACCAATCCAAAAGGGGCAGAATAGGCAAGATGCAAATGTATGCTTGCTGGGGCTGATGAGAGTTGTAGTTCAGCAGCAACCAAAGGTCCAAAGTTTCACATACCTGCTTTATAGAAAGCTAGCAGGCCCTGCCACGCGTTGCTGTGGCTAATTCCTGTGACTGCCCTCACCCTGTGCTGATCCATGACATATCCCGCCCCCTCTCCCCCCCCCACCCGCCTTATCCCGGTGATTCTCCCCATCCTGCCCCGACCCATGACATATCACGCTCCCTGTTCTTCCCACCCCCTGGGCTCATCCCTGTGACTGGTTCCAGCATGTCCTGATCTATCCTGTCCCCTCCTCCCCCAACCGCCCCCCCCAGGTGATTCAGTACCTCCATTCGGCCTAGTCTGTAAAGGCTTTGGCCTAGTATGTAAACTGAAGCTGAGGTGCTGTTGAGGGGGAAGGTTCTATAGGAGTTGTACCAGTGTAGCCGCCACTAGAGGATGCTGGTTTGCAACCTGGTTCCTTTCCCAGAATGCATTTTCATCTGAGTAGTGTGTTTTGAAACATGGGTTTTCTTTGTGTTTTACCAGGCACAGGTGTGACATTTGTCTTTGAAAACGGTATGGGCTTGCTCTCATATTCACATGCGGCATTGTGTCAAAATTTGAACGCAATTGGTCAAGCGGTTTTGGTGAATGTGGATACTAACGGACATGGCCAGTTTACATTATATATATATATATATATTATATATATATATATATATAATGTAAAGGGTGGCACTGTGGTCTAAACCACAGAGCCTAGGGCTTGCCAATCGGAAGGTCGGCGGTTCGAATCCCTGCGACGGGGTGAGCTCCCGTTGCTCGGTCCCAGCTCCTGCCAACCTAGCAGTTTGAAAGCATGTCAAAGTGCAAGTAGATAAATAGGTACCGCTCTGGCTGGAAGCGTTTCCGTGCACTGTTCTGGTTTTGCCAGAAGCGGCTTAGTCATGCTGGCCACATGACCTGGAAAAACTGTCTGCAGACAAACGTCAGCTCCCTTGGCCAGTAAAGCGAGATGAGCCACAGCCCCAGAGTTGTCTGTGACTGGACTTAACTGTCAGGGGTCAAAGCAACTTAACAAAATAAAATACAAATGGATAAAATCCACTAAAAGTCAAATTTAAAGGAACAGTTTTTGTACAATACAAGTTTCAACAAAACCATTAGGGACAAATTGCTGCTTAAATAATTTGGGGTGAAATTTCTGCTGGTTGCTAATTGTTGGGCAGTGCATGCACCAATGCTGGCCCAACTGCACTGGCTGCCAATTAGTTTCTGGGCCCAATTCAAAGAGCTGGTTTTGACCTATAAAGCCTTAAACGGCTCAGGACCGCAATACCTCAAGGACTGCCTCTCCCCATATACCCGACCCAGACTCTGCAATCATCATCTGAGGTCCTTCTTCCTGTGCCTCCTCCATGAGAAGTCCAGAGGGTGGCAACAGGAGAATGGACGTTTTCAGCAGTGGCTCCCCGTTCATGGAATGTTCTCCCCTGGAAGGTTCAGCTGGTGCCTTCATTATGCAGTTTTACGTGCCAAGTGAAAACAGTCCTCTTCAACCAGGCCTTTGGCTGATTGACATCTAATGCCCTTTTAAATGTGTTGTGGGGGGGTGTTATTGGTTTGCTTTTGTTCTTATTTTTATTATGTATTCTGTGTTTTCTATATTGTAATTTTATGTTATATGTGACCCTGAGATCTACAGATGAAGGGCAGTATACAAATCTAATAAAAAAAGTGAACAAATAAGCACAATGGTTGTGTGGTGGGCTCGAAATTGCCTCCCTTTTGAACCCCGCCCCCCATTACAATGACAAACATAAAGAAAACACATTATTGAATAGTTAGCTGGCAAGTCTTTAGCAAGGCAGTCTTAAGGACTGCACTTCTTGCCCTGCACTCTTTTGCACTGTGGCCACACCCATTCTGATGTGCAGCTGACCTCTCCGCTGTAGGTTGGATGGTAGTTCAATGTAGTCCTTGGCCCTAAAAAGTTTATTAATGCCCACCCAGTCTATCCCAGTACAGTAGTACCTCGGTTTAAGTACACAGTTGGTTCCAGATGTCTGTACTTAACCTGAAGTGTACTTAACCTGAAGCGAAATTTCCCATTGAAAGTAATGGAAAGTGGATTCATCCGTTCCAGACGGTCCGTGGAGTACTTAAACGGAAGCGTACTTAACCTGAAGTGAACTTTCCCATTGAAAGTAATTGAAAGTGGATTTATCTGTTCCAGACGGGTCTGCGGAGTACTCAACCTGAAGCGTACTTAACCCAAAGTATGAGTGTAATTGGTTCTGGAAGTCTGTACTTAACCTGAAGTGTACTTAACCTGAAGCGAACTTTCCCACTGAAAGTAATGGAAAGTGGATTCATCCGTTCCAGACAGGTCCACTGAGTGCTTAAACTGAAAGTACTCAAACCGAAGCGTACTTAAACCAAGGTATGACTATAATGTCTATTCCAGTCTCCTCCCCTAGCCTAGTGTATGCCAGACATTGTTGGACTTCAATTCCTATCAGGCCCAGCAGCACTGGTATTACCATTCTGCAGTCTGAGGCGGTTGCCTCAAGCCGAGGAATCCTTGCAGGATCCAGGAGTGGCAGATACCACTGCTATGCGGCTATGCCTGCTGCTTCTGAGGCCTGTTAGATACTGTACAGTGTTTTGAGAAACACATTGTGTTTACTAGTTGTTTTGTCTGCAAAATCTTCCACAGTTGCAGGGGCAGAAAAAATGTGGGAAGGCCTTGAGGTAATAAGTGACCAGCCTATTTCTGTTTCCAGCCTGGAGTTTGCTTAGGTACATTTACATGTTAGTGATTTTCACAGTCTCTGGGGTTTTTTTTCTACAAGCTGAGATGCTGCTTGTTTCCACAAGCAAAAATCCACATACTCTATAATAGGGGCCAGCAAACTTTTTCAGCAGGGGGCCGGTCCACTGTCCCTCAGACCTTGTGGGGGGCCGGACTATATTTTGGAAAAAAATACGAACGAATTCCTATGCGCCACAAATAACCCAGAGATGCATTTTAAATAAAAGGACACATTCTACTCATGTAAAAACACCAGGCAGGCCTCACAAATAACCCAGAGATGCATTTTAAATAAAAGGACACATTCTACTCATGTAAAAACATGCTGATTCCCGGACCGTCCGCAGGACGGATATAGAAGGCGATTGGGCTGCATCTGGCCCCCGGGCCTTAATTTGAGGACCCCTGCTCTATAATGAATAATGTTATACAAATAAGTATACATACCAAAATTTCTCATGTCATTTGTATAATCACAAAAATAGCTTAATAAATTTGGGGAAATATCTACAACATATGTTTCATTATTAGTGGTCAATGTATAAGTGTTCATGAATTGATTTAAACAATTAGGAAGAAGAAGAAGAAAAGGAAGAGAGGTGGAAATGGTGAGTGGGGTGGGGTAGTTATGCTTCTATTATTCTACTTAGTGGGGGTAGGGTTTGTGTCAGTGTTACTTGTATGGGTTCTCTTACTATTCGCTTGTTGTATTTCCTTGGTGGTGAGAGAGGTTGGGTGTGGCTTAAGGTGTGGTTGGTTGTCTTTGGTTGGCTGTAGTGAGAATTGTTTTTGTGTGGGAGTGGGGTGTAAGTGTATATTTTTGAATCAGTTAGCTAGATTGATATGTATGTTGTTGGTTGATTCTTGTTGTTGTCTTGTTGGGCTGTGGTGATAAAGTGGAACTAAGCCAGGGTGAAGGTGTCTTCTTCTATTTGTCCCCATGTCAGTTTCTTTTTATTGGTTAGTTTTTCCTAATAAGTCTGTTTAAGGACCTCCAGCATTGACACTCACCCCTACAGTGTGGACCAGGACACAATCCACAGTGAGAACTAAGAACATAACCACCTGGAAAATCTTGGCCCTCTTCCACTGCGCTTCCCTTCCTTCTCCAAAACCCAGCCCCACATCCTACTGATTCTCAACCACCATATCCTAACAATGAGCTGCGACTGCCATATAATGTTGAGGTTCCTCATGGCATCATGGCATCTCCATAGCCCAATTCCACTACTGAGTAGTTTAATCGTGCAAATTATGGAGATCCACAGGATGAGGCAACAGTGCAGTTTAATCATGGAAATACTAGAAACACAGAGGATGAAGCTACAACTCAGTTTTTACTACTTAGAGTTGTTCATGGACATCAGTGCATCCCATGGACCCCACAGTCAACCAGCATCATAACTGGAAGTGCACTTCTACATAATGAAAGAGATTGGTGCACCCACCAAAGCAAAACTCCATACTGCACAACCATAACTTGCTTTTATTACTATCTGAAGATCCCAGGGCAGTGTACAACTTTAAAAATATAATTTACATAGCATAACAATAAAACAACCACAGAAAATATAAAAACAACAGTCCCTCCACATTTAAAAGGCTATACAGTGGTACCTCGACTTACAAATGCCTTGACTTCTAAAGGTTTTGACTTCCAAAGTCCACTAACCCGGAAGTATTTTCGCCATGCGTATGTTCTGCACATGCACAGAAGTGGTGTGTGTGACCTGCGCATGCGCAAAGCGCAAAATCGCGCTTTGCGCATGCACAAAATAGATGCTTCGACTTACAAAATTTTTGACTTCCGAAGAGCGCCGCGGAATGGATCACCTTCGTAAGTCGAGGTATCACTGTATATTGGCAATAAGTAACAGGAAACTGAATTATGGAATAGAAGGGAGATCGGGTCTAGAGTGCTAAGACCAATTTATGCTGTATTGTTTGGTAAGAAAATTTTATGTTTGTTGTTATTTTTGCATGTAATTGTGAATTTATGTTTTTATGTGTATAATTGTGTATATGTGGTTTTTCTTTGTTGTTGTAGCATCAATAAAAATTATATATATATATATATATATATATATATATATATATATATTAAAAAGGCTATATATTTTTTACTAGCTGAATGGCCTGGATAGAGAGGAATGTTTTTGCCTGGTGTCTAAAGACATGTAATGATGTTTCCAAACTAGCCTCTCTGGGAGCCACCACAGAAAGGCATGTTTGCAATATGTCAGCCTACAAACCTCTTAAGGAGAGTGGACACTGAGAAGGGCCTCAGGTGACAAGCACTGGGTCCAGGTTGGTATGAGGAAAGGTGGTCCTTAACGTATTGAGGTCCTGAAACATATAATGCTTTGTAGGTTAGCACCAGCACTTTGAATGGGGCCCAAAAGCAGAATTATATGCTTGACTTGTCTTGCCCCAGTGAGCAACCTGGTTGTCAAATTTTGTACCAGCTGAAGTTTCTAAACCATATTCAGAGGCAGCCCCATGTATAACATATCAGAGTAATCTAACATAGAGGTTACCAGGGAGGAGGCCACAGAAGTTATGCTATCCCTGTCCAGATAGGGCCATAGCCAAGCCATCAGCTGAAGCTGACAGAAGACACTCTGTGCCACCTGGGGCTCAAGCGACAGCAATGGATCCAGGAGCACCCCAAAGCTACATACCTGCTCCTTAAGAGGGAATGTAACCACCTCAAGACCAGGCAGTCTCCCATCGAACCAGTCTAGGGAACCACCCACTAACAGTGCCTCTGTCTTATCTGGATTGATCTTCAATCTATTGTCTCTCATCCAGTCCATTACTGAGACAAGATGGCCACACCTGTAGATGTAAAGGAGAAATTGTGCCAGGAACAAACACTCTAGATCCCCATTCAGCTGGACAGAAAGCCTGAAGAGAGAAAGAGGATTTCTATAGACCACAGCACTCCCTGATCCCTGACCCTGAAGTCTGCCCTGATGCTGTGTGAAGTATCCAGGTGGGCAAAGCTGGGGAAGACTAACTCCATCCTGTTCATCCACCCAGGTCTCAGTAATGCAGACCAGGTCAGCCTTCTCATCCACAGTCAAGTCTTGGACGAGGGACTTTATTAATGGCTGATCTGGTACTCAACTGCAGCAGCCATAGACCAGAGGGCTGGCTGATAGGACAAACACAATTCTTCAGGTTGGAAAGAGGGTTGGCACACAATCGCCAATTGTCTCTCATGTCTGCCCTTTATCCTTTTTGCCCTACATCCCACACCATACCTCACCTTGCCCAGAACCAATGTGATTGGGCCCCACAGCTCTCCCCAGTTCTCCCCCCCCAGGCACATTTTCCCACCTCCCTAGAGAGCTGCCAAGATGGAGACTTGTGAAAAATTAAATTACAACCAACCTCAGACTTAGATAGATAGTTTGACCTAGTAAAAACCCCTGCCCTGACTGGAGGATATGTTGTTGGGAAAACAAGGGTCCTGATCCATTGTCCTGAACATATTCCTTCTAGGGGAACAGATCTGGATATTGTTGGGGTATAAGGGGGGGGGGACAGGACTCTGCCCCATGGAATCTCTTATGTACTTCCACTCCAAGAATTATTTTTACTCTACCCATCCCTTCCTCCAATATATATAGGTGAAGTACTTCTGATCTGATGTCCTGCAATTTTTACATTCTTTTAGTTCAAATAACAATTCTCTGTTGGCAGACAAGTACTGTAGATCAAAAACCAGAATTCATCTCATTGCTAACTGAGGTTGAACTCCAGGCAGAAAAAAAGCCATTTAGGGTTGTCCCTGATGGTAGGAACGGCGCCCATGCCACTTGGGCACCCAGAGCAGCACACATGCTGTGCACCCGGGGGGGGGGGCGGGGCAAGCTGCCCAGGGAGGTGATCAGTGCAGTGATTGGTGCCCATTGGGGGCAATCATTGCAGTGATCCGTGCCCAGGGGGTGATTGGCGTAGCGATGGGTGCCCAATGGGGGTGATGGGCAGAGCAATGGGCGTCCAGGGGGGGCGAAGGGTGTGGTGATGGGTGCCCAGGGGAGCAGAGCAGCAATCTGCCATGGGGGGATTTTGTCACCCTCCTCAGAGATGACACCCGGGGCGGACTGCCCCCACTGCTCCCCCTTCCTACACCCCTGGTTAGGAAATGGTTTTTGATGTAAATATTTGAGCCTTCAAGGAAAACACGGTAGTATTGAACATACTTTTAAGGCCCAACATCAGGGCAGATTTGAGGTCCGAGGAGTAGGGGGTGTTGTGGTGTATAGAAATTCTCTCTCTCCAAGCTTTCTGTCCAGCTGAGTGGGGATCTAGAGTGTTTGTTCCTGGCACAATTTCTCCTTTACATCTACAGGTGCATGTGCTGGACCAGTGTCTGGCGTCAGTAATGGACTGAATGAGATGGCATTGTTTATTCTTTTCCTACAGGGCAGAGTTAGTTCTGTGCTGCTGTAGCAGAGATTACTAAACTGGTAAGTACAAGACAGGGTGCATAGCTGCCAAGTTATCCCTTTTTTTAAGGGAAATTCCCTTATGCTGAATAGGCTTCCTCGTGAGAAAAGGGAAAACTTGGCAGCTATGACAGGGTGTACGTAGAACCCAGAAATTTGTTGGTTTGGCTGAACTACCCCAGCTGCCAGTAGCAGGGAAGACACCATCTCATAGCTGGATAGCTCAATTGGTAGAACATGAAACACTTAATCTTAGGGTCATGGGTTCAAGCCCCATGTTGGACAAAGGGGGTAGACTAGAAAACCCTCATGCTCCCTACCAGCTCTGCAGTTCTGTGAGTCTATTATTCATCCCTGCTAATGATGGCTGTGTTGCACTCAAAGCATAGATGATGCCCCTAAAACAATATCTGCAAATGGTACCAGTGAAGACATGATGTATCATTGCTGAACTGCTAGACAACAGCTTGTTACCTTTACTTTGGGACAGGGGTGGGAGAGATGTATTTTGGGTCAGCTTGATCTTTTCCACAAATGATTTTGTTTGCATGTCTGTTCCTACTTTTCACATTTGTTGCCTACATAGAGACAAGCGGGGGGCATATTTGGGCAGTTACCATGGGAGTTAATTTGCCATCTGTTGCCTAAATTGGACACACAGGGGGATGTGGCTCCAGACAGGGAGGACTTTGTCATACCTGCTGTGGAGCCTTCTCCCCTGTGTGTGACCAGGTAGATGGGCATGGCCCTAGCTGACCAGATAAAAGGGCTGGATATGCAACCATCTCTCTCTTGGACTCTTATTCCCTTACTTTCTTACTCTTACTCTTGCTCTCCTGACTCTTAGTCAGCGCATGGCTCAACCTTCACAAGCAGAAAGTCTGAGATGTAGCTCAGCCTTCTTTTCACTGTAACCACAATATAAAGCCTGCCTTCAGATGACTGCTGTGAGCTGAATGTGAGTAAAACTTTATTCTGACTTTTAAAGAAGACTGTGTTGTGTTATTATTATTTTAAGAGGGAAATAAAGGGGAAACTTACCAGGAACAGTACAGACTGGACAAGCCAGACTGGATTGCTTAACTAAAGGATTCTAATGAATCATCAACTTTCTTCCGATAAGTTGCAAAGGGAATGTGTTCTGTTGTTTACTCACTAGTTTGGGTGAGGAGGGAGAATATCAAAACAATATAGCATTTTTGTTTGATCTTGAGATTTGTATGACTACTTCTATATATGACCCCTCAAGAAGCAAAGCAGGCAAACCCTGATGGGTGCCTCATTAATCTATTGCTCCTGCAATGAGCTGTTTTTATAGCCCAAACACTTGTCCAAGTTTATGTTTACAAACCACATGTACCAATTCAATAAAAACATGTGATTTGATATTGGTCTCTGTCTTAAATTGGTTGGTCTCATTCTTGGGTCATCAATGTGGTGCCCACATGTACCTACAGAGGCCCTTCCTTGTGTCCTCAGGGTTCCCTGCTTTCCCTGCCTAACCCTCACAAAACTAGGCTTTAAAGAAGCTATCTATGTTTGCCAATAGAAAAAAAATTCTTTAGAGCCTAGCTTTGATATGGTGTGTGTCACACCTGCAGAGTGGAAAGCAAACTTCTAAAATACTACCGTAATTGACTTGAAGGGAATTTGAGTTTGTGTGTTTGCAGTGTGTACATGGTGTCAACAGTTTGCAAAAGGGCCAAAGAAAGTTTGCAATCTCTGGTCTAACTTAGCCTTAGCTGGTAATTGGACATCCTCTGACCCAAAGCTTTATCTGCCTTCCACAGCTCTCATTGTCTTGATTAGCATCTGAAGGTGCAACAGCAGGTACAAGAAAATAAAATGCTTGGTGTGTGTGTGTGCTGTCCACACAAATAAAACATTAACCACATTAAAACAATGTGAAAAAGACAGATGAAAGCAGGGTAATGCAGTACAGGTAAAACTGAACTAACAGAGATTCCTGTAAAGGATGCTCTCTATGTGCCGCAATTGAATTTCAATATGCTTGGTGTGTATGCTTTGGACAGAAGAGGTTTTGACACACAGTTTAGGAAATGGAAAGTGCCAAATGAGGTTAGACTGGGAGCTGATGATGGGTCCCATGCATGAAGTAACTAAAACCAATGATGAGCCAAGCAAGTTTAAAATGGGAAACTGCACATGCTCAGAGTATCTTATTCCCTTTCTATCAATATTGGGAAAAACGTTGGCACCTTATTTCAGGTATTTCTTTTGCATGGAAGTGGGGGCCTTATTTTGAGAACTTCACCCGGGCCCCCAGGCACCTTAACCTAACCATACCTTTTGAGTTTACTCCAGAGTAAACATGCATGTGCATTGTCAAGGTTTGGACTAGATGAGCCTTGGGCTCCCTTCCATCCTATGGTTCTAGTTTTTTGTTTTTTTATTTTATTTAATATACAACAATTCATCCAAAGATCACAAGGCAGTTCACAACATAAAAATACAAAATGAGAACACAAAATACTGAAAAACATCACAAACCAATAACCCTTGTCCCACACGGTTTAAAAGGACATAGATTGTTTTATTAGCCAATGGCCTGGTTATACAGAAATGTTTTTTTCCTGGCACCTAAATATATGTATTGAACACTCCAGAGGAGCTTCCCTGGGGAGAGCAGCCCACAAATGGGTAGCTACTACAGAAAGGACCAGTTCTTGTAATTGTCAACTTCCTGTCCTCCTGTGAAGCAGCAACAGAAAGAAAGGCCTCAGATGATGATTGCAGGGTCTCTAGGCTGATTCATATGATTCTTTGTGCTTCTTCAGTTATTAGGAATAAACACCATTAAAATATCAGTAAAATGAATAATATTGGGGTGTAACCACATACAGCCAGGGGGCCCATTACAGAACTGCTCCTGAGTAAAGGTATAATACTATTAAAGAACTATATGCCTTCCCAGAAGTGTTGTTGTTTAGTCATTTAGTCGTGTCCGACTCTTCGTGACCCCATGGACCATAGCACGCCAGGCACTCCTGTCTTGCACTGCCTCCCGCAGTTTGGTCAAACTCATGTTGGTAGCTTCGAGAACACTGTCCAACCATCTCATCCTCTGTCATCCCCTTCTCCTAGTGCCCTCCATCTTTCCCAACATCAAGGTCTTTCCCAAGGATTCTTCTCTTCTCTTGAGGTGGCCAAAGTATTGGAGCCTCAGCATCACGATCTGTCCTTCCAGTGAGCACTCAGGGCTGATTTCCTTAAGAATGGATAGGTTTGATCTTCTTGCAGTCCATGGGACTCTCAAGAGTCTCCTCCAGCACCACAATTAAAAAGCATCAATTCAGAAGTATGCATTCTAAGTATATTCAGTATACTGTAGTGGAAAGTCCCCTGTTTTCAGTGGAGTTCTCACCCAAGAAGGTGAGATCAGAGATCTTGCTGGAACCCGGAACCTGCTACGACTTCTCCCAGCACCTGAACCCATGCGGCCCCGGCTCGAATGAAAGAGCAGCAGCAGAGAGGACAGCTGCAGAGACCAAAAACTAGTTAAAAGAGGACTTGAACTTCACATGATGACTGCACTAATCATTACTCTATGCTTTGGAACATGTAATGCAGTAATTTTCTTTTAAAAAAATATTTTCCATAAGCACATCAGAATAAAATAATACACATTGAATAATTAAGTACTAAATTTAATTAGTCCTAAGAATCCTAGGATGGATGATATCTGTTATGCGGATTGCTAGTTAATATGTGTAACTAGCAGCCATTGTGCACATTCACCACACCTCATGGAGAATGTGCATCCAATGCAGCCATGAAGAGGGAATTGTGCCTATTTCCTAGTCAGTATGCATAACGTCCCAAGAGGTTCCAGGGAATATGCATATCTGGCCTGCATTTGGTAGATTTTCCATGCAATGCACACACTCACTGGTCACAGCCTCCAGGACAGACCTGTATGCCCTTTTTCTATCTCTTTTCCAGAAGTTTGCAATCTGAACCCCCGTGGCTGCTTCTGGACCACTACCTCTTCTTATGCAGCCCACAACATTCCCTTCCAGTAATCAGATGAGCGGTAGGGACAGTCATAATCAGAGGTGCTGGGGAGGGAGAACTGAAGAAGGGAAAGGGGGGCTGAGAAGGAAAAGGTGTGATGTCCATCTGATCCATGCCACGGCCATTCTGGGCCCAGCCCACCACTGGGAAGTGGTCTGACCCCTGCCTTTCACCCAAGCTGGCATGAAATGCTCTCAGTTCCATTAAAAAAAAGGGCAGGTCACATTGCTGCTTCTTTTACAGTTCTTCAGAATTGTATGCAAGCTATACCTCTATAATGCCCTGTTTTGAAGTTGTTTGATGATAGAAATGCCATCATTTTGATGGAAGGATGCATTCACCTTTTCTGACATCACTCCAGAGGCTATGCATGTGGCCTGTGTCCCTTCTCCACACTGCAATCCAAAGGGAGCTTCAGAGCTGAATGAAATGGCAGGGCCACCACTGGATTTGCAGTCCTGCTGCTCATGCCAGCAGAAACTGCACCAAAAGGGAAGAGAGGAGGGGCAAGAGGGGCAAATTGCTCCATGGGTGAAGCCATCATATGATGGTATCTGGCCTGACTTGGGCTCCCGACTGGCAGAGCGATTTGGATGGGCTGCTCTGTTAAGTCATGATGCTCCCCCTGGCTGAGGTTTGGTATGCCCCCATGCTGTGCTTGTGCCCTGCCAACACATAACACATAGTGCTATAGATTGAATAAACTGTGGCAATGAGAAGAGGAGTGGGCCACCTTTCTCCCATCAACAGCTGGATTCTCTTGGAGTAATCTAACAGCAGAGGGTAGAATCAGAGATGCTTCATGCTTTTCTTTCCCCCCTCCTCCCCCCACCATCTTTTCCCTTACTGAGTGATGCTACCTCAGCTGGTTGAATCTTCCCTCCCCATAATTCCTGTGATGACTGAACTTGGGGGGTGCACTTCCATCAGAATCGTGGAAGAGGGAGGGGAGGTTTAAAACATTCTGCTCCTTGAGAAGTGGGGTGAACTGCCTCTCAGCATCCTAAGGCCCCACCTAATGGAGGGCAAGGAGGGAGCAGAGAGAGAGAAACAGGAACATTAAGGGTGAGAGCACCCAAGACCCTCCCACCAGTTCCACAACATCTTTGCCTGAGACAATCACCAGGGTGACCCACCTGTGACTGTTTAGGGTCTTTAATCAAGTATAGGGTAGTGGTCAGAGTGTTGGGCTAGGGATGGGGAGAGCAGGGTTCAAATCCCTCCTGCTCCATGGCACTCCTTGGGCAACACCAGGACACTCACTCTCTCACCATCTAACCTATAAGGCTCCTTGGAGGAAAGGTAAAAGATAAACATAATAGAAAGCAAATAGAATTGTATCTTTTGGAGCTAATCAAGGTCTAATGGAGGCATTTGAACCATTGGGCCACATCAAGTCCCAGCTGCAATAGAATTTAGTCAGAAGATGGAAAGCAGGAATTGAAGAGACCAGGTTGAAAACACACTTTTTTATTGAGGATTTGGTAGCTACATTGACAAATGATACAAACATGATTCCATGCATTCAAGAAGCATCTGATTCAGGACCAACTAGGGCTTTCCTGGTTTGCCTCTGCAGGAGTCATACACAGAAATGGTTATACAATAAAAGATTAAGGAAACCACAGAGTCTACCATATGGCAAAAGAAAAAAAACCCTCCCATAAGACATACCCCTGGCTTGTGCCAATATAGAGCAGGTAACAAGTCTCCAATAGGAAAAGTCAAAAAACAAAGTGATGCAACAGGCTGAGCCACAAAAAGCTTTTCAGTGCACATTCAATGCACACTTAAAGCACATGATAAAAACACCTTATTACAAAAAGCAGTGACTTATAGTATTGAATAATAGTAGGAGACATTCTAGTTAATAGATGGCAAGATATCCTCCTCATAGTATTAGCTAACTTCCCTGATTCTAAAAAGCATGCTGTATGTGATCAGCTTTAGCGGGGAAGCCTAACCCCTTAAATTAGAGGAGGGTCTCCTACTTCTCTGACCTAGCCAGGGGTCTTTTGCCGCCCTGGTTTTGCTGCGAGAGAGAAGTAGGGCCAATTCGGAGTGGGACAAATCCTGTTGGATACCACATGATGGTCACATTCTCAGAGCCCCCAGCTTGGGACTGCACACTCCTTGTAGCAGCAGGACGGCCACGGGGACTCTGAAGACCCTCTGCACCAGCAGACGACGGTGGAGCCAATGTGTTGGAGGCATCGGAGGAGTCACGGGATCTCTCAGAAGAGCTGACCTCTAGCTCGATCCCTTCCTGTGTTTCGCAGGTGGATCTCTTTCTACGCCAGAATATCTTCCAAGTGCGGTAAACAGCCAAGTAGAATATCACGCTAGCAGCAACTCCTCCACAAAACAAGGCCACCCTCTCCCATTCTGAAACAGAAGAAAGACTGATCAGTGCTTGTTTTGCTACCCATTTGCTCGAGAGTTCTGCTCAACGGGACAAACTGGACTCCCCAGGAATGGAGCAGGGGATTTTGACCCCCCAAAACTAGGAGGAGGGCGGGTATGGCTAGCATCCTAAGATAAAGTGTCTCAAACTGAAGCCATGCTTCCCATGTTTCACTTCCAGGAGTCAATACGCCAAGAAATAACGCATCTCCACCGAATACTGAGTACAGGAACCACCTTCCCCTCCTCCTTTAGGTATCAAGATAAACATCCTAACATCCTCATCTGAGAAGACTCCCTGGGACAAATCTTCCTATACGGGAGCAGCCTAGAAACCAGGGCACTCCGGACTTTTTCGGGAAAGTTGCCCACCCCCCACCCCGTGTACATATCTTGCCAAACTCTGTCGGAGCTACTTGCGGGGCCGTCAGCAAGCTAGTCCGCGCCGCGGCAACCCAGAGTCTTCTGCGCTTCAAGAGCGGGAAGGACAGAAATACGTTAGAAGGAAATGAGAACGAGCTGGGGAGCGGGGAACCCACGTCTAAAAGAGAGAGGACAGCAGATTCGCATGCAGAATTAGGCGTAGCGCGCAGGTAGTGTTCGCCCGAGGTAGGCTACTAAGAGATACAAAGGGAGGAGGTCGTCTTACGTGCCACTAGAAGGGAAGGAGGGCACTGCTCTGGTCCGCCGTCGGTGGGGCGCGCTGGGGAGCCCTCGGCGAGCTCTTCGAAAGAGCAGTTGCGCGTCTGGTCGCAGGTCCCGCAGCAGAACTTGACTTCGGAGCCGTCGGTTTGCCCCGTGCACTGGAAAACTTCCACCCGCGGCGGCTCCGTCCCGTACAGCCACTTGGAGCACGTCGATCCATTGGTCTCGCTCAGCGTCCAGGAGTCTTCGGTGGGAGCAGGGACCGTGCTCTGGGTCTCGCCACAACAAGGCAGAAGGCGCAGCAGCAGCAGAAGAGCGAAGAGCAGAGCACACTTCATGGCGGCGGAACTCTCAGCTGGGCTCACCTCGAGGAATCGACTGACTCTCTCCCAGCAAGCGAGTGAAGTCTGGCTGGCTGGTAAATCCCGCCCAACACAAGGACAGGTCCGTCCCACTCAAGCGCAGCCAGTCAGAGACAGGGTCCCGGTATCAAACTTCCTCTGATAAAGGCTGCATGGGCGCCGTCTCCGCTGGGGCGGCCCCGATTCTGGCTGCACAAGCGCTCCGAACAAAAGTTTACACGGGGGGGGGGGCAGACCCTTGGTTGATCTCCCTGGGTTTCCTCTCCGCTATCCGACAACTTTTCTCTGGGCTTTCAAAAGGGGGGCGGTGGGTGGAACATTCCAGTCCTTGCCCGAGGATTGAATCAGCGATCCTGTGCCTTCAACGCAGGTGCTCTAGTACGGAGAGCTGGTGGGATTTAGGGGCATCGAAACGCTCCCTTCCCGCCAGAAGCTCCAGAAGCGGAATGAAATTAGTCTCCTTCCCAGTTCTTTGGGGGGGGGGTATCCTCAGGCGTCTACCCAAGCTTACTCAGGAGTAACAGAACAAACTTAGTTGGTCTCTATTAGCCAAAATACACGTTTGAGTTACAAACAAACGGAGCTTGAAGATATATACTCACAAGAAAAACTCCGTCTAGACGCATCACTCTTTAGAAAAGCAGCTGGCTCTGCCGCTCCAAGCCTGGACGGACCACTCATAAGTCTCCGTTATTCAGAGGCGCTTCTTAAGGGGCAGTGTGGTGCAGTGGTCAGAATGCTGTCCCATGACCCTGAGGCAGTCAGTTTCTCTCAATTTAACCCACCTTGCAGGGTTGTTATGAAGGTAGAATTGAGGTGGAAAGAATTATGCAGAATAATAGAATTGTAGAGTTGGAAGGGACCACGAGGGTCATCTAGTCCAACCCCTTGCAAAGCAGGAACTCTGCCTTTAACTCATTGAAGTAGCAAAGCATATACTTAAAATAAATACATTCATTGAACACATAGAAATCAGTATTGAACCAATTTGGAATGGTTCCTGACTCTCTTTCAAGCATATCTTCTACTTACTTGGTATTAAGCGCCATTCAGATATTTGGCAATTACTTGGGACATCTTTAAATATTTGAAGGGATGTCACAATCAGGATGCTGTAAGCTCATTTTGTGCTTACAGAGGGTAGGATCCAAACCAATGGATTCAAATTAGAAGTAAACAATAGGAGTAACTTTGTTAATGGAGGAGCTGTTAAACAGCGCAGCGGATTTCTTTGGAGGGTGGTGGAGGTTTTTAAACAGAGGTTGGGTGCCCAATTGTGAGAGGTTATTTAGCTGTGATTCCTGCATTGCAGGGGGTTGGATGAGATAACCATTGGGCTTTTCTTCCAACTCTACAGTTCTATTTCTGACAGTTCTCATCTATGCTGCCATTTCCTGGATGGCTCCCTCCCTCATTAGGCCATGTTGCTTTCAAATGTTGAGCACATTACTGCCACTTTCTATGGGAATGTTAGGGATGTGGATTAGGATATATTATTAGATAGATCCTATCCAAGCTTGTGTTAGCAAGCTTCCAATATCAGCAGAGTGACATTCCCCTTTTGTGCGCAGCAAAGCATGTGCGTTAGATTCGCTAGAATCTCTATAACAATATTACACTTTATAGTTCAATATTACACTTCCTGGCAAAGGTCCCCTTTGTCCCTCTTAAAAGAAATACACAACACAGTGTTTATAAAATAAGATAGAGTTTACTTACAGTTTCATCCTGAGTTACAGCATAATCTCAGAAAGGCAGGCTTGCTTAGAAAAGTTACAAGTATATATACATCTAGAGACTACTTAGTAAAGTAAGACTCCATTTGGTCTCACTCTTGGCTGCAGGCCTAGAGTGAGAACCATGCTAACTAGAGATTCTCTTGAGATGTGTTCCCATCGAAGGAGGAAGTAGCTAAGAGAGAGAGTGATTGCAGGCGAGGGCTTTTGTCTAATCCAACTCATTTGCATGTCTGAGG
Organism: Zootoca vivipara; assembly: GCF_965207765.1. Lineage (NCBI taxonomy): Eukaryota > Metazoa > Chordata > Lepidosauria > Squamata > Lacertidae > Zootoca > Zootoca vivipara. The sequence continues at coordinate 27,086,339 of NC_142585.1, read as the reverse complement.
GAACAGGAACTGACCTGTAGTCAGGTGTCCCTCCAGGTGAGTTCCTGTTAGTGGACACTCTAGGAACTGTTGTGACTTGTCTGCCCCAGTGTTCCATCCCACAAACCCCTTCTCAGGCAATTCACAACATTCATTACATACAAAACAAAACATAAGCAACTTTATTCAACCACCCAAGAGTCCCAGCTTGACACGCAGGTTCTGGAAACTCTGTCTTGGCAGGGGTTTTGTTAGGATGTCTGCTGTCATCTCCGATGTGCAGCAGTACGACAGTTCGACAAGTCCATCTTGTATCATCTGGCGAACGTAGTGGTACCTGACCCCAATGTGTTTTGAGCGTGCTAGGAACTTCTCATTCTGCGCCAGCTTTAGACAGCTTTGGTTGTCCTCCAGCAGGCTTATAGGTTCCTTTCTCTCCACGCCAAAGTCTGTTAGGAGTTGGTCCAGCCAGGAAATCTCTCTGCACGCTTCTGTAGCCGCAACATATTCCGATTCTGTAGACGATAAAGCTATACATTTCTGTTTATAACTGCCCCATGTGATAGCTCCGCCCCCATACATAAAGACATGCCCGCTTGTGGATTTATAATCAGAATTATCACCCGCCCAGTCAGCATCAGTGTACCCAATGAGCTTAGGGTCACTGACAGCTGGTAACTTTAATTTACAATCCATTGTACCCTTAAGATATCGAACCACCCTCTTCACACCAACCCAATCATGCTCAGTGGGACTACTCACTTTCCTGCTGAGAATCCCTACTGCATTGGCTAAATCAGGTCTGCACGTGGTAACTAAATACAAAAGTTTACCAATCGCTGACCGGTACTCTGTGTTGTCTGGCAGCAGCTTCGAATCCTCTTGGTTCTTTAAGAAGTCTGTAGCCATCGGGGTGTCGACGGGTTTTGCATCCTGCAATTGCATACTCTCCAACAGTTCAATTATCTTTTGCTTCTGATTGAGTAGAAATGAACCATCCTGTTCTCTTTCCACTTGAATCCCGAGGTAATACTCAACTGGTCCTAATTCCTTCACTTGCACTTCCTTGTTGAGGTGCTGGACTACATTTTTATAATCCCTGTCATTTGACGTTGCGATTAAAAGGTCGTCAACGAAGGCAAGAATATAAGAAAATTGTCCATTACTCTGCTTAGTGTACAAACACTTGTCAGCTTCACCTTGCTTGTACCCAAGTTTCACCAGCATTCCATGCAATTTCAAGTTCCAGGCTCTGGCTGCTTGTTTTAAACCATACAGTCCCTTTTGAAGCTTGCAAACCAAATGTGCCTCATTTGGCTTTATAAAACCTTTAGGCTGCTTCATGTAAATTTCTTCAGAAATTTCCCCATGCAAAAACGCAGTAGCTATATCGATGTGTTTCACCTCCATCCCTTTAGATGCTGCGATGCTTAAAAGTAATCTTACGCTACTGTATCTCACTGTCGGTGCAAAGACTTGGTCATAGTCGTGGCCATATTGCTGTGAAAAACCTTGTGCCACTAGTCTTGCTTTGTAACGTTGCACCTCCCCTTCTGAACCCCTTTTAACCTTGAACACCCATTTGCTCCCAATTGCTTTCTTACCAGCAGGCAATTCTGTGAGTGTCCAGGTCTTGTTCTTGTGCAGTGCGTCAATCTCCTCCTGCGCGGCTTTCCTCCAGAGACTGGCTTCGGTGGCTGGCATCTGCTCTACCTCTTCCCAAGTGGAAGGTTCTGGTGGAGACGCCGACCCTGCAAAGTAGGACAGTCGTAGTGGCGGAACGCCCTTGTTGGTTCTGGATGAGCATCTGACCTCTGGTTGTGCAACCGCATCAGCATCCTCATCCTCCTCCAACGCTGGCATGTCCACGTACAGCTCCTCCTCTTCGTCTCTGGTGCCGCCAGGGGTCTGGACCTCTGCGTCTTCTGGGGTGTCGCCTGTAGGGGGTGTTGTGACACTAGAAGGTATATTAGTTCCTTGTGCTAAAGGAAAACTTATAAACTCTTCATCTGGTGACTCTCTAGAACAGTCAATAACAGTGTTCTTTGTATCAAACTTTCCTAGTTCATCAAAATGAACCACATGGTATGGGTCTACTCTGCCACTCTTTGGATCTAGAACTCTATATCCCTTTCCTCCAGGAGCATATCCAACCAGGATACCTGCTTTTGCTCTGGAGTCAAGCTTGTGTCTGCGCTCTTTGGGCACGTGGTAATAACAGACACTTCCAAACACACGTATGTGCTGCAGACTTGGGACTCTCCCGTGCCAAAGTTCAAATGGTGTGCGTTCTGCACCCTTTGTAGGCAATCTGTTTTGCAAATAAATCGCCGTATTCGCCGCTTCACCCCATAGCTTCTGTGACAAGTTGGCCTCTTTTAACATGCACCTTGTCATCTCCATAATAGACCTAAACTTTCTCTCAGCAATGGAGTTCTGTTGAGGCGTGTAAGCAACTGTAGTTACATGTGCTATGCCTTCTTGTGCCATGATGGCCTTCATCTGCCGTGAGCAAAACTCTCCACCATTATCCGAAATTAAGGTGGAAGGAGCTCTCTGGAATTTGTTCTTCACCATGTTTAAGTACAGTTTGAACAATTCCGGTGTCTGATTCTTTTCCTCTAGAAAATATCCAACACAATATCTTGAGAAGTCATCTATAAATATCAGAATGTACTTATTGTTTCCTAGGGAAGGTACATTCAGCGGACCACATAGGTCAGTATGAACAGTGTCCATGACTTTTGTGCTTCTCTTCTCTGTACAACGTGGGAAGGAAGGCTTGACTGCCTTTTCAGTTATGCAAGTTGTACAGTTTGGCATTGGTGTACTGCAATTCTTTACCTGTAGACCTTTTACCAGATTTTCCTTCTGCATTTTCAGGATAAGGTTGGTATCCCTGTGTCCAAGCCTTTTGTGCCAGAGTTCCAGATCTGGTTGATCCTTTCTGCTGGGTTGTGCAACCCTTGCAGACTCATTCTCTGAAATATCAATCTCATACACATCATTGATTAGTTTGGCTTGAATAAACACTTCACCATCTTTTATCACATTGCATTGTCCATTTTTAAATATAATTTCAAAACCTTTCTTGTCCAAGCTAGACACACTTATTAGATTACAGTTCATCTTTGGTGCATACTTAACATTACTCACTGTAGTATCAAAAGACTCATTGTTCACTTTGAAATTCAAGTTCAAAGATCCTGCACCTATTGACTTTATAACATTTCCATCAGCAATTTCAATTTCAGACTGTTTATTAGTGTCTATTTCATTGAAATATTCCCTTTTATAACAGAAGTGGCTGCTTGCTGCACTGTCCAGAAGCCACTTATTGCGCTTTCCTTCACAGCTCTGGAAAGCTACATTTCTTTCTTGCAATATCATTGCACGCCCACGACCCCCCTTCTTTTCGCCTTTTGGTGGAAAGGGGCGGGATTTATTCCTAGGTGCCCGGCATTCCTTCGCCATGTGCCCTTTTAAATTGCAGTTAAAGCAAATTATTTCCTTTGGCGTTTGTCTGGACCTTTGAAAATGCTTGGAAGCATAATTAGTGTCCTTTCTCCCTGTATTCCTTTCTGAAGAATCAAGGTAATCTCTGCATTCCTCTCTCAAATGATCAATCAGTTCTTCAAAAGTCAGGTCCTTTTTGTGATCCATGCAACTCTTGAATGAACTGAAGCTTGGTCCTAGAGATGCTATCAAAAATGAAACCTTTGTTTCTTCATCAAGGGCTTTAGTAGTAAGATCAATCCTCTGAACAATTTCACTAAATTTGCTGATATGGTCAGTGAATTCTTCTCTTGAATTCATCCTCAGCGCAGTTAATTTGCTCATCAAATTCCTGTAGGAGTTCTTAGTAGATGCTCCATACCTGCGCTCAATATCTTTTAAGATTTTAGCTGCATCATCTTTGCTATTAACTGATGTTAGATGCCTGTTGCGAAGTCCACTCAAAATTATGTATCTGGCCTCGCTGTTCATGCGTTTCCAACTTGCTATCTTAGCTAAATCCTCTGCTGTTGTGCCAGTAGGCATAGGTTTTTCAATGGCATCCAAAACATTCCTTGCATCTAAAAATGCTATCAGGCGTTGTTTCCAAAATACATAATTGTCATCATCTAGAGCCATGAATCCTGGCTTAACTCCACTATCAAAATCTGCAAAAGCCATCTTGGAATCTCAAAATTCTAAAAATTTCTCAAAATTCAAAAATTTGCCAAAAATTCCAAAATCAAAATCTCTAAAAATATCTCAAAATGCAAAATAATCTTCACTGCCTCTGAGTTCTCAGTGCTGTAAACTCTGAGGGAGGGGAGGGGTAGCTAATCCCCTAGGCACACTGGAGAACAATAGACCATGTGCTCACCAGGAAGTTCTAACTGAAAAAATCCTACTCAGTTCAAAATCACAATCCAAAGCAATCCTTCAAAAATACACAAAAATACGCAGTCCTGGGCCGTAATAACCCTTTATGGGAATGTTAGGGATGTGGATTAGGATATATTATTAGATAGATCCTATCCAAGCTTGTGTTAGCAAGCTTCCAATATCAGCAGAGTGACATTCCCCTTTTGTGCGCAGCAAAGCATGTGCGTTAGATTCGCTAGAATCTCTATAACAATATTACACTTTATAGTTCAATATTACACTTCCTGGCAAAGGTCCCCTTTGTCCCTCTTAAAAGAAATACACAACACAGTGTTTATAAAATAAGATAGAGTTTACTTACAGTTTCATCCTGAGTTACAGCATAATCTCAGAAAGGCAGGCTTGCTTAGAAAAGTTACAAGTATATATACATCTAGAGACTACTTAGTAAAGTAAGACTCCATTTGGTCTCACTCTTGGCTGCAGGCCTAGAGTGAGAACCATGCTAACTAGAGATTCTCTTGAGATGTGTTCCCATCGAAGGAGGAAGTAGCTAAGAGAGAGAGTGATTGCAGGCGAGGGCTTTTGTCTAATCCAACTCATTTGCATGTCTGAGGGAACAGGAACTGACCTGTAGTCAGGTGTCCCTCCAGGTGAGTTCCTGTTAGTGGACACTCTAGGAACTGTTGTGACTTGTCTGCCCCAGTGTTCCATCCCACACTTTCTGCAGTCCTTGCCTCCCACTTCTGCAGTCCTTGCCTCCCACTTGAAAGGAAGCACATTACTGCCACTTTCTGCAGTCCTTGCCTCCCACTTGAAAGTGTGGGGCTCTGCAATTGATCACAATCAACCTTGGTTAGCCTCACTGTCTCTTAATCTCAGGATCATGGGTTGCAGGGGCAGAGGGGGCAGTCTGTCCCGGGTGTCATCCCTGAGGGGGATGACAAAATCCCCGCTGGGCAGATTGCCATGCTGCCCCCGTGGGTGCCGATCACTCCCCTGGACGCCGATCGCCGCGCCGCGCCGCTCCCTGGACATCGATCGCCCACAAGGGGCACCGATTGCTACACCAATCACCCCCCTGGGCACCAATTGCTGTGCTGCTCACCCCCAATGGGCGCTGATTGTTGCCCCTATTGCCTCCCTGAGTGCCGATCGCCATGCCGATCACCCCCCTGGGCAACTTGCCCCACCCACCCCAGCTGCACGGCATGTGTGCTGCTATGGGTGCCAGAGAGGCTAGCTCTGCCACTGATGGGTTCAAGCCCCATGTTGGGCAAAAAAATTCCTACATTGTAGGGGGTTGGACTAGATGGCCATTGGGTTCCCTTCTGACTCTGCAATTCTTTGCTTCTATGCCAGGGGTCCCCAAACTAAGGCCGGGGGCCGTATGCAGCTCAATCGCCTTCTAAATCCTGCCTGTGGGTGGTCCGGGAATCAGCATGTTTTTACATGAGCAGTGTGTGCCCTTTTATTTAAAATGCATCTCTGGGTTATTTGTGGGGCATAGGAATTCGTTCATATTTTTTTTCTTTCAAAATATAGTCTGGCTACCCACAAGGTCTGAGGGACAGTGGACCGGCCCCCTGCTGAAAAAGTTTGCCCCTGATGTCTCTGCTTTTTAAGATGCTGTTTAGGTTTGTCATTGCAGCAGGCGTCTTTTAATTTCATGACTGCTGTCACCATCTGCAGTGATCAGATGGTGGATGCCTTCCGACCTGAGGGGCTCATCTTGGGTAAGGGGCTTAACATTGGGTTATAATAGATAAAGGACCTCCAGGTTCCTAGGCTATTCCTGCATGTTTGACCTGTATGCTGATTTCTTTGTCCTTTAAAGTTTAGCCGGACACAGTATTAACTTGCAACCCACTTACAACTTCCTCCCTTTCACACTTCAGGATGAGTGTTCATCTTGGTTCTGTTGTCAGAGAACAAGCATGGTTGGCTTGGTTTTCTCTAGACCAATTTGAGATGGGGATTGTATGCTAATGGTGTATATGATACTGATTTTTCAGAACCCCAGAGTTAATGTGTGACCCAATCCCTCCAGAAGGGTGACACAAATGTGGAACTTTGGCACAGAAAACCTGGCCACTGAGACATCAAAGCCATTATGGCTAGACAGTACTGCACAAGGAACTTGAAAGAAGAGTAAAGGTAACTCAGGATGTGTCCATAACCAAAAAGTGTGTGAACTACATTACTACTGGGAAAAGGTAAAACCTTCTTTTCCTCCATGCACAGAGCAAAGTACTACAGTACTTGATGTGGATCACACACTAAAATATGTTTTCCACTTAATGTTCCCTCACAATGGAAAATTAAGCACCACCTAATTTTCTTAGAGGGACCCAGGTGGCGCTGTGGGTTAAACTACAGAGCCTAGGGCTTGCTGATCAGAAAGTCAGCGGTTTGAATCCCTGTGATGTGGTGAGCTCCCGTTGCTCGGTCCCAGCTCCTGCCAACCTAGCAGTTCGAAAGCACGTCAAAATGCAAGTAGATAAATAGGAACCGCTACAGCGGGAAGGTAAACGGTGTTTCCTTGTGCTGCTCTGGTTCACCAGAACCATGCTGGCCACATGACCCAGAAGCTATACGCCGGCTCCCTCGGCCAATAATGCGAGATGAGCGCGCAATTATTACCTTTACTTTTAATTACCTTTACTTTTAATTTTCTTAGATGCTTTCCTCAAGATAAAATGTTGCATATATTCTTAAGGAGAGATGTGAAACCATGGAGATGTTCAGAAAATACCTCACCATGGTGAACAACAAGTTCAAGAAGAAACCCAAAATTTTCATGAGCAACAATGGTGGTGAGTACACTTCACACCACATGAGAAACCTCTTGGAAGAGGAAGGCATTACACAGCTGAGGAGGGCACCCTACACCCTGCAACAGAACTCAGATAGAAAGTTTTTGGTAAGTGATACAAATCTCCCCAAACACATGTGGAGAGACACTGTTTCCACTGCAGTGTACCTGCAAACATACTGCCTACTAAGGGAGCTACACACTTGTGCGATGTAACTCACTGGTGCAGTTAAGTACAACATTACCTGTTTTGCTAGAGTGGACATGCAGGGGATGTTGGTCCAGCCACTTGAACTTCCTGTTACACCGGGCTGGAGCATTCTTCTTTTGCATGTGATGAAATAGGTGGGTGTGACCTTTCCAGACCTGGTAAAAGGCCATGTCACGTAGCCACCTCCCTTCTTCCTCTGTTTCTTTTTCGTCCTGCCTGCTTCCTGCTTCACCTGGACTGCACTGCTGGCTCTCAGCCAGAAGTCCCTGGGTTATCTCCCAAATGGGGTAAACCTAATTGTACTTATTTGTAACCGCAAGCCTTAAGCCTGCCTTCAGGGATCACATTGTGCTCTGTCTGATTGTGAGTAAACTTCTTTTTGTTACTTACGAATAAGACTGTTGTGTCTTTATTCTTTTAGGAGGGATTCAAGCAATCTTACCAGGAATAATAGAACTTAAGAGATTCTAATGAGTCTGCAACCAGCTTCCTGCTGTGTAATAGGGGAATGCACTCTGCTACCGTGTTTCTCCAAAAATAAGACACCATCTTATATTTATTTTTCCTCAAAAAAACGAACTATGGCTTATTTTCAGGGGGTGTCTTATTTCCCCCCCTCCTCCTCCTCCTGCTGCTGCGCCTATCACTATGGCTTATTTTCGGGGTATGGCTTAAATTACTTGAATGCTTAAAAATCCTGCTATGGCTTATTTTATGGGTATGTCTTAAAATATGAGAAACAGGGTATATGAAGAAACTTGCTAGCATGAGCTGGGAAGGATAAAATTAATAAATATATCCTCTCCTGCTACCCACAACATTCCCATAACACTCACCTTTTGAACTTCAGCATGCAAGAACATATGTGACACCCCCCCCTCCCTTGGGCAAAAACCAGACTCCAGAGCAGAACTAGGAATTGTGGGAGGATATGCTTCTGGAGGCAAAGGATACAGAATTTTAGACTTAAAGATGGGAGAGATCAGAGTAAGTAAGACATGTAGTTCATTTTGATGAATGGTGCAAAGCTGATAAGAGGAAGAATCACAAGCTCTTGGGTGCTTCCCAAAACAGGTATACAGAGGTATCTCGGTTTAAGAACAGTCTGGTTTAAGAGCAATTTGGTTTACAAACTCTGCAAAACTGGGAATAGTGTCCCGGTTTGAGACCTTTACCTTGGTCTAAGAATGGAATCCGAACGGTGGAAGGGCACTGGCGGCAGGAAGCCTCATTAGGGAAAGCACATCTCGATCTAAGAACTGTTTTGGTTTAAGAACGGACTTCTGGAATGGATTAAGTTCATAAACCGAGGTACCACTGTATGTCAGTCCAGATCTGTTTCCTACTGCACAGCATCCAGACGGAGCCATGAAGAGGAAGTAGAAGCAGAGGGTCAGGCTCCCAGCTTCTTCTTCTTCTTCTTCTTCTTCTTCTTCTTCTTCTTCTTCTTCTTCTTCTTCTTCTTCTTCTTCTATCACTCATAGCCGAGTAAGATTGTCTTCCATAAACACAGTTTTAACAATGAGTCCGTAAGTGACTGTGGAGGCCAATTCTGGATCCACATGTTTGAGTGTCTTCAGAGCCCATGACACCTTTGGTAAAGGCTGTTCTCCAATTGGCGCACTCACAGGCAAGTGTTTCCCAATTGTTGGTGTTTATACTCTATTTTTAAAAATTTGCCTTGAGACAGTCTTTAAACCTCTTTTGTTGACCACAAGCATTACGCTTTCCATTTTTAAGTTTGGAATAGAGTACCGTAGTTGCTTTGGAAGATGATAATCAGGCATCTGCACAACATGACCAGTCCAACAAAGTTGATGTTGAAGAATCATTGCTTCAACACTGGTGATCTTTGCTTCTTCCCAAGTGATGTGTAAAAATTTTCACCTGTCTTCCCAAGTGATGTGTAAAAATTTTCGGAGACACCGTTTATGGAATCTTTTTAGGAGTTGGAGATGGCATTTATAAGTGGTCCACATTTCGCAAACATACAGTAAGGTTGGTAGTACAATAGCTTTCTAAACAAGCATTTTGGTTTCCCTGAGAATGTCCCAGTCCTCACTTTGCACTTCAATCAGGAGAAAGACGCACTCACAGAGCTCAGGCGAAGCTGGATTTCGGCATCAATGTTGGCCCTTGTGGAAAGATAACTGCCCAGGTAGGAGAAGTGATAAACATTTTCCAATGTTAAACCATTGAGTTGGATTTCTGACACTGCAGAGGGGTTATTTTGTACTTGTTGGTGTAGCACTTTCATTTTTGGAATGTTGAGTGATAGGCCAAGCTTTTTGTAAGCTTCTGCAAAGATATTTAGGATGGTTTGGAGGTCATCCTCTGGGCGTGCACACACTACGTTGTCATCAGCATACTGAAGCTCTATGGCAGAAGTTAAGGTAACCTTACTCTTCACTTTCAGCCTGCTCAGATTAAAGAGCTTTCCATCTGCTTGATATATGATTTCTACTCCAGTGGGGAGTTTCCCTTCAACAAAGTGTAGTATCATGGCAATGAAAATAATGAATAGAGTTGTGGTGACAGCACAACCCTGTTTAACACCTGATCTCACTGTGAATGGTTCACTTTGAGAGCCATTGTTATCTGCGATTGTTGCTGTCATATTATCATGGAGGAGCCAAATGATGTTCACAAATTTATTTGGGCAGCCACCAAGATTCTCCTAGACCGCAAGATCTGCACAATCCCTAGAGCTTTCTACCTGGAAAGAGAGAGCAGATGTCAGCCACTGAAGCGTAGCCATCAAAGGATGCTGAGCAGGAAGAAATAGATGCAATGCACCAGAGAAAAACCTGGATCTTTACTGACCGACTTCCTGGGAAGAGGGTGATAGGCAGAAAATTGGTTTTTTAAAGTAAAACAAGTAAAACAATCCCCTTCATGGATCAATGCCTTGTCGTGGCGAAGGGGCTTGAATAACTCAGAGAAGCTATGAGCTATGCCATGCAGGGCCACCCAAGATGGACAGGTCATAGTGGAGAGTTTTGACTAAACGTGATCCACCTGGAGAAGGAACTGGCAAGCCACTCCAGTATCCCTGCCAAGAAAACTCCATGGACAAAGACAACAGGCATATAAAAGTTATGACGCTGGAAGATGAGCCCCTCAGGTCGGAAGGCGTCCAACATGCTACTGAGGAAGAGCGGAGGACAAGTACAAGTAGATTCAGAGCTGATGAAGCGGCTGGGCCAAAGCCGAAAGGACGCTCAGTTGCGGATATGCCTGGAAGCGAAAGGAAAGTCCGATGCTGTAAAGAAAAATATTGCATAGGAATTTGGAATGTAAGAACCATGAATGGAGGTAAGCTGGATGTGGTCAAAAATGAGATGACAAGAATAAATATCGACATCCTGGGCATCAGTGAACTAAAATGGAAGGGAATGGGCGAATTCAGTTCGGGTGACTATCATATCTACTACTGTGGGCAAGAATCCTGTAGTAGAAATGGAGTGGCCCTCATAGTCAACAAAAGAGTGGCAAAAGCTGTAATGGGATGCAATCTCAAAAATGACAGAATGATCTCGATACGAATCCAAGGCAGACCTTTTAACATCACAGTAATCCAAGTTTATGCACCAACTACCGGAGCTGAAGAAAGTGAAATTGACCAATTCTATGAAGACCTACAACACCTTCTAGAAATGACACCAAAGAAGGATGTTCTTCTCATTACAGGGGATTGGAATGCTAAAGTAGGGAATCAAGAGATAAAAGGAACAACTGGCAAGTTTGGCCTTGGAGTTCAAAATGAAGCAGGGCAAAGGCTAATAGAGTTCTGTCAAGAGAACAAGCTGGTCATCACAAACACTCTCTTCCAACAACACAAGAGACGACTCTACACATGGATATCACCAAATGGGCAGCATCGAAATCAGATTGATTATATTCTCTGCAGCCAAAGATGGAGAAGCTCTATACAATCAGCAAAAACAAGACCTGGAGCTGACTGTAACTCAGATCATCAGCTTCTTATAGCAAAATTCCAGCTTAAACTGAAGAAAGTAGGAAAAACCACTGGGCCAGTAAGATACAATCTAAATCAAATCCCTTATGAATACACAGTGGAAGTGAGGAACAGGTTTAAGGATTTAGATTTGGTGGACAGAGTGCCTGAAGAACTATGGATGGAGGCTCGTAACATTATACAGGAGGCAGCAACGAAAACCATCCCAAGGAAAAGGAAATGCAAGAAAGCAAAATGGCTGTCCAACGAGGCCTTACAAATAGCGGAGGAGAGGAGGCAAGCAAAATGCAAGGGAGATAGGGAAAGATACAGGAAACTGAATGCAGATTTCCAAAAAACAGCAAGGAGAGACAAGAGGGTCTTCTTAAATGAGCAATGCAAAGAAATAGAGGAAAACAATAGAATGGGGAAAACCAGAGATCTGTTCAAGAAATTTGGAGATATGAAAGGAACATTTCGTACAAAGATTACCATAATCAAGGACAAAAGTGGTAAGGACCTAACAGAAGCAGAAGACATCAAGAAGAGGTGGCAAGAATACACAGAGGAATTATACCAGAAAGACATGGAGGTTTCGTACACCCCAGGTAGTGTGGTTGCTGACCGTGAGCCAGACATCTTGGAGAGTGAAGTCAAATGGGCCTTAGAAAGCACTGCTAATAACAAGGCCAGTGGAAGTGATGATATTCCAGTTGAACTATTAAAATTTTTAAAAGATGATGCTGTTAAGGTGCTACACCCAATATGCCAGCAAGTTTGGAAAACTCAGCAATGGCCAGAGGATTGGAGAAGATCAGTCTACATCCCAATTCCAAAGAAGGGCAGTGCCAAAGAATGCTCCAACTACCGCACAATTGCGCTCATTTCACACGCTAGCAAGGTTATGCTTAAAATTCTACAAGGCAGGCTTAGGCAGTATGTGGACCGAGAACTCCCAGAAGTGCAAGCTGGATTTCGAAAGGGCAGAGGAACCAGAGACCAAATAGCAAACATGCGCTGGATTATGGAGAAAGCTAGAGAGTTCCAGAAAAACGTCTACTTCTGCTTCATTGACTATGCAAAAGCCTTTGACTGTGTCGACCACAGCAAACTATGGCAAGTTCTTAAAGAAATGGGAGTGCCTGATCACCTCATCTGTCTCCTGAGAAATCTCTATGTGGGACAAGAAGCTACAGTTAGAACTGGATATGGAACAACTGAGTGGTTCAAAATTGGGAAAGGAGTACGACAAGGTTGTATATTGTCTCCCTGCTTATTTAACTTATATGCAGAATTCATCATGCGAAAGGCTGGACTAGATGAATCCCAAGCCGGAATTAAGATTGCCGGAAGAAATATCAACAACCTCAGATATGCAGATGACACAACCTTGATGGCAGAAAGCGAGGAGGAATTAAAGAACCTTTTAATGAGGGTGAAAGAGGAGAGCGCAAAATATGGTCTGAAGCTCAACATCAAAAAAACCAAGATCATGGCCACTGGTCCCATCACCTCCTGGCAAATAGAAGGGGAAGAAATGGAGGCAGTGAGAGATTTTACCTTCTTGGGCTCCTTGATCACTGCAGATGGTGACAGCAGTCACGAAATTAAAAGACGCCTGCTTCTTGGGAGGAAAGCAATGACAAACCTAGACAGCATCTTAAAAAGCAGAGACATCACCTTGCAGACAAAGGTACGTATAGTTAAAGCTATGGTTTTCCCAGTAGTGATGTATGGAAGTGAGAGCTGGACCATAAAGAAGGCTGATCGCCGAAGAATTGATGCTTTTGAATTATGGTGCTGGAGGAGACTCTTGAGAGTCCCATGGACTGCAAGAAGATCAAACCTATCCATTCTTAAGGAAATCAGCCCTGAGTGCTCCCTGGAAGGACAGATCGTGAAGCTGAGGCTCCAATACTTTGGCCACCTCATGAGAAGAGAAGAATCCTTGGAAAAGACCCTGATGTTGGGAAAGATTGAGGGCACTAGGAGAAGGGGACGTCAGAGGACAAGGTGGTTGGACAGTGTTCTCGAAGCTACGAACATGGGTTTGACCAGGCTGCGGGAGGCGGTGCAGGACAGGAGTGCCTGGCGTGCTATGGTCCATGGGGTCACGAAGAGTCGGACACGACTAAACGACTAAACAACAACAACAAGGTGTAGAAGGGAAGTTCAATGCTTCAAAGCAAGAGTCACAAATGGCTACTTGCAAAAGCATGGAGAAGACTGTGAGGAAACCTTTGCTCCTGTAGTCAGATACACAACAAACAGAACACTTTAAGCACAGCAATCTCAAAACAAATGGAAGTGAGGCACATTGACATTAAGACTACTACATTTTTGCATGAGGAGATCTCAGAGGAGGAGATCTACATGGAACAGTCCAAGGGTTTTGTTAAACCCAGTGAAGCCTCTTTAGTATGTAAGCTTCAGAAGGGGTTATATGGACTGAAACATGCTCTTAGGGCATGGAATGATCACAGCAGAGAGACTCATGTGGACAAAGATGGGAAGGCTTGTTATTGATTAATATGGAGAAATGATTATTGAAGTCATTGCAGACAATGTTGCTATGTTTGATTAGAGGAAAAACTATTGCCGACATGCATTAATAATCCTAATTAGAGAACACCCTTTTAGCCTTTTTATGTAGAAAGGAAAATGATTAATCTGTTTGGTTTTGAATAAGGGACAATATTGCCTAACAGAAAGTAGATCAGTTGGGTGTTATTCTAGGGCAGTGATGGCGAACCTATGACCATAGCTGCCAAGTTATCCCCCTTTTTAAGGGATTTTCCCTTATGCTGAATAGGCTTCCTCGTGAGAAAAGGGAAAACTTGGCAGCTATGCCTACGACACGCATGTCAGATGTGACACGCAGAGCCCTCACTGCTGGCACGCGCATCACGCTGTTGTTGTTGTTGTTGTTTTCCCCCATTTGTTCTCCTGCTCCTCCTCACGCTACAGCTTGTCTCCGCTGTTAAAACCCAGATCCTTTTTGTTGTTGTTGTTGTTGTTGTTCCTGGTAGCCAGAGATTGTGTTCAGCGATTGGTCTTTTTTTCAATTTGCCGAGTCAGTGGCTGCTTCTGATTGGGTGCAACAGGTTCATTTTTTAACCCTTTCTGTGCTGCTTTTTTGGCGCTTTGGCAGACTATGTCAGTGCTGTGTGTTAGTTCCAGCAAAGGTATTATTTGTCATTTATTTCTGTTCTCTTCCCCCCCAAAAAGCGCAGCAGCTTTTGGGCGCCCCCCCAAAAAAGCAAAGTAATTTTTGCGTGCCCCCCAAAACTCCAAAACTTTGGTCAGCAGCTCCCCCAAAAAGCTCAACAACTCTGGGCACTTTGTGATAAATAAGGGTTTTTTGGTTTGGTTTGGTTTGGTTTGATTAAATAATTAGTTTTTGGTTTATTAAATACAGTTATATATTACAGTTATACATTTTTGTTATTTAAACTATAAATATTGTGACATTATGGTTTTCTCGAAATGACACACCACCGGAGCTATGCTCGGTTTTTTGGCGAATTTTGACACACCAAGCTCAAAAGGTTGCCCATCACTGTTCTAGGGTGAATATTCTGAATAATTTTTGTATGTAACTTACATACAGAGAATCAAGTCCTTTAAAAAAATTCTCTTCTCTTATTTTCCTTTACTTTTTCTTCCATTTTTCTTTTGTTCTTCCTTTGGTATTGTCTTTTCTCTTTGTTTTTGTTTAGATTAGGTTGTTTTATTTTATTGCATTATGAAAAAGCTTCAATTAAATCTCCCCCCCCCAGTTCTTTTTAAAAGTTCTTTTTCCCATCTCATAATATCTAGGGAACCAAACTGAAAGGGAGAAAGATGGATCATTCCTTCTAAGACAGAAGCAGAAGGTCACTTGACAGTCTTAAACCATCCTATCACCAGACTTATGGCCACTGATTTTCTAATCTTAAGAATCAAGTTGAATCTGAACTATTTATTGCCTGTCAACAACCAGTACAAGTCAGCAAGAGGGAAACCTTTGTACAGTACTTGATAAGTCCACTCACCCCCTTTTGGGGTGCAGTGGAATTGCAGGATGGCCAGTGCCTCCCTCCCGCAGAACACAGGAGAGCTGGGCATTGGGGAGTTAATCCCAGCTGGGGTGTGAGTTTCAGCTCTGTGCCAGCCTGCTCAATTGGTCAATGGCAGATTGGCTCAGAGGGCTGAGCACCGGGGGGGGGTACCCCAGCCCCCTGCACCCAGATCTCCTCACTGCATCAATCCACCCACCGACTCCATCAGCTCTGCATTTCACTTATTGATTGGCCTTGCTATGGTAGTAGTGGTCGCCGTATTCGGGGTCAGGTAGGAATTTACCTATCAGGCGAATTGGCTATGGCCTGAGGGTTTTGCCTACCTCATAGAAATCACCACAATTTAGGTGGTTTAGGCTTTGGGTAAGTCCTTAGCCTTGGATGGGTAGGGGTGGGTGGGTTCTTCAAGACTACATGACCAGATATCATAGATGCAGTGGGAATCCTTAGAAGGAAAATGAATGTTCCCACTGCAAAGGACGGGACAGGTGTCAAATGAGTTGCCAGATATCTGAAAGAACTATGAAGTGTAAGCTTAAGTTGCCAGCAGACAGCAATCCTGAACTGATTATGCTGATTGGGCTGGGGACACTGAAGACTGTAAGTCAACAGTGGTTATGTTTTTAGGTATGGAAATGGCCCCATTTCCTGGGGCAGTTATAAACAAAATTGTGTAGCTCTTTCTTCCACAGAAACTAAACATATAGCTGCTATAGGGGCGTGCAGAGAGCTTGCTTGTCTTGATCAACTGACTTAGGACTTTGGGTTGGTTTGAGAGAAGCCATTTTAACTGGCGGCAGACAACAAGAGCTGTTTGAAGTGAACACACAGTGAGAAGTTCCACTTGATAACTGAACATATCAGAATAAAGTACCACTTGGTACAAGAGCCAATCCAGAATAGACTTGTTGAATTGACCTATTGGCATACCAAGAAAATGACTTTATATTCTCATGAAACTTCTACCAAGAGACAGTTTCCAGAACCTTTGAATCAAGATGGGACTCTGGGTAGTTTAATAAAATTGGGTATGCAATGTAATGTTTTCCTGAGAAGGGTTTTGTGGGAGAATCTGCAGCCAAATCACAAATGCATGATTGCTAGATAGTTGCAAACAGGGGACTCTATGATGCCACATCCTATCTATGATGCATTATCAGTGGTCAGGGCTTATGGGGGATGTACTTCATTGACAAGAGGAAGGCCCGTTATCCACTCCTGATCTCTGAGATCCACAAGGTTGCCACTTTCCCCATCTGTTCCAAAGGAGCTCTAGTGCTGTAAGCAGAATAATGCTGACACCCCCCATGCCAGCTTGGGAAATTATTATTATTATTATTATTATTATTATTATTATTATTATTATTATTGAATTTCTTAGGATTTGCCCAGGGTATTCCAAAGCAATTTAAAACCAAACAAACAGATAGACAACCCCACCAAAGAGACATCAAAACCAAGAGGAAAAAGAAATACGTTAAACCATAAATCCTGGGCATAGCCAGGATTAATGTGAGGGGCAGGCTTTATGTTGGGAAGGTAGGCAGGGGGCAGCTGCCCCCCTGCCCCCCCAGGCTATGCCCATACATTAAAATATCCTGCCCATTTCTAAAAGGCCTGGTTATGGAAGAATGTTTTTGCTGGGGGCCTAAAGATAGATATAGATATAGATATAGATAAATTATGGTTCCAGACAAATTCCTTCTACCGGTAGTAGCACCTTAGATACTAACTAAGTTTGTCATTGGTATGAGCTTTTGTGTGCATGCACACTTCTTCAGAGACAAGGTATCTGAAGAAGTGTGCATGCACATGAAAGCTCTTACCAATGACAAACTTAGTTGGTCTCTAAGGTGCTACTGGAATGAATTTTTTATTTTGTTTCACCTACGTCAGACCAACATGGCTACCTACCTGTAACTAGAATTATGGTTCCAGGGGAGCCTCCCTTGGGACAGCATTCCAGAAGCAGGGAGACACTGCAGAAAAGGCCCTTTCTCATGTTGCCATGGTGATTGAGGCACCTCACAGGCACTGATGGCTTGCCTTTGGCAGGGCATCAAGGGTGACCTATTTGAGACTTCCAATGAGAAGCAGTAGGTTAGGATGCAAGTCCCAACATACCGGTAAATCTTTACATATGGGCCATTGAATGACTCCAAAAACTGGGAAGCCTTTGCAGATGGCTCCTTCTCTTCTGAACAGTTCTCTGCCAGCAAAAGCAAAAAAAGAGGCTGAATCAGAGAATTATCTCACCTCTGGCCCAGGTTTGTGGGGGTCTACCAGCTCCATCTTGTTTCAACTAGTTCAGAAGCAAGCACATAACTGCTAACAGTCAACATCTGAAGATAAGATATATGATACACTTGGCTAAAAGAATCACAATTGTATGCCCATAATACAAGCAGAGCTTTTATGCCTTCTGTATCTTTACAACAGCCTTATGAGGTGGGTTAGACTGAGTCTTATTTCATGTACTGTATTCCTTTTGCAGGGAAGTGGTAGCCTTATTACGAGAACTTCACCAGGGCCCACAGCCACCTTAACCTAACCATACCTCTTGAGCTTACTCCAGAGTAAACATGCATGTGCATTGTAGGGATTGGACTAGATGAACCTTGGGGTCCCTACCAACTCTATAATCCTATGATTCCAGTTATTTGTTTTATTTATTAGACTTGTATTCAGATATTCATTCAATTTGTAATTTACTTAAAAGACCACTGTAAACAACTAAAATCTTTGGCAGGGATGTAAAGACACTGCTAATGTGGAATTGTTTTATGGTAGCTAGATAAGGGTAAAAGATGCAGTAAATGTAATCTTAAATATGGAACCCATGGAGGGAGGGAGGGAGGTCTAAGGGTTCGAAAGAACTCTGTATTCTAATGTTTGAAATTGCTATGTTTTATATGTATAGTTTCCCCAAAAAAACTTAATAAAAGAAATATAAAAAAGAGATCGTGACCTAGGCCACTTCCACCACCATCTTGAATACAAAGATGCACCCAAATCCAGGGGAAAGGCTGGGGATGTGTGCCAGTGTAGCCCCAGAAGGCAAAGAGATGGTTCACAGAGGATTTGAACATCACATGATGACTGCACTGATCATTATTGTATGCCTTGGACCACCTAAGGCAGTAATAAAAACAAACAAAATAGAGGGGGGGACTTTCTTCATAAGCACAACAGATTAAAACAAAACACATTGAATAATTAAGTACTAAATTTAATTAGTCCTAAGAATCCTAGGATGGATGATATCTGTTATGGGGATTGCTAGTTAATATGTGTAACTAGCGGCCATTGTGCACATTCACCACACCTCACGGAGAATGTGCACCCAATGCAGCCATGAAGAGGGAATTGTGCATGTTTCCTAGTCAGCATGCATAATGTCCCAAGAGGTTCCAGGGGATGTGCATATCTGGCCTGTATTTGGTAGATTTTCCACGCAATGCACACACTCGCTGGTCACAGCCTCCAGGACATATGCCCCTTTTCTATCTCTTTTCCAGAAGTTTGCAATCTGACCCCCCTTGGCTGCTTCTGGACCACTGCCTCTTCTTACGCAGCCCACAACATTCCCTTCCAGTAATCAGATGAGCGGTAGGGACAGTCATAATCAGAGGTGCTGGGGAGGGGGAGCTGAAGAAGGGCTCCCCAGCAGGGAAAGGGGGGCTGCAAAGGAAAAGGTGTGATGTCCATCTGATCCATGCCACGGCCATTTAGGGCCCAGCCCACCACTGGGAAGTGGTCTGACCCCTGCCTTTCACCCCAGCTGGCATGAAATGCTCTCAGTTCCACTAAAAAAAGGGCAGGTCACATTGCTGCTTCTTTTACAGTTCTTCAGAATTGTATGCAAGCTATGCAAGCTATACTTCTATAATGCTCTGCCCACCCTTAATTCCCTGTTTTGAAGTTGTTTGATGATAGAAATGCCATCATATTGATGGAAGGATGCATTCACCTTCTCTGACATCACTCCAGAGGCTATGCATGTGGCCTGTGTCCCTTCTCCACACTGCAATCCAAAGGGAGCTTCAGAGCTGAATGAAATGGCAGGGCCACCACTGGATTTGCAGTCCTGCTGCTCATGCTAGCAGAAACTGCACCAAAAGGGAAGAGAGGAGGGGCAAGAGGGGCAAATTGCTCCATGGGTGAAGCCATCATATGATGGTATCTGGCCTGACTTGGGCTCCCGACTGGCAGAGCGATTTGGATGGGCTGCTCTGTTAAGTCATGATGCTCCCCCTGGCTGAGGTTTGGTATGCTCTCATGCTGTGCTTGTGCCCTGACAACACCCAGTGCTATAGACTTGAATAAACTGTGGCAATGAGAAGAGGAGTGGGCCACCTTTCTCCCATCAACAGCTGGATTCTCTTGGAGTAATCTAACAGCAGAGGGTAGAATCAGAGATGCTTCATGCTTTTCTTTCCCCCCTCCTCCCTGCCCCCCCCTCTTTTCCCTTACTGAGTGATCCTACCTCAGCTGGTTGAATCTTCCCTCCCCATGATTCCCGTGATGACTGAAGCTGGGGGGGGGGCACTTCCATCAGAATCGTGGAAGAGGGAGGGGAGGTTTAAAACATTCTGCTCCTTGAGAAGTGGGGTGAACTGCCTCTCAGCATCCTAAGGCCCCACCTAATGGAGGGCAAGGAGGGAGCAGAGAGAGAGAAACAGGAACATTAAGGGTGAGAGCACCCAAGACCCTCCCACCAATTCCACAACATCTTTGCCTGAGACAATCACCAGGGTGACCCACCTGTGACTGTTTAGGGTCTTTAATCAAGTATAGGGTAGTGGTCAGAGTGTTGGGCTAGGGATGGGGAGAGCAGGGTTCAAATCCCTCCTGCTCCATGGCACTCCTTGGGCAACACCAGGACACTCACTCTCTCGCCATCCAACCTACAGCACAAGGTTCCTTGGGGAAAGGGTTAAATATATACATACTGTACTAATAGGCAAATTGTGGGGATCCAATCAGGGCTACAGATCTAAGGGAGGCAATTAAACCTTGTGCTTAATATATCAAGTACCAGCTTCAAATTTAGCCAGAAGATGGAAAGCAGGAATTTAAGAGACCAGTTTGAAAAACACACACTTTTATTGATTATTTGCAAATACATTTGACAAGTGCCTCAGATACAAACATGATTTCATGTATTCTAGAAGTAAAATGATTCAGGAGGAAGTCATCAGGGCTTGCCTGATTTGCTTCTGCAGGTGTCCCTGATTCTACAAAGCATGCCGTTTATCAAGCCGCTTTGCTTTGGCAGGGATGCCTAACCCCTTGACTGGGAGGAGGACCTCCTAGGTTTCGGGGCCAGTCAGGGGTCTTGGGCCGCTCTGGTTCGGCTGCGGGGGAGAAGGTTCCATCCGAATTGGGATAAGTCCTGTTGAAAACCACATGACGGCCACATTCCCAGGCATCCGAGCTTGAGGCTGCTCACTGGGTGCATTGCTGGAGGTAGAAGCAGGACCGTCACGGAGACTTGGAGGACCCAGTGCACCAACAGGCAATGGCGGATCCAATCTGGTGTAGGTATCGGAGCCACGGGGTCTCACAGTAGAACTGATCTCTCCCTCGATCCCCTCCGGTATTTCAAAGGTGATTGTCTTCGTAAGCCAAAATCTTCTGCAAGGGCGGTAAAAACCCCAGTAGAATATCACAGTAGCAATAACTCCTCCACAAAAAAAGGTCACCAACAGCCAATCTGAAACAAAAGAAAGATATTGATCAGTGCTTGTTCTGCTACCCATTTGTTCGATTGTTCTGCTCAACGGGACAAACTGGACTCTCCAGGAATGGAGCATCCTTAGGCAAAGTATCTCACACTGCAACAATTTCCCCCGTGTCTAACTTCAGGAGTCAATATACTTACTGGAGCCTGACTGCACTCAGCTGAGAAGACTCCCTGGGACAAATGTCCCTGCACCGAAGCAAGCTAGAAAACAGGACACCCTGGACTTCGTTGGGAGAATTTTTTTCGGAGCTACTTGCAGAGCGGGCAGTAAGCTAGTCCGTCCGTGCCAACCTAGAGTCTTCTCGCACGTTAAAAACCAACGAATTTCTCACAGCACCATAAGACGTCTTAGCGTAGCCTAAGACTGGGCCCACACAACCCTCCTTGAAGCACCTTCGAAGCCCTTCTTGCCCTCCCCACCCCAAGTCTTCTGCGGACTGGACTTCACCCTATGGAGTTCCCGTTCCCAGCCACCCTTCCCAAGCGATAGCGCGCAGCCTTCTTGAAGAGGCTAAAGGGGCACCTAAAGAGCTCTCCCCGTCCAGTGTACACCTCTGCGCTTCAACGCAAGTTAATGAGCGGGGAAAACAGAAATAGACCGAAAGGGGAGCGGGGGACCCATGTCCAAAAAAGAGAAAACGGCAGTTTCGCATGCAGAATGAGGCGCAGAATGGGCCCTGCCCCCGAGGGGCAGCTGCCTCCCCAATTAATCAAAATGAATACAAATAATAACAAATCTGAGGTCTGCACCCCCTAACAAAAATACTGGTTACGCCTATGAGGCGCAAGTAATATCCCCCAGAGGTGCCAAAGATGCGAAAGTAGGTGGCTGCCTTACCTGGCACTGGAGGGCACTGCTCTGGTTCGCCGTCGGTGGGGCGCGCCAGGGAGCCCTCGGCGAGTTCTTCGAAGGCGCAATTGCGCGTCTGGTCGCAGGTCCCGCAGCAGAACTTGACTTCGGCGCCGTCGGGTTGCCCCGCGCACTGGAAAACTTCCACCCGCGGCGGCTCCGTCCCGTACAGCCACTTGGAGCACGTCGATTCATTGGTCTCCCTCAGTGGCCAGGATACTTTGGTGGGAGCAGGGACCGTGCTCTGGGTCTCGCCACAAGGCAGAAGGCGCAGCAGCAGCAGAAGAGCGAAGAGCAGAGCACACTTCATGGCGGCGGAACTCTCAGCTAGGCTCACCTCGAGGAACCGACCGACTCTCTCCAGTAAGCGAGTGAAGTCTGGCTGGCTGGTACAATCCGCCCCACACACGGACAGGTCCGTCCCACTCAAGCGCAGCCAGTCAGGGACGATGTCCTGGTATCAAACTTCCTCTGATAAGGGCTGCAAGGCCGCCGTCTCCGCTGGGGCGGCCCCGATTCTGTCTGCACAAGCGCTCCGAACAAAAAGCAAGTTTACACGGAGGGCCAGACCCTTGGTCGATCTCCCTGGGTGTCCTCTCCGCTATCTGGCAACTCTTCTCTGGACTTTCAAAGGGGGGCGTGGGTGGAACATTCCTGTCCCTGCCCGGGAATTTAACCAGGGACCTTGCGCCTTCAACGCAGGTGCTCTAGTACGGAGAGCTGGTGCGGTTTAGGGGCATCGAAACGCTCCGTCCCCGATGGACGTGTGTGCCAATAGCTTCAAAAGTCGAATGAAGCGGCTCTTAATGCGCTCGGACGATTTCCCCATCTCCTGTCGATTCCTGTGGAGCTCTGTAAGTTTCCTCAGTAGTAACAGCCACAACACCCGTTTGAATTAGAAGCAAGCAAGCAAGCAAGCAAGCAAGCAAGCAAGCAAACAAACAAAAACGGAGCTGGCGGATATTTGCTCGCAAGAACTGCTCCTTCTAGACACATCACTCTTTAGAAACAGCTGGCTCCAAGGCAGGAGAACTCAGAAGTCTCCATTGTTCAGAGGCGCTTCTTGAGGGGTAGTGTGATGCAATGGTCAGAGTGCTGGCCTATGAATACAGTACTAGGGTCAAATCCCTGCTTGCCCGTGACCTTGAGGCAGTCAGTTTCTCTCACTCTAACCTACTTTGAGGGCCGGGTTCTTGTGAGAGTAGAACTGAGGGGGAGAGAATTATGTAGAAACAAAGCATTGTAGAGTTGGAAGGGTTTTCGAGGGTCATCCAACCTCCTGCAAAACAGGAACTATGCTTTCAACTCCTTGAAGTAACACAGGATTCAATTGTAGGAAATACAAAAATAAAATAAATACATGCGTTGAACACTTAGAAATCAGTACTGTACCAAATTGGACTGGCAACTGGGTCTTTCATGCATATCTTCTACTTACTGGGTAGGTAGCACCACCCAAATCTTTGGCAATTACTTGGGTATCTTCAAATATCTGAACGGATGTCTGTAGGGATGCACGATGTTGCAAGCTCATTTTCTGCTTCTCCAGAGGGTAGGATCCAAACCTATGGATTCAAACTAGAGGTAAATGGTAGGTAGCTATAACTTTGTAGCAAGCCGTAACTTTGTAACTTTGTTAGACCGTTGAGAAGATTACATCGAAAATATAGACATGTGTATAGGCGCTGTGGGTTAAACCACAGAGCCTAGGGCTTGCTGATCAGAAGGTCGGCGGTTCGAATGCCCGCGACAGGATAAGCTCCTGCCAACCTATAGCAGTTCAAAAGCATGTCAAAGTGCAAGTAAATAAATAGGTACCGCTCCAGTGGGAAGGTAAACGGCGTTTCCGTGTGCTGCTATGGTTCGCCAGAAGCGGCTTTGTCATGCTGGCCACATGACCTGGAAGCTGTACGCTGGCTCCCTCGGCCAGTAATGCGAGATGATTGCAGTAACCCCAGAGTCAGTCACTACTGGACCTAATGGTCAAGGGTCCCTTTACCTTTATAGATGGTAGGAGAGTATGTATTTATTAGATATTATCCTTCCTTTGTCACTTTTGTGAATTCAGAAGAGATTAAAAGGGAATCTTAGGTTAGTTTTGTTTTTTGTTTTTTTATTAAATTTTCACATATACATTAAAAGAAAAAACATACAAACATATCAATCTCCAAACATACAATCATCAAACATATATGACATGTTAATGCTCCATCACGTATCTATCTTAAAATTCCATCCTCTATCTCTACACCCCCATACCCTCTTGAATCCCGCTCTCCCTCACCCGTGTGTGATCTCAATATCCAAATTTTTCTTCTCGTTGTGTTATATCCACGTTAATCCTCTTATTCTGTCTTTATTTTCTTATTTGTTCACCCCTGCACATTTCACATATTATCTATTAACAATTCAATTCCGGAACCATATTTTTTCATATATTCCCTTACTTCTTCCCATTCTTTAATTATACTCTGGTTTTAATTACCCCTAATGGGGAATCAATCGTAGGTTAGTTTTAGCTTCTTAGATTAAGATGCTGTAAAGCAGATTGGATTATCTTGGTCTTTCCCCTCTCCCTTAAAACAATGATCATACATATTATATAACAATTATTTACTCATAATATTTGTTGATGAGTAAGAGATACAGCTGCTTTAGACCTACTTTAGTCTAGATCATGCATCCCCAAACTTCGGCCCTCCAGATGTTTTGGACTACAATTCCCATCTTCCCCGAACACTGGTCCTGTTAGCTAGGGATCATGGGAGTTGTAGGCCAAAACATCTGGAGGGCCGCAGTTTGGGGATGGCTGGTCTAGATTAAGGTGGTGTCTGAGCAATGGAGCCCAGACATGCAGATGTTCTCACATTTTTGCCTTGGCAATGAGTTTATATATGGTTACACCCGCCCTCTAACAGGGCATAGTGGAAGTGGCTCTCAGAGTTCTCTCTAGCAAACTTACGGGAAATATCTGTGAGCTTCAGCTCCTATCATGTGCCTGTCTAGCAAATATGAATCGTTATATCCTACACACCCCTTGTCAAGCAAAACAACATACATTCATATACACTTTTATGAAACCACCCAGAAACTCATCTTCACTCAAGCATTCTGCAACTGTCTCTCGGTAGAGGCTTGGTCAGGATATCTGCAGTCATCTCTCTTGTGTGGCAACAAGCCAACTCCACAAGTCCATCTGGAATGACCTCATGTATATAGTGATACTGCACCCCAATGTGCACCTTGTGTGGACCTTTTGTGCACCTTGTGTGGAACTTCTCACTCTGGGGCAGCTTTAGGTAACTCTGGTTGCCCTCCATCAGGCAAACAGGCCCCTTTCTCACTAACCTAAAGTCTTTGGTCAGTTGCTCAAGCCAGGACATTTCTCTGCAGGCTTTTGTGGCTGCAATGCATTCAGACTCTGTAGAAGACAAAGCTATACAGTTCTGTTTATAACTGCCCAGCCCAGAGGGACACACAGGGGAATGTTGGTCCAGCCAGGAGGACTTTCTAGAGCAACCTCCCCCCTGCAGTTGACTAGGTAGATGGGCGTTAGTTACTCTGGCAGACCCTATAAAGGGGCCAATCACACAGCCACCTTCCCCCTTTCTCTTGATGCTCTCTCATTCTCTTGACGTTCTTGATGCTTTTTGCTATGTGCTGGCTCTCAGCCACCAGCACATGGGCTCATCCATCACAAGAGGATAAACCCACACCTCTCTCTCTAACTGCAACTAAAAGCTAAAGCCTGCCTTCAGGATCATACTGTGAACTGAATGTAAGTAAACCTTATAATTTCTTTTAAAAGAAGACTGTTGTGTCATTATTACCTTTAAGGGGGAAACCAAGGGGATTTACTAGGAACAATCCAATCTGGACAAGCCAGACTGGATTGCTTAACTCAAATGTTTCTAATGAATCTATTAACTAGCTTCCTCCTATGTACAAGGGAATGTGCTCTGCTACTAGCTCACTAGCTTAAGTGAGGAAGGATAATATTTAATCAATATACCCTCTCCTACTATCCTCAACATTCCCACAAAGGGTTATGGGGCTCAGAGATGAGTATTTTTGAGTAATTTTGGTGGATTCAGCATTCCCACACCTTTAAGATAGGAAACTACCATCTTCACACCCGCCCAGTAATGTTCAGTGGGAACATTTACCATTCTGCACAGAATTCCCACTGCATAGGCTATATCCAGTCTGCAGGTTGTGGCCAGGTATAAGGGTCAACATATTAGTGACCAGTATTTATTGTTGTCAGGCAAAGGCTTTGAATCCTCTTGATTCTTTGAGAAGTCAGTGTTCATGGGTGTGGCAACTAGATGTACCGTACTTCTTGTGTCTCGAGATTGTCAATCAGTTCAGCAACCTTCTGCTTCTGACTTACAATAAAAGAACCATCTTCTTCTCTCTCAACTTTGATTCCTAGATAGTACTAGATCTTTCCTGGTTCCTTGACCTCCCACATCCTTGCTAAAATGTTTCACAACCTGTGTGCAATCTCAGTCATTGACCATGGCAACAATAAAGTCCTCAACAGAGGCAAGAAGGTAAGAAAATTGTCCAATTTTGCACTTGGTGTACAAACACTTTGTAGGATGTATTATTACTTGAGCAGCCAAGTACAACATTTTCCTGTTGCCTAGAATGGACATACAGGGGAAGGTGGCTCCATACTTAACTTGCACATTTTGTTGGTGTTGAGATGCTCTGTGTTACCTGCAGTAACTATTCCAGTTCTTTAGAATTGTATGCAAGTAATACCTCTATAGGGTTGCAGGTGGCGCAGTGGGTTAAACCACAGAGCCTAGGGCTTGCCGATCAGAAGGTCAGCGGTTCGAATCCCCATGATGGGGTGCATAGCTGTCAACTTTTGAATTAGAAAATAAGGGATCAGCAGCCTCACTTGTCCACTTTTGGATTTGAAAATAAGGGATCAGCAGCCTCACCTGTCCTGGGGACAGTCTATGGTATATCTAACAATCCAGGATAGCAGCGGGAAACGATGCTGGAATAAGGGAATTTCCAGAAAAAAAGAGGAAGGTTGACAGCTGTGGCTTGGAATAAGGGAGTTTCCCATAAAAAAAAGGGAGGGTTGGCAGCTTTGATGGGGTGAGCTCCCATTGCTCAGTCCCAGCTGCTGCCAATCTAGTAGTTCAAAAGCATGTCAAAATGCAAGTACAAGCGGGAAGGTAAATGGCGTTTCCGTATGCTGCTATAGTTCACCAGAAGTGGCTTTGTCATGCTGGCCACATGACCTGGAAGTTGTATGTCGGCTCCTTCGGCCAATAACGCGAGATGAGCACTGCAACCCCAGAGTCGGTCACGACTGGACCTAATGGTCAGGGGTCCCTTTACCTTTAATACCTCTATAATGCTTCACCAACCTTTAAGTTCCTGTTTTGAAGTTCTTTGATGTTAGAAATGCCATCGTATTGATGGAAGTATGCATTCACCTTCTCTGACATCACTCCAGAGCAGTGGTTCCCAACAGGTGGTCCGGGGACCCCCAGGGGTCCGCGAGCTATGCCAGAGGGGTCCGCAAGATGCTATTAGAATAAAAAATATATTAAATATATTTCGTATGATAACAGATTTTTTGTTTTGGCTGCTTCCTGCATGAGCAGAGTCTAGCGCAAAACTAGAATTAGATAGAGGCAGTAGTTCTGCTGTATGCCGTTAGGTGGCACTTTACAAACACATTCTAAACGCTCACCTCCCCAAGATGCTTTGCGCGCGTCGGCTTCATTTGTGCGCTACTGCGCAGGTACCCTGTCTTCTCCATTCCCCTCCCTCCTCCCTGGCACGCGCTGCCTCTTTGCAAAACAGTAGTGTTTGTAAACAAAGTGTTGTTTTTCGCGGAAGCTACAGTTCGCGTAGCTAAAAATGGACCGTTGGTTTAAAAGTGGTTCGTTAAAACGACAAAGGCCTACAGATGAAGAGGAAGAACTGTAAAAAACGTATAAATATAAAATATAAAAAGACTCTTAATTTGGCTCTCACTTTTTAATTTTAGGATTAGGAATTAATGGGGGTCCTTGTCACAATAGCGGCTCGATGAGGGGTCCTCGAGAAAATTTTGTTGGGAACCCCTGCTCCAGAGGCTATGCATGTGGCCTGTGTCCCTTCTCCACACTGCAATCCAAAGGGAGCTTCAGAGCTGAATGAAATGGCAGGGCCACCACTGGATTTGCAGTCCTGCTGCTCATGCCAGCAGAAACAGCAGCAGAAGGGAAGAGAGGAGGGGCAAGAGGGGCAAATTGCTCCATGGGTGAGGGGCTGAGACAATCTCACTGCCATCATATTTGACCCTAGAAATTAATAAATGGTAGGGTTTATTGTTATTATTATCTCGGACATGAAGGGAGAATTTAAGCTGCAGAAGAATTTATGAGCCAGCCTTTGCAAAATGACCTGGCCAACCTATGACCATTAAGGTACAATACAGGAACATTGAGGGATATTGGCAATCAAGAGAACTGTCATTCCCCTTTTCCTGAGGTGTGAACAGAGACTCAGTTTGGAAGATTGTCAGGGTAACTGGGTGTGAGGTGACAGGAAAAGAGAGTTTTGGGCAAGGCTTACCGGGAGGAAGAAGCAGGAAGAAGGGCTGGGATCCATGATGGGCAGGCTTGCTGCAGGCTGGCTGGGAGAGGTGTCACAGATTCCACGGCTACACTTCTATGGAGCACAAGCCCTCTTGAAATGACCATGTTGTAAGATCTGGACCCTCTCCATAAAGATTAAAGGTGTAAATAGGTGAATAAACCATATTTCTTAAAGTTATGACTGTCCCCACCATGTCTCAATTCCCCAAGGAACTACAGTATAGACCTTGGATCAGTGCCAGGAATCCAATGGGTTTTTGCCACCACTCGGCAGAGAGGGGGAAAGGCTCCCAATTTTTGATGGTATCCGGCCTGACCTTGGGCTCCAGACTGGCAGAGCAATTTGGATGTGCTGCTTTGTTAAATCATGAAGCTCATCCTGGCTGAGGTTTGGTATGCTCTCATGCTGTGCTTGTGCCCTGACAACACCCAGTGCTATAGATTTAAACAAACTGTAGCAGTGAGAAGAGGAGTGGGCCACCTTTCTCCCAACAAGAGCTGCATTCTCTTGGAGTAATCTTTCAGCAGAGGGTAGAATCAGACATACTTCATGCTTTTCTCCCCCCACCTCTTCCCCCTTGCTGAGTGATGCTACCTCAGCTGGTTGAATTTTCCCTCCCTATGACTCCCATGGCGTGCTGTGGTCCATGGGGTCGCGAAGAGTCGGACACGACTAAACGACTAAACAACAACATGACTCCCATGTGGATTTATGTTTGGGGAGAGTGTTCTTCCATCAGAATTGTGGAAGAGGGAGGGGAGGTTTACAACTGCCTATCATCATCCTAAGGCCCACCTCATGGAGGGCAAGGAAGGAACACACAGAGAGAGAAACAGGAACATTAAGGGTGAGAGCACCCAAGACCCTCCCACCAGTTCCACAACATCTTTGCCTGAGACAATTACCAGGGAGACCTGTGGCTGTCTAGGGTCTTTAATCAAGTATAGGGTAGTGGTCAGAGTGTTGGGTTAGGGTTGGATAGAGCGGGGTTCAAATCCCTCCTGCTCCATGGCACTCCTTGGGCAACATCAGGCCATCACTGTTTCACCCTCTAACCTACAGCACAAGGCTCCTTGGAGGAAGGGTGAAACATAAACATATTAGTAAGCTAACAGAATTTCATGTGCAGGGATTAATCAAGGCTAGAGATCTAATGGACACAGTTAAACCCTTGGATCACATCATATCAAGTCCCAGCTGCAAATTTACTCAGAAGTTGGGAAAAGTAGAATTGAAGAGACCAGGTTGAGAAACAAACATTTTTATTGATACATTTGACAGCAAATCACCTGTAGGAAAAGTTAAAGGGGGGGGGGCTGATCCACACTGATAGCACAATGAATGCACATTTAAGTGACAATACATAATAAAAAACAAAAAACAGCTTATTGCAAGAAACCAGCATCCTAAAAAGGGGGCCGGACAGTATTGTATAATAGTAGTAAGGATGCAGGTGGTGCTGTGGTCTAAACCACTGAGCCTCTTGCGCTTGCCGATTGGAAGGTTGGTGATTTGAATACGCACAACAGGGTGAGCTCCTGTTGTTCTGTCCCAGCTCCTGCCAATCTAGCAGTTCGAAAGCACACCTACGCCAGGAAGGTAAACGGCATTTCTGTGCGCTCTGGTTTCTGTCGCAGTGTTCTGTTGCGCCAGAAGCAGTTTAGTCATGTTGGCCACATGACCCGGAAAGCTGTCTGTGGACAAACGCTGGCTCCCTTGGCCTGAAAGCGAGATGAACGCCGCAACCCCATAGTTGTCTTTGACTGGACTTAACCACCCAGGGGTCCTTTACCTTTTTACCAATAGTAGTTGTAATTCTAGTTAATAGATGTAGTTACAGGTAGGTAGCCCTGTTGGTCTGAGTCGAAACAAAATAAAAAAATTCCTTCAGTAGCACCTTAAAGACCAACTAAGTTTTTATTTTGGTATGAGCTTTCGTGTGCATGCACACTTCTTCAGATACACACCTGATGAATCTGATGTATCTGATGAAGTGTATCTGATGAAGTGTGCATGCACATGAAAGCTCATACCAAAATAAAAACTTAGTTGGTCTTTAAGGTGCTACTGAAGGATTTTTTTTTATTTAGTTAATAGATGGTTAGGATTAACCAATTTCAATGATTCCACAAAGCATGCTGTGGATGATTGGTACTAGGCTCAACTTTGACAGGGAAGCCTAACTCTTTGAATGAGAGGAGGATCTCTTCTTTGCCTTAGCCCGACGTTTTTTGCCACCCCGCTTTGGCTTAGAGGGAGAAGTAGGGCCAATTCGGAGTGGGACAAATCCTGTTGGATACCACATGATGGTCTCATTATCAGAGTCCCCAGCTTGGGGCTGCACATTCGGTGCGCTGCCGGATGCAGCAGCAGGACCCTCTGCACCTTCAGACGATGGCGAAACGGGGTCACGATGCTCACTTAATCTCCCAGAAGGGCTGATGTCTAGCTCGAGGCCCTCCACGGGTCTTCCACGGGTAATTGTCTTCCTCCGCCAGAATCTTCTGCAAGTGCGGATAAAAGCCCAGTAAAATATCGCATTGGCAACAGCTCCTCCCCAAAACCAGGTCACCCTGTCCCAGTCTGAAACAGAAGAAATATATTGATCAGTGCTTGTTCTGTTATCAGTTTGCTCACTTGTTTTGCTCAACGGCACAAACAGGACTCTGTAGGAATGCAGAGAGGGATTTTACCCCCCTCCGGTGGGCGGGTATGGCTAGCATCGTGAGGTGGAGTATCTCATACCGCAACCAAACCTCACCCCCACCCCGTGTCTCAATTCAGGAGTCAAGACTCCAAGACAGGAAAGCAAAGAGTTTCGCATAGCTGCCAAGTTTTCCCTTTTCTTGCGAGGAAGCCTATTCAGCATAATGGAATTTCCCTTAAAAAAAGGGAGAACTTGGCAGCTATGGGGCAGCCTGCACCGAAGCAACCCAGAAAGCAGGACACTCCGGACTTCATCGGGAAACGTTTCCCGTCCCTCATCCGGTATACAAATCTTGCCCACCTCTTTCGGAGATACTTGCAGAGTCGTCAGCAAGCTAGTCCGTCCGTGCCAACCCAGAGTCTTCAGGCACGTGAAAAACCAACGAATTTTTTCACAGCATCAGAAGACGTCTTAGCGCAGTCTAAGCCCGGGCTCACACGACACCCCCCCCCCTGAAGCACCTTCGAAGCGGTTCTTGCCCCCCAAGTCTTCTGAGCACTGGACTTGCCGTTCCTAGCCCCCCCCCCCTCCCGGAGTGCCCGTTCCCAGCCTCCCTTCCCAAGCGAAAGCGCGCAGCCTTCTCGGAGAGGCGAAAGGGGCTTCGAAGGTGCCCTCCCCGTAGAGTGGAGGCCTCTGAACTGCATCTCAAGTTAAAGGGCGGGGAAGAGAGCGATAGACCGAAAGGGCAGCGGACAGGGAGTGTCTAAAAGAGAGAGAACAGCGGGTTTGCGTGCAGACCGAGGCCCAGATAGTGGCCCCCCAGGTGCTAATAAGTGCCAAGGGAGGTGGCCGCCTTACGTGGTGCTGGAGATGAAGGAGGGAGTAGCTCTAGGCCGCCGTCGGTGGGGCGCGCTGGGGGGCCCTCGAGGAGCTTTTCGGAGTAGCAATTGCTTGGCTGGCCGCAGGTCCCGCAGCAGAACTTGACTTCGATGCCGGTGCGCTGCTCCACGCACTGGAAAGCCTCCACCCGCGGCGGCTCCGTCCCGTATAGCCACTTGGCGCACGTCGACCCGTCGGTCTCGTTCAGCAGCGAGGGGGCTTCGATTGTAGCAGGAACCGTGTTCTGGGGCTCGCTACAAGGCAGAAAGCGCAGCAGCAACAGGACGAAGAACAGAGCCCACTTCATGGCGGCTCAACTCCCAGCTGGGCTCACCTCGAAGAACCGACCCTTTCCAGCGAGCCAACGACGTCTGGCTGGCTAGCGCTGTCCTTGGTATCAAACTTCCTCTGATAAGGGCTGCAAGGCCGCCGTCTCCGCTGGGGCGGCCCCGATTCTGTCTGCACAAGCGCCCCCTGCAGAAAGCCAGCTTACACTGGAAGCCAAACCCTTGGTCGATTCACCTGATCGATTTATCCAGCAGCGCTTCTCTGGACTTTCAAACGGGTGCCGATTGGGTGGGGCATTCCCGTCCTTGCCCGGGGATTGAACCAGGGACTTTGTGCCTTCAGTGTGCTCTAGTACGAAGTACTGGTGGGGCTTAGGGACATCGAAACGCTCTCTCCTCGTTGGAAGTGGGCGCCAGAAGCTCCAGAAGCGAACTGAATTTTATTTCCTTCCCAATTCCTAGGGGGCTATTCACAGGAGTCCACCCAAGTTTATTCAGGAGTTACAAACAAACGGAGCTCGAAGATATTTGATCGCGAGGAAAACTCCGTCTAGAATGATGCAGGACCACTTAGAGGTCTCTGTTGTTCCGTTAGGCTTTTTAAGGGGCAGTGTTGTGTAGTGGTCAGAGTGCTGGCCTAGGTTCAAATCCCTACTGGGCCAGGAAACTCATCTCCAGGCGATCAGTATCTCTCAATCTAACCTACCCTGCAGGATTGTTGCCAGGGTAGAATTGAGGTGGAGAGAATGATGTAGAATCATAGAATTGTAGAGTTGGAAGGGACCACCCACTACAAAACAGGAACTCATTTAACTGCCTTCATTTCCTTGAAGTAACAACGGAATTAAATGTAGCAGATACATAAAATAAAATAAGTACATGCATCAAACACTAGAAATCAGTATGGAACCAATTTGGACTGGCACCTTTTTTTTTGCTTTTAAAATGCTTTAATGAAAATTAGAAAAAAAGTAAAATAAGACAAGATTATCCACAAGAAAAAGAAAATTGTAATTTTGTTACACTAGATCACACTCTTCTCCAGATTCCAACAACTTCCTGTCAACCTCTCATGCCTTGGTTAACCTTGGTTAACCTAACACACTTAATTATTTCAGTTATCTTTGTTAAGTTTCATAAATAAAATATTTCCTTGTACTTATCCAATGTATCACAGAAATTATTCAAAGGCTGCCACAGACACCATGTTTTTACAATGATCCACAATATATTTTTAAAGCATGCCCCATTTCCTAATAAAAGTTTTATCAGTGTGGTTTCTCAATTTTTCTGTTAATTTTGCCAATTCTGCACCTTCCATCATTTTGTTTTGCCAATCCAGCTTGTTCGGAATTTTCTCACCCTTCCAGTTCATAGCTATTAAAATTCTTGCAGTCACTGTGGCATACAAGAGTATCTCCCTCACATTTTTTGGTATTTCAGGGCCCAGAATCTCCAGGAGGAAGGCCTCTGGTTTCTTTGTAAAATATACTTGAAACGTTTTTAAAAGTTTATTATAGATTTCATCCCAAAATACCAATTTGGACTGGCTCTTGACTCTCTTTCATGCACATCTTCTACTTACTGGGTATGTAGCACAAAATCTTTGGCAATTATTTGGGCTATCTTCAATTTTCTGAAGTGCCATCACATGCAAGATGGCACACACTCATTTTCTGCTTATCCAGAGGGTAGGATCCAATTCAATGGATTTAAATGCAAAATCTAAGCTGTGTATAACCAAGTTTGGTAATAAAAATGGCAATATCCTTTGGGTTGTGGCTATGCAGGTTGTTAATTGTTTTTTAAGTCCCAAATGTGTTGTGTGCAATGAAAGACACTGAAAGTCACAGTGTCGGATATTTAGTCTCCAAATTAGAACAGAACCATAACCTACAGTAGTGCCTTCCAAAAGGGCTACTATCCTTGGCTCCCCTCCAAAGCACTTCACCTTTTCAATTCTACTAATAAGATGAGCTAGTTGTAGCAGCAAGTGAAGTACACCAGCCTCAGGAAAATCTCTTCCTCACATCTGTGGCACATGCCTATAAGCTCAGCAAGATTTAAGGGTTCACATTTCTACCAAGAGGAGAAGTTAAATTCCCTGAGGGCAATTGAAAGCTTAATGCAGACACGCTGCTGCATAGGGCCACAATCTGAAGGCAGTGCCAGTCTTAATTCAAGGAGAGCCATCCTCCAGTGTAGTAAACATGGACCCATGGTATCAAATTGTATGGGAAACAGCCTTACCAGAAAAGCTAACCAATAAACTGAAACTGACATTGGGACAAATAGAGGAAGATGCCTTCATAGAATCATAGAACCATAGAATCATAGAGTTGGAAGAGACCACAGGGCCACTCCAGTATGGTTCCCCTTTATCACATACACATCCCAACAAGACAACAAGAATCCTCCGACAGCAAATGAATCAATCTGGCTAACCTGATTCAAAAATCCCCACCCCACCCCCACTCACACACATAAACAAATCTCACTACAGCCAACCAAAGACAACCAACCACACCCTAGGCCACCCCAACCACTCTCACTACCAAGGAAATACAACAAACGATTAGAGAGAGAACCCACACAAGTGACGCTGACACAAAACCCCACACATACACTAAGTAGAAGAATAGAAGCATTGCCACCCCATCCCACTAACCATTCCCTTCCCCCTTCTTTCTCCCTCTTCTCTTCCTAATACTGCATGCAACACTAATGTCTCACAACAAAGTTAACTGATCTGCAGAAAACACAACTTGGAAAAAGAAACAATGTGCATATTGTTGTAAACTAAAAAAATCATTAATAAAAATTATTTTTAAAAAAGAAAAAAAGGAGAGCCATCCTGCTCAACCTGCATAGGAATACAACCATCATGGTTGTCACAGTATGTCTAGAGTTTTAAAGGGGTCCTGAGATTTGGAAGAGTTGGTCAAGGGGTCGGTGGGTAGAAGAAGGACAAGCCAGGAATTCATGGGGGCAGGAAGTTTTGGTGCAACTCAACTTGCAGAAGAGGACTTTGCCTGGCAGAGACCTCCAGATTCCCAGACTATCCCTGTTCCTTTGACCTCTTAGCTGGCTTCTCTATTACTTCGATGTTTACTCTTTAGTTGATTCCTGTTTATGACTTCCTCCTCCTTACCCACATCTCTCAGTCCTTTAGAGACAGAGCCTTCTAGTTAAGAGGTGGCAACTGAGAAACCCTTTCAAGTTGCCATTTTTCACAAGGGCTGCCTTAGGCCACATTCACACCACACAATTCCACTTTAACAGCCATGGGTTTCCCTAAAGAATCCCAGTAGCTGTAAACACTGAGAGATCTTAGGAGGCCTTCATTCCCCACACAGAGCTAAAATTCTCAGAGTGGTTTCACAATAAACCCTCTCCCCAGGGAACTCTAGGAACTGCAGCCCTGTAAGGGGTCTCCTAACAGCACCTTCAGTTTCCATAATTCCATTTCCCTTATCCTCAAAAGGTTACGTCTCTTTGCTGCCAAGATCCCCTCCCTGCCCCCTGCGAACTTACCACCAACAGAGGGTGGAGTCACCATACCATTCTCAGCACTTCCCATCCATTGTCGAGAAGGATCCCTTCCCACTGCCCTTTAGTGCGGCAGAGAGTTTGGTTTAAGCGAGCTTCTTCTTTTTAGATAAATAAATAAATAAATTTTAATGGTCTTTACACATATTTTCCAGCATAACATCATTTTAAACATCATTTCAAATTTTTTGGCTATCACAGCCTAAGACTACCTTCAACCTCGACAGATGGTTTTCTAAAGTTTTTCTAAT
Organism: Zootoca vivipara; assembly: GCF_965207765.1. Classification (NCBI taxonomy): domain Eukaryota; kingdom Metazoa; phylum Chordata; class Lepidosauria; order Squamata; family Lacertidae; genus Zootoca; species Zootoca vivipara. The sequence continues at coordinate 27,050,117 of NC_142585.1, read as the reverse complement.
TATGCATTTTGTCCAATACATCTATTCTTAATTCTTTTCACAATAATTTATTAATTCTTTTCACAATAATTTATTTATTACTCCTTACAAAACTTCTTTTAACCCTACAAGCGATGTCAATTGATTACAATTGCTTTCCAAATACCGTATATCAAAAACTTCTTCCATTCCTTTAGGAAAGTCTGGTCCTGCTGGTTCTGAATTTTCCCTGTTAGTCTCGCCATCTCAGCATAGTTAATCAATTTCTCTTGCCACTCTTCTTTAGTTGGTATTTTGGGTAAGTTGCAGGTTTCAAACTAATCAGGAAGAAAAGAAAAATGTTAGTGAAAAACACGAACCAAGACTTGATTGATACATTGCAGCATCAGAGTGGAATAGAGGTTGTTAAAAAAGTTAAATAGGAATCTGGCTAACATCAAAGAGTATGAATTTATTTAAAGACAATTACACATTGGTATGGAAAAGTATTAAAAGGGACTTAGAAGTGTGGGGAAGAATGAAACTATCCTTATTGGGTAAGATTTCAGTTATTAAAATGAGCATGCTACCGAAAATGTTGTTCTTATTCCAATCAATCCTGATAATTAACGGCGTTGGCATTTTTTAGAGAGTGGCAGAAAGCAATTTCAAGATATATCTGTCAAGGGAAAAAGCCAAGAATTAAATTTAAATGGTTAACAGATATAAAAGAAAAAGGTGGCTTCTCCTTACCAGATTTGAAACTGTATTATGAAGCATCATGCCTTTGTTGGTTAAGGGATTGGATGTTGTTGGAGAATATAGATCTTTTAGATCTGGCAGGATTTGACAACAGATTCGGATGGCATGCATACTTATGGTATGATAAAGTAAAGTTCATAAAGGATTTGGAAACCACATATTTTGAAAGTCATTGTATGAGGTGTGGGATAGATACAAAAATCTACTAGAACATAAGACACCATGGTGGCTCTCGCCGCTTCAGGCAATGAGTGTAAAAAAGACAAATATGAGGAAAAACTGGGCCACCTATGAACATCTAGTAATAGAGAGGGAGAACCAATGGAAATTAAAGCCATATGAAGATGTAATAATAATAATAATAATAATAATAATAATAATAATAATAATAATAATTTTTTATTTATACCCCACCCTCCCCAGTCAAAACCGGGCTCAGGGCGGCTCACACCAATAAAATTACAATAAAACATAAAAAGCAATTAATTAAAATACAGATTAAAATACAGTATTAAAATTTAAAATGCAGCCTGATTTTAAGTAGTCCATAAATCCAAGCCATGAGGGAGGAAAACACAGGGGTCAGACTAAGTCCAAATGTATGGTGAATGATTGGTTGCATTATTGTCAAGTCAATGAAAAGTTTAAGAGGGTAAAAACAAAAATGGATTTGGATATACAAAATCAAGATTTGAATTGGAGTTATTAAATAATAGGGTTAAAATATTATCTAAAATGTATAAATTATCATTGGAATGGCATTTGAAAGATAAAGAAGTTAAATTGGTTATGATCCATTGGGCCAATGATATTGGTGATAATATACAAATAGAAGACTGGGGGAAATTATGGAAAGAAGGAATAAAATTTACTGCCTGCAGTGCATTGAAAGAAAATACTATGAAAATGATGTATAGGTGGTATATAACACTAGTGAAATTAGCTAAAATGTATAAAACAGATAAGAAATGTTGGAAATGTAAAGAAAAAGAGGGCACCTTTTACCATATGTGGTGGGAATGTAAGAAAGTGAAGGACTCCTGGGGAATAATTTATAATGAGATAAAAAATGTTGAAATATACATTTGTTAAAAACAAAAAACAGAAGTCCTTCTATTGGGTATGGTGGGTATAGAAATTCATAAAAATGATGTAAAAATTTTTTTATATGCGATAACTGCAGCAAGGATACTAATAGCCCAAAGATGTAAGCAAGGTTCTTCCAATGAGCAACAGTAGGGCCAGCTGCAAGTCCCGCAACAGAACTTGGCGTCCTCATCATCTCTCCACTCAGGGCATGAGAAAGTTCCCACAGGGAACGCCAATCCATGTTTCCAGGTGCTGCATAACTCACCCTGAGTCTCACACCCTAAAGTTAGCAATGCGATCAGGGCGCACAGCAGAACCTTCCCCGTACCTAAGATCAAACATCTTATGAAATAGGCTTCTTCCTAAGGCTGGCCCAGCAAACTCAACCAGTTTTGGATACGAACCAAGTCTATCCATCCCCAGAAGTGTCTCTTATGAGGCCAGGAAATGAGACTCATCTCATCTGTACTGGGCCAATCCCAAGAACATCTTTGACCCTTTTTGCTCTGAATGAGGAATCGACTGAGTGCGTGGTCCTGATTCATAGGCCATAACAGCCCTCATTGTCAGCCTGTCTTTTATTGGAAATATGCTCCTCTGAGCTAGAAAAACTGGGCACAAATGTTGGTTGAATAGAAAGAAGCAAACCCTGAGCAGTGGTCCAAGACTTGCTCCTTGCAAGAGCTGAGCCTGAGACGTGTCTCCTCAGTATTAAGTTGCACTTAGTTCATTGTGACTTACTTCCATGTAAGGGGCATAGAACTGCCAGGCGCAAGCCATCTTAAAGTAAGTCTGAGCAGAATGGCATAGATTGAGGCCATAAGCGAAAGACCTTGCATCCTAGCATGTTTAAAGCTCGGAAAGAATATCAAGTTCAGTGGGACTTACTTCTGTGTAAACAGTTTCAATATTGTGTAGCAGTGCTCATCTCTCATGTGCATGCTTAGCATGATGCTAAGCACGTTTGCCTGATTAGTAAGTTGGGACTTACTCATAAGGGAAGTGTCCTAAGACTTGTATGAAAGTATTGCTCACAGTGGAGCTGAGTAAACCTCCATTAGAAGTGCCTAGTAAGGAGGAGTGGGGAAGAAGGAAGCCCTTGCACTCATATCCATCCCCAGCAAATCCATTTCCCAAGTCCTGTAATCTGTGATTTTTAAAACTAACAAATAATAATATTTAAATAGAGAAAACAAACATTTTAACAAATACATATATAGGTCTACTTTTTTGCATTTCCTTTTCATTGGGATGGTTTTCGTTGCTGCCTCCTGTATAATGTTACGAGCCTCCATCCATAGTTCTTCAGGCCACCAAATCTAAATCTTTAAACCTGTTCCTCGCTTCCACTGTGTATTCATAAGGGATTTGATTTAGATTGTGTCTTACTGGCCCAGTGGTTTTTCCTAGTTTCTTCAGTTTAAGCTAGAATTTTGCTATAAGAAGCTGATGATCTGAGCCACACTCTGCTCCAAGTCTTGTTTTTTTCTGACTGTATAGAGCTTCTCCATCTTTGGCTGCAGAGAATATAATCAATCTGATTTCGATGTTGCCCATCTGGTGATGTCCATATGTAGAGTCGTCTCTTGTGTTGTTGGAAAAGAGTGTTTGTGATGACCAGCTTGTTCTCTTGACAAAACTCTATTAGCCTTTGCCCTGCTTCGTTTTGAACTCCAAGGCCAAACTTGCCAGTTGTTACTTTTATCTCTTGATTCCCTACTTTAGCATTCCAATCCCCTATAATGAGAAGAACATCCTTTGTTGGTGTCATTTCTAGAAGGTGTTGTAAGCCTTCATAGAACTGGTCAATTTTACCTTCTTCAGCACTGGTAGTTAAACTTGGATTACTGTGATGTTAAAAGGTCTGCCTTGGATTCGTATCAAGATCATTCTATCATGAGGCCTTACAAATAGCGGGGGGGGGGGGAGAGAAGGCAAGCAAAATGTGAGGGAGATAGTGAAAGATACAGGAAATTGAATACAGACTTCCAAAAAATAGCAAGGAGAGACAAGAGGGCCTTCTAAAATGAGCAATGCAAAGAAACAGAGGAAAACAACAGAATGGGAAAAACCAGAGATCTGTCAGGAAAATTGGAGATATGAAAGGAACATTTCGTACAAACATTACCATAATAAAGGACAAAAGTGGAAAGGACCTAACAGAAGCAGAAGACATCAAGAAGAGGTGGCAAGAATACACAGAGGAATTATACCAGAAAGATATGGAGGTCTCGTACACCCCAGGTAGTGTGGTTGCTGATATTGAGCCAGACATCCTGGAGAGTGAAGTCAAATGGGCCTTAGAAAGCACTGCTAATAACAGGCCAGTGGAAGTGATAGTATTCCAGCTGAACTATTTAAAATTTTAAAAGATGATGCTGTTAAGGTGCTACACTCAATATGCCAGCAAGTCTGGAAAACTCAGCAGTGGCCAGAGGCTTGGAGAAGATCAGTCTACATCCCAATCCCAAAAAAGGGCAGTGCGAAAGAATGCTCCACAATTGCGCTCATTTCACACACTAGCAAGGTTATGCTTAAAATTCTACAAGGCAGGCTTAAGCAGTATGTGGACCGAGAACTCCCAGAAGTGCAAGCTGGATTTCGTAGGGGCAGAGGAACCAGAGACCAAATTGCAAACATGCGCTCAGGCCCGGCCCTACGTGCAGGCTGGGTGGCGCAGGGCACCATGGCGCCAGCCCGCCAGGAGGGCGCCGCGAGCTGCGCCCACCTGCTGGCCGACCGGTCCGCCGCGCAGCAGCGCCTGTTGCACCCGCACTGCGCGCGGCGCCCACCGCGCTGGGAAATGGGGTGGGAGGGCGCCGGAACGGGGCGGGAGGGCGCCGAAGGGATCCGGCGGGCGCCCGAGGATCCGGCACACCACGGCGCCGGGAGCGCTTAAGACGGTGCTGCATGCGCTGGATTATGGAGAAAGCTAGAGAGCTCCAGAAAAACATCTACAGAACTTCTGCTTCATTGACTACGCAAAAGTATTTGACTGTGTCGACCACAGCAAACTATGGCAAGTTCTTAAAGAAATGGGAGTGCCTGATCACCTCATCTGTCTCCTGAGAAATCTCTATGTGGGACAAGAAGCTACAGTTAGAACTGAATATGGAACAACTGATTGGTTCAAAATTGGGAAAAGAGTATGACAAGGCTGAATATTGTCTCCCTGCTTATTTAACTTATATGCAGAATTCATCATGTGAAAGGCTTGGATGAATCCCAAGATGGAATTAAGATTGCTGGAAGAAATATCAACAACCACAGATATGCTGACAACCTTGATAGCAGAAAGTGAGGAGGAATTAAAGAACCTTTTAATGAGGGTGAAAGAGGAGAGCACAAAATATGGTCTGAAGCTCAACATCAAAAAAACCAAGATCATGGCCACTGGTCCCACCACCTCCTGGCAAATAGAAGGGGAAGAAATGGAGGCAGTGAGAGATTTTACTTTCTTGGGTTCCATGATCACTGCAGATGGTGACAGCAGTCACGAAATTAAAAGACGCCTGCTTCTTGGGAGAAAAGCAAAAAAAAAACAAAACCCTTTTTTAAAAAAATGATTTTTATTGGATTTTACAAAGAGGGAAAAATAACATCCATATTGTTGTACATTGTTATAACATCGGTATACAAAATTTGAAACAAAAAGAGGAAAAATAAGGGGGGGGGGAAATAAAGAGGAAAAAAGGAAAAAAGAAAAAGAAAAACATCAACATATACATATCATTTTTTCTCATTTTAGTAGGGTACTTCCTCGGGGTCCCCTTCTAACGGTTCATTGCATATCATTCTTGGCATATTCTATATCTTATTATCCAAATCTCATTACAATGCCCTTTTCTCAATTTTGCATCTCATTATAATATCTCAGGGGTGGCCAACTCCCAAGAGACTCTGATCTACTCACAGAGTTAAAAACTGGGAGTGATCTACCCCCTTTGGGGGGGGGTTCAGGTTGAGTTTTTTTAAGGAAGGGAAGCCCTGTTTTTTTGGGTTTGGGTCAAACTTGTTGAGCTTCTTTTAGGAGTGAGGGAGGCCCATTTTTGTTTAGGGCTTCAGGTCATAGTTCAGCTTTTTTTAGGGAGGAGGAAAATTTTGGGTGAGCTTTTTTTAGGGGTGCCAGTGATCTAGCAGTGATCTACCACAGACATCCAGTGATCTACTGGTAGATCACAATCTACCTGTTGGACGTGCCTGTAATATCTAACCAATTTTCAATTATATCTCACTTAATTTCTTTATCTGCAGCTTCACAATTGCTTATAATTCCCCTCATACATCAATTCTACAATATTTTTTATAATAAATTCTAAATTTCTTCCATTCCTGTTCCACCTTTTCCTCTCCCCGGTCACACAGTCTTCCGGTCAGATCAGCAAGTTCCATGTATTCCAACATCTTTATTTGCCATTCTTCCACTGAAAGCAATGACAAACCTAGACAGCATCTCAAAAAGCAGAGACATCATCTTGCCGACAAAAGTCCGTATACTTAAAGCTATAGTTTTCCCAGTAGTGATGTATGGAAGTGAGAGCTGTGTGGGATGGAACACTGGGGCAGACAAGTGTTCCATCCCACAGTTCCATCCCAACAGTTCCTAGAGTGTCCACTAAGAGGAACTCACCTGGAGGAACACCTGACCAAGGCTCAGTTTCCTGTTCCTCCAGACATGCAGATGAGATGGATTAGTTGGCAAATAAAAGCCCCTAGCCAGCAGCCATTCTCTCTCTTAGCCATCTCTTCTTGAAGGGGATCACATCTCCAGAGAATCTCCAGTTAGAATGGTTCTCCCTCTCGGCCTGCTGCCAAGAGAGAGACCAAAAGGAGTATTACTTTACTAAGTAGTCTCCACATGTATATAAATGTAACTTTTCTAAGCAAGCCTGCCTTTCTGAGATTATGCTGTTAACTCAAGATGTCATGTGAGTAAACTCTCTTATTTTAAGACTATTGTGTCATGTATTTCTTTTAAGAGGGATAAAGGGGATTTGCCAGGAAGTATAATATTGTAGACGTTTTAACAAACCTAAACGCACTCGTCTTGCTGCGCACAAAAGGAGAATGTCACTCTGCTGATATTGGAAGCTTGATAACACAAGCTTGGATAGGATCTATCTAATAATATATCCTAATCCACACCCCTAACATTCCCACAAGCTGGACCATAAAGAAGCCTAATCGCCAAAGAATTGATGCTTTTGAATTATGGTGTTGGAGGAGATGCTTGAGAGTCCCATGGACTGCAAGAAGATCAAACCTATCCATTCTGAAGGAAATCAGCCCTGAGTGCTGACTGGAAGGACAGATCCTGAAGCTGAGGCTCCAGTACTTTGGCCACCTCATGAGAAGAGAAGACTCCCTGGAAAAGACCCTGATGTTGGGAAAGATTGAGGGCACAAGGAGAAGGGGACGACAGAGGATGAGATGGTTGGACAGTGTTCTCGAAGCTACGAACATGAGTTTGACCAACCTGTGGGAGGCAGTGGAAGACAGGAGTGTCTGGTGTGCTCTGGTCCATGGGGTCACGAAGAGTTGGACACAACTAAATGACTAAACAACAACAACAGCAACAGCAACAGCAACATCATATTGGTCAGGGGTCCCCAGACTACAGCCTGGGGGCCACATAAGGCCCCGAGGCTCTTTTTGCGGCCCCTGGGGACCCCCACTGCCCGCTGCCACCGCCCGCTCTTACCAGTGCAGTGAGGCGCAGCTGCCAACTTCTGACCCAGAAAAGCAATGGATGCGCATGTGCACATGCGTGTCATTTCTGGTGTACTTTTGGGTCGGAGGAGGCTTCTGCACATGCGCACAAGCTATTCCTGGCGCTTTCCAGGTCAGGAGTGTGCCAGAAATAGCGTTTGCGCATGGGCGCACACAGCCACACGCTCCCACGTGCACTCCCTCACCCTCCAGCCCACCACGCAATCGGTGCAGTGGACATCTGGCCGAAAGCTGGGTAAGTTTGGGGGCCACTGATATTGGTCTACAGTGTAGGGATTTTCATTTTGTTTTGTGAAATATTTGTATAAGCAAAAAAGTTCCAAAAGTCTCTTGGAAACTCATATCTCTGGGTATGCCCAAACTGTGCAGAGAGAAACTCTGTGTTGACCAGCAAGTTATGTGGGCTGTATTATTACTTGAGCAGTCAAGTACAACATTTTCCTGTTGCCTAGAATGAACCCACAGCCGGGGGATGTGGCTCCTGTGTGACCAGGTAAATGGGCATAACCCTAGCTGACCAGATAAAAGGGCTGGCTATGCAACAATCTCTCTCTTGGACTCTTGGACTCTTACCCTTGGACTCTCCTGGCTCTTAGCCATGCATGGCTCAACCTTCACATAGAATGAAGCCCACAAGCGGAAAGTCTGTGATGTAGCTCAGCCCAGGCACTTAGCAAGGGAGTGGCGAAGGGGGCGGGCTGCCCCTAGCTCCACTCTGGCGGGGGCAGCAGGGGGGCAGTGTGCAGGGGCAGGAGCCCCGGGCCCTGGCCCGCTCCTCGCCTCCTCTCTGCAGCTTTCTCACGGTTTGCCGGCACCGCCACTGCCCGGCAACCCGCTCCGTAGTGCGCTCTGCTTCAGAGCGCACCGGCTGAGCAGACCAGCAGTACCAACCTGGACAGACTGCACATGCACAGTCTGTCCTGGCTCGTCCTGGCGCGCACATTGTGCGTCGTGATGTCAGGATGCATGTGCACTATGGAGCGATGCCCTGCCCCCAGGGGGTGCCGCCCTGGGCAGCCAAGCAGCACCGTTCGCCACTGGCTCAGCCTTCTTTTCACTGTAATCACAAGATAAAGCCTGCCTTGAGATTACTGCTGGGAACTGAATGCGAGTAAAACTTTATTCTTACTTTTAAAGAAGACTGTGTTGTGTTATTATTATAAGACTGGATTGCTTAATTAAAGGATTCTAACGAATCATAAACTTTCTTACAATAAATTACAAAGGGAACATGCTCTGCTGTTTACTCACTAGCATGAGTGAAGGGGGAGAATATCAAAACAACATATCCTCTCCTTCCTTAACATTCTCACACAACTCCCTCAATCATTATAAGGCTGGTTTCCAGACCATTGATAATTTTGGTTGCCCTCCTCTGCACATGTTGCACCCAGAACTGGACACAGTATTCCAGGTGTGGTCAAATCAATGCAGAACAGAGTGGTACTATTACTTTCCTTGATCTTGACACTAGACTTCTGTTGATGCAGAACAGAATGGCATTTGCTTTTTTTTGCTGCTGCACCACATCGTTGACTCATGTTAACCATGCAATCTACTAAGACCCCTAGATCCTTCTTATACATACTACTGGTAAGTCTGGTGTCCCCATCTTATATTTGTGCAGTTAGTTCTTTCTGCCAAAGCATAGAAACTGACATTTGTCCCTTTTGAAATTCATTTTGTTGATATTCAAAGTTAATTTGAATATTGAGAAGACAGTAAAAATAAATTTAAGGAACTGCATTAAGCAGGGGAAGGAAGTCAAGTTTTAAAATGTCAGAATGAATGCAAAATAAGTGAAATGTATATATTTGAAAAGTATGAATAACATTAAAAAATTCTAAAAAGAATTTTTTTGCTTTAATTATGATGTTTATTTTATTTTTAGTTGTTACTTTGTTAAAAGTGTTGTATAGATTGTCATGTTGTTATTTATTGCTTGTAAGCTGCTTTGGGATTCATTTGAATGAAAAGCAGCATAGAAATATAATAAATCAAATCAATTTTCATCATTGTGCAGAATTTTATGTTTCAAAAGAAGTATTCTGTCTGACTATGTGAATAAACTAATAAAACCCCAGTTACCCAACACCTGAAAGGTTACTCCTAATGAATGCAGCTCTGTTGTAGATAAGTTTCTCAACAACATTGTGCAAACTAGGAAGATGGCTATGGATTCAGCAGCAGAAAATGAAGTTAAATCTAAAAGAAATAGTGAAAATTATGGAACATGTTCAATGGCCAATGGCCCATCTAGTCCAGCATCCTGTTCTCACAAAGGCCAACCAGATGCCTATGGGGGAAAGTTCAATTTTTCACTCTAAGTTGGGAGGGGATATGCAGTGGCATCACAAGGTGTGGGGGGGCATTAGTTCGCCCCGAGTTCCATGTCTGGGAGGTGACAAAAAGGCACCCCATGGGGTGCTTGCCCTGCCGCTCCACCACCGCATGGGGAGGATCCTCCATTTGCGGCTGCAGCTGCGAGCAGAGGATCTCACCACCATCCGTACAGCGTTTGAGCGGTGCCGGCAGCAAACCACTACATTCAACGCATGTGCAGTGTGGCACGCATGCGCTGTACGTAGCGATGCCACACATCTGCTGTACATAGCAGTTTGCTGGTGCCGCTGCCCGAGGAAGTGGCTTGTGACATCAGTTTGGGCCACAGGGCTACTTCAGCTGTCTTCAGTTTGTTTGATTTCTTTAAAAGTAGGAGGACTAGAAAGATATGCAACAATTGGCAGGCTAGATTCATAGTTCTAGGAGAAAAGGAACTACTAAAAATACAGAGACTAAAAGCTCTTATGAGAATGAAGCAAACGGAGGGGAATCTATATATTGCTGAAAGAGAATTTGTGAATTTAAGACTCTAAAATAAGGCCTTATTACTTACTATTTCTTGCTGCTAGAAATTTAGATGGCTATGCTGAGTGAGTTGCCGCTTACTGGGTGCTCAATCCACTTGAAAGTTAACCCTTGGGCCTGCCCAGTGTTGCTCCCTACAATTAGTCCCATCAAGCATAAGAAGTCACCAGGAATGATGGGAACTGTAGTTCAGCAACATCTGGAAAGTAAAAGATGTCCCACATCTGCCTAAGAGGAACATCAGTGAGACCTCCCAGTCATAGATTTGACTGGTAACATGGACTTCTAAACCTTGCATCTTGAAAACATGGAGCTGAAAATGTAGACCAGATACCAAGTGGCAATGAGGGCTGGGGATCACCAGATGTTGAACAAACCACCCGAAGTAGTCCATTTTGAAATGCCATTTTCAATTTTTATTAAGCATAAGGAACATTGATGGGAAAATACATGCAATGATGGCACTAAACGTGCATTTTAAACTGGCTAAAAAGCTTCCAAGCATTGCTTCAAGTAAATTGAGGAGCATGCACTGCGATAGCTGGTGGTCTCAAGGTGATTGCCTTAAGTCCTCAGAAGTCCCAGGCAGGTCAATGACAGCATCCATTGAAGCTATTGAATCACGTTCAGATCTACTTTGTTCCATCTCATCAGACGAACTGCAGGATATCTCCTCTGAAGGCAGCGTTGGACAGCAAGGGAGGGAAAAGGAACAAGCAAAGGCAAAAAAACAACACAGTGCAACGTAGTACCAGATGTAGTTAATTCGATCTGGGAAGAGAGAGAAAAAAGAAAAAATTGTGCAGTCAGGACCCCTATAAATCAAGACTCACCTCTGTCCTTCATCTTACAGTGTCAAAGTCCCAGCTGCCTGGCTTTAGGAGAATAATGTTGCATATGCAAAATACTCACACCTTGTCATGTCAGGTTAAGGCAGCCACACACTGCTGCCCAAGCAGACCAAGGTGGGGTTACTTATTTAGGAGGCTCACTTTATACATCAGCCAAGCTCTCTGAGGTATTTAATAACTCAGGTATTTAATAGTTCTTAAAAGGTTACAACAGAAGATTTTTGCAGGAACACTGCAATGTCCTACAGAAGGAAAGGGAGGCAATCCTGGGCTCAAACCTGAGCACTACGCAGGTTCTTGAGCAACTGCAAAACCACTAGTTAGTTATATCCCAGGCATGGATCTAAAGCAGCCTTTAGCAGCCTGCTGTCTCCCAGCAGATACTTTGGACTACAACAGCTGTGTTTCTGGGACCACAGCCATGCTTGCTGCGGCTGATGGGAATTGTTGTCCAAGGCATCTTTGGATTCCACCACCTGGAGACCCTGGGTTAAGAGGAAAGCTGCCTGAGAGCCACTATTGCAAACAGGTGCTGGAAGGAGGAAAGACTCCTCTGTTTTCCTTGGACGGGAGTAGAGCCTCTTCTGAACAGGGGAGTCAGGGTTTCCACAGAAAGGTCGAAGTCTTCGACTCGAAGAGAAAGTAAAGTGGCTTTTGGGGTTCTAGAAAGTCCCCTTCGCAACTACTAGGCTGGGGGTGGAGGCAGCTTACCTTTCTCGGGAAGCGGAAGGTGCGTTGTGTTCGACTGTAACTCTCCATCGGTGGGGCTCTCCGTCTGATTTAGTCCGACTTCTGCGGTGCTGCCGGAGAAGCTGGGGTCGGGTCTGCCATGCCCCTCCGTCCTCTCCGAAACTGTCGCCGGAGGCTCCGTCTCACCCGTGGAGGCGGTGGACAGCTCGCCCCCCTTCTTTTCAGGCGCCCCTCTAGAAATCAGCAGCAGGAA